>NC_136906.1:80420339-80463690 GCF_949606895.1 Notothenia rossii | reverse complement strand
CTTCTTCTTTCGTGTATCGTCGTCATATGTCCAGCTCAGTGTCACAAAGCCACGCTCTCGTCTCTGGTCCCACTTGGAAGAGGCCAGCCTCTGAAGGAGGTCTGTACAGAGGACAGGTGGTGATTATGTGGTCGGCAGTCTGCTCAGGCTCGCCACACTCGCATACTGCGCTGTCTGCCAGGCCCCACTCCTTCATTGATGATTTGAAACGACCAACCCTAGTACGGAGGCGGTTCAGTAGGGTCCAGTGCCGGCGTGGTAGATGTTCTCCTTCGACTCCATCTCCCGGGTCTTGGATGTGATGGTGCAGACGTGTGAGCTCAGCCGACTCCCATTCCTGCTTCCAGGAAGTTGCTAACCATGCCCTTGTAGACAGGTCCTCAGGGATGGAACCAAGCATCTCTTGTGCTCTCCTGTTGTAGGGGTGACGGGACTTGAGTCTGCTTGGGGTCGCTGCCTTAGTTGTGGTTTCATGCAGGATATGCCAGTCATGTTCTTGGGCTTTCCTTGCAAGTGCAAGGGTAGCGGCCTCTCGTCGGAGGCCGGCCGGGGCAATTCCCGCTAGGACTGGCAGGTAGGACACGGGGGTGGGCTTCAGGCAACCAGTTATGATCCGAAGGGCGTTGTTAATGACAGGATCAATCTTCTTCACATGTGGGCTTCTACACCAGACTGGGGCACAATATTCGGCAGCAGAGAACACCAGGGCTTGTGTGGATATTCGTAGCGTCCTGGCGGAGGCACCCCAGGTTGTACCAGCGAGGCGGCGGATAAGCGAGACCCTTGCTGTCACTTTGGCTCTCACTTCTTCCAGGTGTTGTTTATAGGACAATGTCCTGTCCAGCCGAACACCGAGGTACTTGGGGGCTAGTTGGTGCTCCAAACGTTTGTTGTCAATGGACACCGATAGTTCCCTTTTTGCCTCTCTGTTGCACAGGTGGTATGCGGCCGACACAGTCTTCCCAGTACTGAGCTGCAGACGCCACATGCGCATGTAGGCAGCCAAGATGCCCATGTCCTGGTTGAGACCCTGTTCCACCGCTGACCATGTTGGTTGACGCAGCATGATGGCCAGATCATCCGCGTAACCATATTTACTGGATGTTATCTCCGGGAGGTCGTGGATATAGATGTTAAACAGCAGTGGTGAGAGGACAGACCCCTGTGGCACCCCGTTCCTCAATCTTCTCAGTCTGCTTCGCTGGCCATCGCTGGTCCGAAGGATGAAGCTGCGGTTGGACAGCATCTCCATTAGGAACTTCACCATATGCCGGTCTGGGATTGTCCTCAGCAGCTTCAGGTGAAGTCCACGGTGCCAGACGGTGTCATATGCGGCCGTTAGGTCGAGCAACACTACCCCAGCTTTGTCTTTGGCCTGAAAGCTGTCCTCGATGTCCTGGGTGAGCAGGGTTACTTGATCTACTGTTGATCTGCCCCGCCGGAAACCAGCCTGTTCCCTTCCTTGGAAGCTGTGGGTCTACTACTGGCTCTATGCGGCTGAGGATCATCCTCTCCAGAATCTTTAATGACCGGTCGTTTACTGAACATCATGCATACTGGTTTTTTGACGTTTAACTGTAAGCAAATGTTGTTCAGCCAGTGTTGAACCTTTCCAAAGCATTAGAGAGACAGGATGAGATCATTTCAGTGTTCTTCCTGTGTACTAAGACGCACCACACTGTAAGCGCTTTGAAATCAAATGTATTATTATTATTATATTTACACCTGACGTCCCCTTTCTTGTTCTCTTCCAGATCAGTGGACTTCATTCCTTATATATTCACAGTTTTCCCCGTAAGTATCAGAAGCAGAAACACTTAATTTGTCCTAATACATGAATACATTCATAAAAAGGAGCACTATTGGACCAGAAAAGTGTTTATATTATGAAATAAGATCTCAGTATATGTGCAAGAGTTGAAATAAATACACTTGTGTCCCTGTTATGATCATGTGTGCAAGGAGAGTGCCGGGTTCAGGGTTTTAAACGTTAGTGGGGATTTTTAGAATCAGAATAAAGATTTGGTTTCTCTATTTTAAATACAGTAAAATGGAGTCATAATAATGATAACGATGTTTTGTCTTGTGTAACCACTAGCCAATCAGCAACCAAGGTACCCCCCCCCCCCCCCCCCTTATCACCTGAATCTCCTCCTAGAGCACCATTGAGTTCTTTCTAACCAAATGTCTCTCAGAGGGGCGTGGGGAGGGGCTCCTTATTTTCATCTAAAGTAACAGACAGAGAATCAACACTTTGGAAACAGGGCTGAAACAGAGGGGATTATGGGTAATGCTGCGATGATCTGTTTGGAGGTAAAATAAACAATTAAAATAGTTGTATAATCAGAAGTAGATAGAATAAGTATGCAATGAAAAATCAATACAAAAAATGTATATTAACATAAGAAGTCAAAGAAAAAACATCAGAGAAAATATATAATTAAAAATAATAACACAATGTGTTTAAACGTAAGAAGTAGAAATGTGCATATTATACTACAATATGTATCATTTGTATTTCACTGATGAAAATGTAAAGCCGTTTAATTGAGTTAAGGATAAAGAGAGAATGTGTGTGTGTGTATTAATATATATGTGTCTCAGGACGTGGACCTCTGCATCATCACCGTCCCCACTCTCTCCCCTGAGTTCCTGCTGCTGCAGAGCTTCACCCGGCTGCCCCCCCGCTCCACCAACACCTCGCCTCCCCGAGAAATCTACGTCTTCCAACGCTCCGGACTCAGGTGGGTCAAAACATTGAGATATAAAACACTTGAAGCCGAACATGAAACCGTCTCATTGGGTGTAAAAATAACACTTACTAATAAAACATGGAGGACAAATACTGTCCCTGATAAAACATGGAGGACAAATACTGTCCCTAATAAAACATGGAGGACAAATACTGTCCCTAATAAAACATGGAGGACAAATACTGTCCCTGATAAAACATGGAGGACAAATACTGTCCCTGATATAATTCATACGTCGACAATTACTTAATATTACAGCGTATCGTCTTCTTCTTGGTTTACACGTACAAAACCTGCTGATGACAACAAGACCATAAAACCCATCAACATGTGTCCCCTCTTCTTCATGTCTCTTCTACATCAACATGTGTCCCCTCTTCTCCATGTCTCTTCTACATCAACATGTGTCCCCTCTTCTTCATGTCTCTTCTACATCAACATGTGTCCCCTCTTCTCCATGTCTCTTCTACATCAACATGTGTCCCCTCTTCTTCATGTCTCTTCTACATCAACATGTGTCCCCTCTTCTTCATGTCTCTTCTACATCAACATGTGTCCCCTCTTCTCCATGTCTCTTCTACATCAACATGTGTCCCCTCTTCTTCATGTCTCTTCTACATCAACATGTGTCCCCTCTTCTTCATGTCTCTTCTACATCAACATGTGTCCCCTCTTCTTCATGTCTCTTCTACATCAACATGTGTCCCCTCTTCTTCATGTCTCTTCTACATCAACATGTGTCCCCTCTTCTCCATGTCTCTTCTACATCAACATGTGTCCCCTCTTCTTCATGTCTCTTCTACATCAACATGTGTCCCCTCTTCTTCATGTCTCTTCTACATCAACATGTGTCCCCTCTTCTCCATGTCTCTTCTACATCAACATGTGTCCCCTCTTCTCCATGTCTCTTCTACATCAACATGTGTCCCCTCTTCTTCATGTCTCTTCTACATCAACATGTGTCCCCTCTTCTTCATGTCTCTTCTACATCAACATGTGTCCCCTCTTCTTCATGTCTCTTCTACATCAACATGTGTCCCCTCTTCTTCATGTCTCTTCTACATCAACATGTGTCCCCTCTTCTCCATGTCTCTTCTACATCAACATGTGTCCCCTCTTCTTCATGTCTCTTCTACATCAACATGTGTCCCCTCTTCTTCATGTCTCTTCTACATCAACATGTGTCCCCTCTTCTTCATGTCTCTTCTACATCAACATGTGTCCCCTCTGTGGAAAGAGACTCTGAAAGTTTCAGGAACAAAGATTCTCTCTCTTTTTGATCCATTTCTATAAAAACCTGTCTGAAAATGAGCTGATCAGATTTTGTCCACTTTATGATGTCATCAACCATTAGCCAATCAGCAACCAAGGTAACCCCCCCCCCCCCCCCCCTTATCACCTGAATCTCCTCTAGAGCTCCATTGAGTTCTTTGTAACTAAATGTCTCTCAGAGGGGCGTGGGGAGGGGCTCCTTATTTTCATCTAAAGTAACAGACAGAGAATCAGCACTTTGGAAACAGGGCTGAAACAGAGGGGATTATGGGTAATGCTGCAATGATCTGTTTGGTGTTTCAGCCAATCAGAGACAGGTTCTGTATATATCTGAGACCTGTGATATATTGATGAGAAACAGTATGATAGGAGACCTTTAATGTTCAGAAACAAATGATTACGTTGTTGCAAAAGAGACTCTGTAACTGTGCTGTGAGAAGCTCTAACTGTCTCCACCGTGTTGCTCTCAGTGTGTGTTGATGGTGTTGTTGATGTTGTTGTTGATGTTGTTGTTTATGTTGTTGTCCTGCAGGAGTGTGGAGGTGAGGGCGGCTGTACCTGCAGACCGTCCTGCTGTCTCTGAGCTGGTGAAGACTCTGAGTCTCAGAGAGTCTCTTCTTGAGGACCTGGACCGTTTCTACGAGACCCGCAGAGACAAGGTCAGTCAACAAGCTGACAGAAACACAGCTGGGTTACCTTTGATGCTGATCCATCGTCTAATATCAAGCATCAAGTCTCATTCTCTCTGTTTCTACTACTTTCCCTCCTCACATATACATCTCCATCGGCTCCCCGTTAAATACCGCCTTAACTTTAACATGTTGCTCCTCACCTTCAAGGCCCTTCACACTCCTGCACCTCCATATCTCTCTGAACTCCTTCACTGTAGCTTCTGCCTGCCTGACCACCATGGGGTCAAGAGCCTTCAGCCACTCTGCCCCCCCGTCTCTCTCCCACAAGACATCCGCAATATGGACTCACTCTCAACCTTCAAATCCTGCCTGGAAACCCACCTTTTTAAACTGCCGTATTCTATATCATAAGTCTTGAATTACTGTTTGATCTTCTTTGTTGCTTGTTTTTAATTATGCTCTGTAAGGTGTCCTTGAGAGCTTTGAAAGGCGCCCATAAATAAAATGCATTATTATTATATATATGTTATTTTTTGTTGCATTTTAAGAAATTATTCACAAAGCATACATAGCAAAAATAAACACATCTAGGTAGATAGATTAACTAGATAACAGTTGACCAATTCTAAATGAAATAATAGTAATAATAATAATACAAATAAAAGTATTGATACAGTATTAATACTCAGGTATACATTAATTATCTTCATATAGTTTTCTATACTTGATCCGTTTGCATATGCATTTGGTTGTTTACTCCATTGCATAGATTTCATGTACGAAGTTATTCCATTGTGAGTTTACTAAGTTATTATCTTTCAGCCAATTCCTTGTAACTTGTTCGATGATCGCTATTCTAATTACAAGAAATACTACTTTCCCTCCTAATAAAGGGAGTCATTTACAAATTGGTACACTTTCAGTTAGAATCACGAAACACAGCAGCCCAGATGTGGCCTTTTGCCCTGCAGACACTACCCTCTGCTACTCTGTCTAAATCAGGGGTCTCCAACCTTTCTTCTTCTGAGAGCTGCTTTGAACAAATGAAAGTGTCCAAGAGCTACTTGCATCACATCGCTTCCATGTATTCACAGAGCCCTCATCAGTTGAATTGAGCTACTTTTGTACACGTGTGAAATTGCAATACCCAAAGCTTATCACAAACCCTAACTTCACATCAAGGTCCAAGAAGACAACCATTTCTCACATATTATTATGGCCTCATAGTAAAAGTACTTCACTGAGAGTTCACACAATGTCTTTCCTTAAAGAACCTATCACTTCATTGCCCATAGAACTAAACAAATAGATTGTGTTGCTCCTGTATTCTATATTAATATATCTATGCATGTTATTTCTAATTGATTTAACTTGTTTGCCCCTAAAACTACGAAAAGTGAAAAGACAAAACATGGATTTGGAATCATTTTGAACTTCTATGTTGTCTTTGTTCTCAGATGTTTGAGTCTGAATAGTTTTCCTTAACTCTATGTTGGGAAAACAAGTAAGTCTAACATTGCTTTTAAGTGTAAATTCCAAATATATGTTTTATGTAAAACCATATTTAAGACTGCAGATATAATAAACAATGCTCATGCTAAGCTACTACTGCTAAATACTTGAATGGTCCGGTCAAGTCTGAAATGTTACTTGCATCTCAGCAGCTCCATGTGTAACATCAACATGAGACACAAACAACGAACATTTGAACATAACAGCACAATGAGAGAAAACCAACTGGCCTGCAATATGCTCAGTGTTTGGAAATGATAAAGAATAACCAGAACATATCAGGGCTGGAACTGGCTCCCCTTTAACTGAATTAGAATGACCTGATGATTGTTTTGGCCGGTGGCGTGATATGGAGCTGCTGGTGATTGTCTCAGGATGGAGAAGAGATGCCAGGCAGCAGATTGGTGAGAATTCAGTTGAGCGGCTTCTCCTCTCTGACTGACACCCCAGCTGTCAGCGAGACGCTCCAAAACTGATAATTACTTCTGCTGACACTTCATGTGTATTCATGGCACTGGGCTGACACAAGAAGGTGCACACACACACACACACACACACACACACACACACACACACACACACACACTCAAACTGGTCTATATTTACATATATTGTGTTTCTGTTCCCTCTCAGGATGGCGTGCCGCTGCAGGCCTTCGTGTCCACGGTGCAGAGCGAGGTGGTCGGGATCCTGATCATCAGAGACGAGCAGGTGGAGGCAGTTTACTCCCTTTACTTTGATCAAATCGGATCTATATAGTGACGTATTTCTGTGTTGGACCCTGAAGGCAGCATCAAGCAGGATAATCTCCACATATTAACACCACTTTATGTAAAAAGCTAACTATAGTAGCTTTTGTTATTTGTTTAATATAAAAAAAACTAAAGTACTGTACTAGAGTGCAACATTTGAAATATATAAAATGCTATTATCTGTCCTGGATGGAGTTTATCAGTTATACGGGCTGGAAAGTTATATTTTGTATATAATAGATAAAATCAAGACTTATATAAATTAATTTGGGGTGTGGTTGTTATTATTATATTTCAAAATGAGACATGTTTCCGTTTATGCTACAATCACCAGCAGATGTAGTTCCTTTTTTCCTTGAACATTTATCATTTGTAGTCCTTCATGTTTATCAACAGAAAAGTGTATGTTCATGTATATAATAAATGAAATAAGGTAAAAAAAAACAGTTCTTATTTTCACTGCAAAATGAATATTTCTTTTTATGCTTCAATCACCAACAGATGTAGCTCCTTATTATCTGAATGTAAACAAAACAATTCCAACTTGTAATGATGTGCCCCTGATGGATTCTTACCCACAGAAAAGTCACTTATCTCCTCCGCTCTCTCTGTCAGGACCTCCAGTACTTGTGTGCGCGCTACAACATAGAGAGCTTCATCTACTTCAGCCACCACCGGCTGGAGGAGCACGCTCACATCCTGCACTTCGTCCTGGCGCCCTCCTTCCAGCGCTGCTGCAGACACTTGTTCAAAGAGTCCCTCCGGCTGGGGCACAAGTCCTGCCTCTTCCACAGACTCTACCCCCCTCACATCAGCCCCCAGGTGGGTGCACAGGGACCCTCAGGCCCTCACTGGCCCCTCAACTCTGGGGCCTTTCCAGCCTCTGCATGGCTCAGAAACACATTCATTAGTGTAATGACCCTCAGCTCACACACTGCAAGAAATGTCTGCGGCGGCTCAACTCCCAGTTAAAGGTCACCTATTGTGAGATAGATCCACTTGTTCATGTCTTTTATGCATCAACATGTGTCACCTCTGTGTAAAGAGACTCTGAACAAATACCAAATATCTCTCAATGAGACCTATCCAGGTAAAATAACATCAAAATCAATATATATGTGCAATATATCGCAGTATATCGTATCGCAATACTTAGCATATCGTAGAATCGCAATACTATCATGGCTTGAGTATCGTGATACTATCCTACTGTGGCTTAAGTATCGCAATAGTATCGTATCATGGCTTAAGTATCGCAATAGTATCGTATCATGGCTTAAGTATCGCAATAGTATTGTATCATGGCTTAAGTATCGCAATAGTATCGTATCATGGCTTAAGTATCGCAATAGTATTGTATCGTGGCTTGAAGGTCACCTATTATGCTATGTTTAGGCAATAGCGTAGGTCTCAGATATATACAAATATATAAAAAACATGTCTATGAAGTGTTTTGCTCAAAATACCAAACAGATCACCCATTCTAGCCATGCCTCATATCCCTCTATTTCACTTCCTGTTTCTAAAGTGCTGATTTGGGTGTAAAGCTTTTTTTTTTAAAAATGGATACAAAATAAAAAGGATGGGTCTGAGCTCATTCGGGACCCGGCAGCTACTGTCTAAACTAAATACTGCCGTGATGAAACGCCATATCATGGATAATCAAGGATTCTCTCTGAAACAGTATGGAGCTCAAAGGCTTTCTCTCTTGCCGGTTATACCACAAGGTGAGTTCCTTTTTACTTCCTGCTTCTTCACACACATGCTCTCCAGTACAGGTTAGCTCTGAGTGTTAGCCATGCTAATGTAAACACCGACCATATTACGTCCAAAACAGTCGGGCATTGTTTCTGATAGCAACGTTTCTGATTGGGCCGTGGGTCCACATTTCAGATATTACGTCATATCGGACGCAAATCTGGATCAGCTCCGTTGTTCCCCCGTTTTTAGAGATTTGGGTACGGAGGAAAAAAGAGAGGGTTTTATTTTCTGACGCTGCGTGAGTTCCCCGACACATCGGGGACACAGCGGGGACACATTGATGTATAAAAGACATCACAAAGTGCATTTTGATTGATAGGAGACCTTTAAGTATTGCAATAGTATCGTATCGTGGGGAGCCTGGTGATTCCCACCCCTACTGTTTACTCTGATCAGAGAAAGTTTAAACTTTTTTAATAGGCCATTTCTTGCAGAGTTTGGCCCTCAGCAGGCTGCGGCCCCTGGGGTCGGGGCAGCAGGTGCTCCACCTCTCCATCCCATAATAAGACATTTCCTCCACATGTAGAGGCCTCCACTTCCTCTGCTAATTACCCTCCACAAACAAGCAGCACACTGGGACACGATGATGATGATGATTTGCAAATAGAATAACGTCAGAAGCTAAGCAGAGAATAATCTGTGTGCAGGCTGATGTTTTCTGATCTGGGAAGGAGTGGAGTACAAATACTTTGTTACTGTACTTACAGTAAGTACATGTTTCTGGTATCAGTACTTTACTCCACTCCTTATTTTTCTGTCGACTTTTTACTTTGACTTCTTACATTTTTAACACAAATAGCTGAACTTTCTATTTCTTACATTTTCCAAACAGGCGGGTTCCTTTAGTTTTAATCTGCGTCACAGACACAAATAGACAAACACACACACACATGACATTATTACAATTTGAAATAGAAGATCTTTATTGTTCTATTAATATAAAGGGAGGTCAGGTACTCTTTAAAACAGCTGCTAGTTATGGGTACTTTTTACTGAAGTACATTTCAAAGCCTCTTTACTTTGACTTGAGGAAAGAAGTTTAGTCAGTACTTCTACTTTCACCAGAGTATTTTTAAACACGAGTATCTGTACTTCTACTTGAGTAAAGGATGTGTGTACTTTTGCCATCTCAGCCGATCTGATCTTGCATCATGTGACCTCTCCACCTGAGCTCATTACCACTTCCTGACACTGCGCCCTCTCTTCTTCTGCACCCAGAATTCCTGCGTCCACCATCTGGATATTCTGCTGGACTGTGCGGTTCCTGTGCGCCCGCGACGCCAGATCGTCTTCCCGCTGGAGGAGCTTGGCATCAACGCTCCTTCCCTTCAGATCAGAGAGGAGCAGGTGGGCTGAGCGGCAGCTGGATAACATCCTGCCAGAGGGGGGGGGGGGGGGTGGGGGTGTAGACTCTAGATCAGGGGTGTCCAAACTACGGCCCGGGGCCAAATTCAGCCCGCGGACCATCTTGAATCGGCCCTCGGCAAATTAACTACAATGGACTATGGCCCACAAATGAAACTTGTGCTTTTCTTATATTGTACTTCTTAAATAGAAATGTAAACAAATATTACACACAATTATTCATGTGTTAAAATACCATAAATTCAGTCAATTAAAGTCACGTATTTACATAACCAGCTTGAAATACACCCTTCATATTCCTCCTTATTATAATCACTCTGAGTCTTCTGTTTGAAGGCATGAGCTGCCAGCACTCACAAGCATCATGTACCTACATTTGATTGATTTTGCTAACTTATAACTGAACGTATGAGGCGATAAACCTCTCCTCTAGTGAGCGGTCCAGCCCTTTGTATATTTTTCTGTATGTGGCCATCGGAGAGAAAAGTTTGGACCCCCTGCTCTAGATCAGGGAGGGCTGCAGGGTGATCGTGTGACCACTAGGCGGTGCTGTTTCTAAAGGGAAGACTCACTATGGGTTTTTCAAAGTCAAAGGTTTGATTGTCATATGCTCAAAGCTACAGTGTAGAAATGTCAATGAAATTCTTCTGACCTGAGCTCCTCCAACAGTGCAACACAATAAAACGGATGACATAGCGCAAGTAAATACAAATAAAATAGAATTGAAATAGTGCAAGAATAGTCTATAACTTAAAGGGGACCTATCTTGCAAAATGCACTTGTGTACGTCTTTTCTTCATGATCATGTGTCCCCGGTGTTCCAGGGAACTCACCAAGTGTCAGAAAACACAACCCTCTTTATTTTCCTCCATACCCAAATCTCTTAAAAAGGGGCTGCAACGGATCTGATACAGACTGATCCAGATTTGAACACTTCTTTTTTTTTTTTTTTTCAAGTCTTTTTATTTCATTATAGTGTACAATAATCGATGCCATTTCATAGATTGTAATATCACAGTAGACTCACTACACTCCCCCCTCCCTCCCTCCAACCGCACATACCCACACTAACGAAACCAAAAACATTAAAAAATAAATAAAATACTTCTCAATATAACTCAAACAACAGAGCCATGAAAATGAAAATAAACATAAAAAGAATAAAAATTATAAAAAAGATTTGAACACTTCTATGACGTCACAGAAGTGGCGCTACGGCTATTGGGCCAACTCCACCTATCAGGAGGAGACAGCCACGGACATTGCCGTTGGAAAGCGCTGGAGACGCTGTAGTACATATGCCAGGCCTGTAGATGGTGCTGTTCTCACAGAATCAGCCCATGATGCAAAGACAGTGTTACATTGAGAGAAATGAGGAATGGCTAAAATGCATGATCTGTTTGGTATTTTGAAAAATAAAAAGTATAAATATGCCTTATATAGGTATGGTCCTACACTATGTTATTCAAATATAGCATGATAGGTCCACTTTAAGTTGAACTCCTGAATATTAACAGCTAAAACATTATAAATTTGAACGCTCTGTGACTCGATCTCTTCTCACTTAAATGCTTCAGTGAGCGTAAAAGTTCACCATTTTATCAATAAAATAATACTTTAAAACACTAAATATTTCCACTGTCCCACCTTTAATAGAGCTACCTGATATCTTATCAGAATAACTTCCCAACGTACAGTATCTCCACAAACTAACTTTGTAAGTGACTTATGACCTAATAGCAACGGGAAAGAAAACAACTTGCGTATAAAAATGTAAAAAACACATTTTGGTAATAATTCTCTATCACTGATGTAAGTAGGCACTAACACATTAGCTGCTTTTCCTCCAATTAAAGATATTTGTAGGATTCGTATTATTTCCCTATATCTGCAGACCCTTGCATCTATCAGACCTTTCCTCCTCTTATTGTCCCGCTAATGAAACCCCACCTCGTCTCTCAGTTTGTGACAGATGTCGCGCACACATGCCCTCATGGAAATTATTTGAATATTACACAAAGGTTAATTTCACCCTCGGGTTTCCCCCTCCTTGTTTCGCTCGATGCTGTTTTCATCCAACAAGGTGCATTGTGGGGCCAATCTGCCTAATTACAGATGATGAAGGAGCCATTAGCCGCCTCACAGTGCGAGGAGGAACCGGGAAATTAGAACGCAGTGTTCAGCTAATTCCTGCGGGACTCTTTTGTAATTATTGTCGAGAGTGTTTCTTAACTGTCAGGTCGCACGTTTTGATCCCTGTGTCTCCTTCTCTTTACCATCTGAAGCTCCACGGACATACAGAGCAAACATGGGATTAATACTCAAATGGCTAGACAGCTGGAGGGAAGGACACAAAGAACAGAATATGTCAAAGAAAAGGGAAATCATCCAAAATGAGCACTTTATCCCAGTGAAAAAGGTCCAAAGAAATGACTGTCACTTTAATAATCAGAGTCTGGCGTATTCATCTCATCATTTTCTCAAGAAATAAAGAAACAGTCTCTTTTAATGCTTTAATCAATCAAGTGCTAATGGGAAGCAGAGCTGTGCACAAAAGAAAAGAATCAACTTCGCTTACAATCTCTCACAACTTGTGTTTACAGAATAACAACAATGTAGTGTTTAAGACCATAACACACAGATAGCTTTCCGTTTGCTTTTATATATTATGAAATATCTCGGTTTGAAAGCGTACCTGTTTGAATATCTCTAATGTCCCGAAGGCTTTTGGAAAATCTGAATTTGTTGCCAATTACCCGTACATGAATAGTGGTTGATATTCGGTGAGTTTCACCCAGATTCTTTTCACAAACTTTCCTTAAACGTCACTAACCATCTGAAGGTGTTTGCCTGAGAGCTGCACTGGCTCTTCAGCCGGCAGATTAAGTGCCTGGATAAAAAGATGATTACTACTTTATCCTGTAATATTGAAACGTGGGGAAAATTGGACCCATTATCGGGAAATGCTTTTAGTGATGGTAATAATTAAGAGACGGAATATTTCATCTTCCAGTCATTTTGAGAGTGACACATTCCCTCATTTCACTCACTCAGTGAAATGATAACTTCTGTGTTTCTCTCAGGCTCCGTTTGCCCTCAGCCTCATCAGCAGGAAGTTGACCTTGGAGCCAAAGGTCACGGTTAACGCCCGGATCGTTTTAGTGGGGGCGTCGGACACGGGGTTATCTTTCCTGGAGGTGCTGTGTTTCTGGTGAGTCTTCCTCCCTCATGTGCACTAAATCTTTCACTTCATTTTATGAGTTCCGTTCATGGTGTGCACGACTTAATGGATAACGATTATTTACAAAACATGCCTCTATAAACACACCATACCCGAAAAGAAGCAGGGAGAAGAAAATAATCTGATATGACCGGCCCCTTTCTCAAAATAAATAGAAATAGATGGTCTGTCCGTCATATTTTCGTATTCACAGCCAATCAGAACAGTATCGCAGGAAAATAAGAGAAACACAAGAACGTACAAAAAAAGACTTAGTTCCCACTTGACGGTTAACGGAAAGAAACAAAACACGAAAAACAAAACATCACACAAGGAAAACTGATACATCTGAGTCCTACTGGAGTAGAAGGGGGAAGGGGCGCATAACAATAACAATAATAATAATAATGGGACCGACAAATAAAATAAAATAAATCTAAAGTATTTTCTGAATTAATTGCAACGTCATAAGTCTTCTCCTGGAACCACGACCGGATTTAACTTTTCAGATGCCCTGGGGCAAGGATTTGGCACTTATTAGAACACACACACACACACACACACACACACACACACACACACACACACACACACACACACACACACACACACACACACACACACACACACACATCTGTGCATTGTTTTTGTACCCTATTATCTCCAAGTTCCCTTCAACATCAGAGCAAACAGCAGTATGTATGTATATATATATATATATATATGTGTGTGTGTATATATAGTAGCTACTGTTATTTGCCTGAATGTTAGACACCACATTGTTGTCTTTGTGTCAGCTATAGGGTTGAAGTTAGTTTTAATGATCTAATTTGTGCGATAGAGATCCATTGTTTTCCCTAAAACTATTAAAAACACATCAATAGGTCCCTCTGTTGCACTATGACATGTTCTTTCATCACCATGAACACACACTGTAGTTTATTTTTGACTCAATCACACACACACACCATCCTGTTTCCACAATTACTCACTATAGAGCACCAAATGTGCAAACGAATACGCCGCAGAAAATAGTCCCTGAAAATAAACTATTCCCTCCTTTTGTGGACATATTACAGAGACTCAAACTATAATGTTTCCAGAAGGAACCAATGGGCTTGGAGCTTTGACACACAGACAGGAAGTCTCAAAGTATTGTCACAAAGAAACAAGTGTTTGGAAAAAGCTTGATTTTTTACATAATGTAGTGGTGTGTGTGTGTGTGTGTGTGTGTGTGTGTGACAGACAGACAGACAGACAGACAGACAGACAGACAGACAGACAGACAGACAGACAGACAGACAGACAGACAGACAGACAGACAGACAGACAGACAGTGTCAGGTAACACTTTCATGGTAACACTTTCATCTTCAAGTGCAGTAAACACACGAGTAGTAAATGGCGCTGGCAGCCGTGATAGTGAAAAGCATTCAGAGAGGAATAATCCCCTGAGCCAGAGCTGCTCTTAGCTTTTTTTTGTATTATCCTCTTTTATTCCAGGAATCCAATCTCTCTGCAAATGTCACTTGACTCCGGGTCGCACGTCTTTGCATGTTTGCCTCCCGTCTTTTCTTTGTGAGATTAACTGCTGCTGCTGATAGTAATAATAACAAGCAGCTGATCCAGAACCAGCCGATAGCTGCCTGGCAACAAATCGTTGTTTTTTTTTGTATTCCTCGGAGGAGCTGGTGAGGCTGGCACGCTGCTGATGGGAGGGGGAACACAGCTGTGTGAGGCCTGGCATCCAGCGATGACCCCCTTTAATTACCCCCCCCTCCATCCTCTGTAAGGGATCTGTGTTTGCTGTCACTAATGAGTTGAATAATGAGGCAGTTAGTGTCCGCTGAACTAATGGTGAGCGCATTGAGGAGCTGAATGATGGGTCACTTTCCCTTATCAGCGCTGACCAAACGTCCCCGTGCCGAGATGGGAGGGAGTGGAGTACAAATACTTTGTTACTGTACTTAAGTACTTTTTTCTGGCATCGACTCCACTACTTATTTTTTTGACGACTTTTTACTTTGACTTCTTAGATTTTAAACACAAATACCTGTACTTTCTACTTCTTACATGTTGAACACTAATACCTGTACTTTCTACTTCTTACATGTTGAACACAAATACCTGTACTTTCTACTTCTTACATGTTGAACCCTAATACCTGTACTTTATACTTCTTACATGTTGAACACAAATACCTGTACTTTATACTTCTTACATGTTGAACACAAATACCTGTACTTTCTACTTCTTACATGTTGAACCCTAATACCTGTACTTTATACTTCTTACATGTTGAACACAAATACCTGTACTTTATACTTCTTACATGTTGAACACAAATACCTGTACTTTATACTTCTTACATGTTGAACACAAATACCTGTACTTTCTACTTCTTACATGTTGAACCCAAATACCTGTACTTTCTACTTCTTACATGTTGAACACAAATACCTGTACTTTCTACTTCTTACATGTTGAACCCTAATACCTGTACTTTATACTTCTTACATGTTGAACACAAATACCTGTACTTTATACTTCTTACATGTTGAACACAAATACCTGTACTTTCTACTTCTCACATGTTGAACCCAAATACCTGTACTTTCTACTTCTCACATGTTGAACCCAAATACCTGTACTTTCTACTTCTCACATGTTGAACTCAAATACCTGTACTTTCTACTTCTCACATGTTGAACACAAATACCTGTACTTTCTACTTCTTACATGTTGAACCCAAATACCTGTACTTTCTACTTCTTACATGTTGAACCCAAATACCTGTACTTTCTACTTCTCACATGTTGAACACAAATACCTGTACTTTCTACTTCTTACATGTTGAACTCAAATACCTGTACTTTCTACTTCTTACATGTTGAACACAAATACCTGTACTTTCTACTTCTTACATGTTGAACACAAATACCTGTACTTTCTACTTCTCACATGTTGAACTCAAATACCTGTACTTTCTACTTCTTACATGTTGAACTCAAATACCTGTACTTTCTACTTCTTACATGTTGAACTCAAATACCTGTACTTTCTACTTCTCTCATTTTCCAAACAGGCTGGTTCCTTTAGTCTGAATGTGTGTTTGGTGGCGTGATCATTATTATTTAGAGTCATTGCGTGCCTATTGATTTGAACACGATCCGTGTATCCATCATTTCCTGGTCTTCTCTAAAAAAGAGGGACCAATGGAAACGTTGTCATGTTGCCGTTGGTCACCATGGAAACATTCATTAGCTAACAATGACATTATTGTTCTATTAGTTTTTAGTTTTTTAGTTTTTTTTAGTTTTTTTTTATTAGGATCCCCATTAGCACTAGCATGAGCATTGGCTATTCTTCCTGGGGTCCTCACCCACACAAAACATACATAATACAAACCAGAAACGAACTATTAATATAAAGGGAGGTCAGGTACTCTTTAAAGCAGCTGCTAGTTATGGGTACTTTTTACTGAAGTACATTTCGAGTTTAGTCAGTACTTCTACTTTCACCAGAGTATTTTTAGACACGAGTATCTGTACTTCTACTTGAGTAAAGGATGTGTGCTGTTGCCCCCCTCCCCTCCCCCCCTCCCTCCCTCCAGCTTCATTACTGTGTCTCTGGGTCAGACAGATAAAGAGCTGCAGGCTGACCGTCTGTCAGCGGCTGATAACAGATCCTCTGACTCTCCAGACACCAGAAAGGCCTCGATGTAAATCCTCCTCCCGGCTCAGATTAACAGGGAAAGTTCGACTGCTCTCATTGTCTGATTATTGTTATTGTATGCGTCAGAGCCAAAGGTCAAACCACTGATGACTCTGAGCTTTGTAATGAGAGTCAAGGATGCTTTACTTGATCCGTGTGTACACATGTTTGATTGAGCGCTGATTTGTTGTTTCATTACAGGATCAGCTGATCTAAGTGAGTAATATAAACTTAATCAAACATTTTTAGTATTGTTTGGTATTTATCAAGCAAAAATGCTAAATATTCAGCTTCTCAATTGTGAGTATTTGCTGCCTTTCTCTGTTTCTAAATCATTGTATATTTAATATCTTTGGATTTAAAACTGTAAGTGGAACAAAGCAAGACGTTAAAAGACATTTGGCTTCAAACTTATTTTTCGGACATTTTATAGACTGAACAATTAATCAGTCTTTATCCAGACAAAAAGATTTAAAGCAAATGTTGTTTATTGCTAAATGTCCATCATGTTTCCCGCTCGATAGAGAGAAAGGGTGGTCAATGTGGTCAGAATCTTTTCTAATGACATATGTAATATCAATATAATCTATTCAATGTAGTTCTTAATTATGTACTGTCCATGTTAAACTTATCCAGTCATTTAGATAACTGACAAATGTGATCCAAAATACAATTCCTATAAATCCAAAATAACCTATAGTGCTCAGTGTCATGGAGAAAATTAACTATATAAATGTGTTTTTGAGCCAAGTACTCAATATCGATATTTCAATGATTATGTAGGATTGATTATTGACTTTCTTAAAATATTTACGCTATGAGAGTTTTGAAAATCAATCATCTGTAATGTATATAATTAATGGATAAAGCCAAATAATACAACAGCCTGGTTATTTTAAGAAAATTGCATCACTTGTCTGAAAGGCAAGCCAGGGCAAATCAATACCTATACGACATTACGATACCTAAAACCCTAAACGATATGTATTTTCATATCCAGATGTTCATATAAAAATCAATAAATTGCAAAACCTTGTCGTAAAGTTGTGTAAAATTGTCCACAATGCTCCAAAACAAGCAGACGTGGTGTTTTACTCTGCAACACAACACTGCTTCAGAGCGTTCAGCAGTGTGTTGGTGTGTGTGCTTCAGGGCGATAGTTTGTCAGGAGGCTGAGAGATAAGAGCAGACAGGAGGTGATCAGAGTCACAGAGATAAAAGCAAACACTGCAGGCCACACACACACACACACACACACACACACACACACACACACTCTGTATCCACCGACGACGAGGAGCTGCTGTTATCTGCTCTGTGGTGTCCTGCAGGGAAACACAAAGGAAGGCATTTGCATGACAAGAGCAGATGTGTACTGTGAACAGTAAACTCAAACAGGGAGGAGACACTGCAGGAGTCACAAATGCATCAGTAGGCTGAGAGATATTCAACTTCTGAGATGTTTCTGGCCATGTTCAGTTTAGTTTATGTGTTTATAGTGTCGTGGACGTCCCCATTGATCAACTGTCACAAACAACAGTAAATGGGGCAGCTTTAGAAAACATTGCTAATTTCCAGCTGTTGTCCTTTTTAAAATCACAGCATTAGTTATAAAGAAAAAACAAGGGACCACCTCAGGGTTTCATAATATGCGTCTACAAGCAGAAGACTCTCAAACAGATCAAATGTGTGAGTTTTACTGAAGCAAATGTTTCTGTGGGGTGACATCATCCTCGAACTGTGGTGGCCAATATAAAGAGAATCAAACATGTTTGACCAATACATTGATAAAAAATAACAAAACAATATTGAAATATTTACTATTGATGCTTTCACAAAAGAATAACGAGGCCCTATTATGGTTTTCGGGGTGTTCCCTTTCCTTTAGTGTGTTATATAGGTTGTTGTTGTTGTTGTTGTTGTTGTTGCTAATAGAGTGTTATATGTACATCAATATACAAAATATATCTATACATCTATAAAAAAAAAAAAAGAGATGAATCACAATTACCAGCCAATGGGACACCTTTTTCCTACATAAGAAAGAAAGTAAGCCTTGCACCTGTTGTTGAAATCTGCTAATGGTGGTGCTAACTAATTGGGAAGCTAACGTTAGCGCTAACTTGGTGTGTAAACAAGTACAGCCAAAGTAAAGTAATGAAATACACGGGGGAAATCATTGTGTAGTCCTGTGGCTTTACTGAATCTTCTTCAGACCTTCCTATTGCATAAAGTAAACTAAAGAGTGGTTTTAATATTCTTTATTGTCCTCTTGGCTAATATAAGCAATTATCTATACATGCTGTTGCACATCACTAAATGAAGCAGGTAGGTTCTGCAGAAATTGTTTGTTTACTGAGTCCTGTGTTTGTTTACTGAGTCCTATGTTTGTTTACTGAGTCCTATGTTTGTTTACTGTGCCCTGTGTTTGTTTACTGTGTACAGTGTGTGTTTACTGTGTCCTGTGTTTGTTTACTGTGTCCTGTTTGTTTACTGTGTACAGTGTGTGTTTACTGTGTCCTGTGTGTGTTTACTGTGTCCTGTGTGTGTTTACTGTGTCCTGTGTTTGTTTACTGTGTCCTGTGTTTGTTTACTGTGTCCTGTGTTTGTTTACTATGTGCTGCATTTGTTCAGTGTGTCCTGTGTTTGTTTACTGTGTCCTGTGTTTGTTTACTGTGTCCTGTGTTTGTTTACTGTGTCCTGTGTTTGTTTACTATGTGCTGCATTTGTTCAGTGTGTCCTGTGTTTGTTTACTGTGTACTGTGTTTGTTCAGTGTGTCCTGTGTTTGTTTACTGTGTACAGTGTGTGTTTACTGTGTCCTGTGTTTGTTTACTGTGTCCTGTGTGTGTTTACTGTGTCCTGTGTTTGTTTACTATGTACTGCATTTGTTCAGTGTGTCCTGTGTTTGTTTACTGTGTCCTGTGTTTGTTTACTGTGTCCTGTGTTTGTTTACTGTGTACAGTGTGTGTTTACTGTGTCCTGTGTTTGTTTACTGTGTCCTGTGTTTGTTTACTGAGTCCTGTGTTTGTTTACTGTGTCCTGTGTTTGTTTACTGTGTCCTGTGTTTGTTTACTATGTACTGCATTTGTTCAGTGTGTCCTGTGTTTGTTTACTGTGTCATGTGTTTGTTTACTGTGTAGTGTGTTTGTTTACTGTGTTCTGTGTTTGTTTACTGTGTCCTGTGTTTGTTTACTGTGTACAGTGTGTGTTTACTGTGTCCTGTGTTTGTTTACTGTGTCCTGTGTTTGTTTACTGAGTCCTGTGTTTGTTTACTGTGTCCTGTGTTTGTTTACTGTGTCCTGTGTTTGTTTACTATGTACTGCATTTGTTCAGTGTGTCCTGTGTTTGTTTACTGTGTCATGTGTTTGTTTACTGTGTAGTGTGTTTGTTTACTGTGTTCTGTGTTTGTTTACTGTGTCCTGTGTTTGTTTACTGTGTCCTGTGTTTGTTCAGTGTGTCATGTGTTTGTTTACAGTGTCGTGTGTTTGTTTACTGTGTCCTGTGTTTGTTTACTGTGTCCTGCATTTGTTCAGTGTGTCCTGTGTTTGTTTACTGTGTCCTGCATTTGTTCACTGTGTCCTGTGTTTGTTTACTGCGTACTGTGTTTGTTTACTGTGTACTGCTGTGTGTTGTTTGTCTCTGGTAGCCCTCACCTCAGGTTCAACAGCCTGACCCTGGTCTCCACGCACGGCCTCCTCAGCGACTTCGACCACGAGGACATCGGATTTCTCTCCACAAGGTGAGAGAATGTAACAAAATGAAAACAGCATTAATTCACTTATTAGATGAGATCTCAACACACCAAGAAACCATCAATACAAGTGTTTTTATTTCATTTACAGCTAAATTATATTGGCAATAGACATGTTTTGCTTCAACTAATTGTTATGAGGTAAAAAATGATTGCATAATGTAATGGCTGTAGATTAATGAAAGCATGTTGATGCATTTCCTATAAACACAAAGGGCCAGTGAGCAGTATTAAGGGATTTCTATTGGCAGAAAATTACTCATAACTGTATTTTATTTGGCGTATAATCATCTAAAGATATGTATTGTTGTTTTGGGGTTACTTCAGAATAAGCTAGGGCTGCAACTAACGATTCATTTCATTGTTAAATAATTGACCAATTATTGTTTCTTATAAACGACTATTCATGTTATCTATAAAATGGCAAACAAGTGGTTAAAAACACATCTTTCATAAAATGTGATCATCAATTATCCAAAGTGTTGCATATTAATTTAAATGTAAAACAAATTGATGAATTAATTAAATTGCAGCTCTAAAATGAGTCTTTCGTGTCTACATAGGGAGCTACTCTTTCATGAAGTGTGCAATGTTTCTACCCAGAAGGGACACACCAAACTCTTGTTTAAGGAAGCAATATATTTTCCTTGAAGTCTGTCACAGTTCTTGGAAACACTCTGAAAGGGAAGAGCACTTGCAGCTTAATCCTCCTTTAACTCACTGCATAAAGAGGTGTCTTCCTGTGTGCAGTCATGCGTACAGCAGCAGAGATCTGTCCCGGGTGCCTCTGCACTCCTGCGTCAGCGTGGTGAGCGGGAAGATGGTGGCCATCAACAGGAAGTCCAAACACGTCCTGGTGTCCGGTGGAGTGACGGTGCCCTACGACCACCTGGTCCTCTGCACCGGCCTGCAGTACCAGGTGACACACAGAGAGCCAATAAAATCCTCTGTTTCATTTTGGATTATTGCAGAAAATATAATCTCCAACGTTTATGATACTTACACGTTTAGTTCAGCAGGATAATCTCCACACATTAACAACACTTTACGATTTCTGAAGTAAGAAGCTAATGTTGGTCACCACCGCTAAGCTAAAGACGGCTAATGTTGGGCCATAAAGGAACTGCAACACGGTCACCTGACTTCACGTCACCACCGCTAAGCTAAAGGTGGCTAATGTTGGGCTATAAAGGAACTACAGCACGGTCACATGACTTCACGTCACCACCGCTAAGCTAAAGGCGGCTAATGTTGGGCTATAAAGGAACGACAGCACTGTCACATGACTTCACGTCACCACCGCTAAGCTAAAGGAGGCTAATGTTGGGCTATAAAGGAACTACAGCACGGTCACATGACTTCACTTCACCACCGCTAAGCTAAAGGTGGCTAATGTTGGGCTATAAAGGAACTACAGCACGGTCACATGACTTCACTTCACCACCGCTAAGCTAAAGGAGGCTAATGTTGGGCTATAAAGGAACTACAGCACGGTCACATGACTTCACGTCACCACCGCTAAACTAAAGGTGGCTAATGTTGGGCTATAAAGGAACTACAGCACGGTCACATGACTTCACGTCACCACCGCTAAGCTAAAGGAGGCTAATGTTGGGCTATAAAGGAACTACAGCACGGTCACATGACTTCACGTCACCACCGCTAAGCTAAAGGCGGCTAATGTTGGGTGTGATGATGTTTAGTCGTCTCATTTAATTCCCAATTGAAACACTAGTTAGCAACTGCCATTTTTAAATTCACCAGTGGGGTATTTACTGATGTATTTTATGTTGTAGAATAAAGATCTCTTCAGCTTGTGTTAATCACAGACCTTATTTCAGGCTAACAACCAAAAACACATACTAAAGACTTCAAGACGAGGCAACAGGAAGTGCTTCAGGACTCATTCCTGCACCACTCTATAGAACTGTATAAAGCACTAGCTAACAATCTAACACCAGTGTAATGTGTTGCTGTAGGCGCCTCGTCCTGCTGAAGTGAATCAGCCCGACTCAAACCTCCAGCTGCCCTCCAACCTCTTCACCCTCAACGACCTCCACGACTGTATGGCTGCCCGCCGCTTGCTGAGTGCCAACTTTGTGGAGCTGGAGGGTGAGCTAACACACACACACACACACACACACACACACACACACACACACACACACACACACACACACACACACACACACACACACACACACACACACACACACACACACACACACGCACACACACACACACACACACACAGAACCTAATATTAATGTGTCGTAGTATGTCATTACTCAGCCAGTCAGCGCTGAAGTGCTCCGGTATAATTAGCCGCTAATTAGCTGCAGAGAAATCTTTCATCTGTGTGAATCATGTTGGCCTCTCCCATCCAGTTTTCCATTATCACATCACTTTCTGAGAGCCAGAGGATAAAACCCACAGCGTCATTAAGCAGAATGAATCTGCTCTCTGAAGGAATTGTGCACTGATCTGGAGTGAGGCTTTTAAATGTACTAATTAGATGATCCTAGTCATGAAGCAAAGCCATTAATAAATGCAAATTGCTGTTGCAGACTCCAGCAGATAACATGTTTATTTACATATTTTAATTACAGCCGAAAGAAACGTATGAATGTGAAGTTCAGCGGTAGACTAAAGCAGATGGAGTCTCTCAGTACTTACCGTCAGAACACTTTTTGAATCACAAATTTACTGTTTTATTTTGCTTCAACTTTCAGTATTTCCATTCCAGTGATCGTAGATATTTCACCACCAAACACGAGGAAAATGTGCATTTTTTGGGAATTATTTTCACCAACGGATTAAACCACATTTGGTGCTTCAGTTAATATTTGTGGCTGCAGGATGATGTGTGTTTGATTGAGCCAAAATAAACTACAGTGTGTAGTACATGGTGATGAAGGAACGTGTTTTTAATAGTTTGTAATCACTCAAAAATATGCATCAGGCTTTGATACACACACACACACACACACACACACACACACACACACACACACACACACACACACACACACACACACACACACACACACACACACACAGTTGGTCTTTTCATGGCGTATTTTAACAAAAAGAAAAGGGTAGAACATCACCAGACTTCATTTTTTTAAAGTTGAAGACACAAGTGCTCCGGGTGGCAATCCATATCCCCTTCAAAGACAATGCATGCATTCCCAAAAAATGGCAAGGGACACTGGTTTGTTTATTATGCAAAGTGTTCATTACACTGGCTCCATGATTAAAAACAAGACCAGTGTGTAGTGGCCACACACCAGTCTACCTCAGGACCCTGACAAAATTGTAATAACTTAACAAAGCTGTATGCTAAGACAACTTGTTTCCCTGGTTAGTTGTAGTGGTAGTATAAGGATCAACGAGAGGTTTGTGTGTTGTGCTGTACTCGGTGGTTTAAAAGCAGCAGAGCTCCTCTGGTTCAGCACCACGGACAGAGACACTGAACTGAAGCTGTGTTCATTCTAATAACCAACTGATCTGTTACTCAACTAAAAGTACCAAAACAACAACGTAAAAATACCTAATTACAAAATATATGTTCTGCCTTAAAGAACGATTACCAAGTAAATGTACTTTAAAAAACTAAACTGAAAACTAAACGTTCTGCTACACCAGTTGTTTTCATTTTTCCATAATATTTTATAGTTATGTGAAATATCAGATAGTTTGGCCTTTTTAGGACTCGAAAGAAAAGTTGAATTAAAAAAATCTGAGAGTTTTTTGGGATTAAAATGCTCTGCCTTTACAAAAATGGGTGCTTAAAAAAAGGATCCGTTTGCAAAAAACATGCAGCAAACAGTTAAAAATACGGTAAATGTCACATGTGTCTCTCCAGATAACGCCATCGTCTACGGAAACAGCATCGACGTTTTCACCACCGTTGAGACTTTGCTCAGCCTCGGGATTCTGGGTAATCGTATCCATGTCGTCTTCACGCCTCCCGAGCCCGGCGCCTCCTGCTTCAGCGACCCGGAGGTGGAGAAAGCTGTGGCGACGGCCCTGAAGAAGGCCGAGGTTCAGGTCCACCATCACTGCCTGCTGGCCCTCATGAACAACGGAGAAAACCCCGACCCCCTCACATCTGTGACCTTCACTACAGACGCAGAGACCCTCAATCTGCAGTGTGGGGTAAATCAACAGTCTTATTGTTAACCTGGAAATGTAGAGTACCCCAAAGTGTTATGATCGAAATGTATAGTAGGGTCCCACAGCACATAGAAACTGCTGGATGCTAACTTTTATATAGAATAGAATCGGAGCGATGAAACCACGGCAGGGCCCAGGAGGTGAACTGGGACCTCTCCACGTAGCAGTCCACACTCCATATTCAGGTCTGTTCGGGGACTTGAACCGGCGACCCTACGGCTCACAGTCCAAGCCCCTACTGACTGAGCCACTGCCGGACTATATATGTTTCGCAGTTTGCACAATTGGAATAAGTTGCATTAATTAGCATATGCAGACAATGGTTAACAAATTGCTTGGCCGATATGGAATTTCTTTGTAGGGTTGTTGGGGGACATTGAGGAAGCTGAATCCATGGCGGACATTTTCAGGATCAAAAATGGCAGTTTTGGGCCATAATTGTGCTCCCGGATCTTAAAAATTTCAGAAATGTAGTCGGCATCCTCAATATACCTCAAAAACCAAACCAACAATGTCCAATTCGGCCAAGCCATTTTTTTGCTATTGTCTGCCAATTGCCCAACATATGCAAGTTACCATCCGGCAGTTTCTGTGTGCTCGGGACCCGCACAATACATATCATAATGTTTTGGGGTACTCAACATTTCAGGCTTCACGCTGCTGGCAAGTAGACTAGCATGTCTGCTTGTCCAGTTAGTTATTAGTGTTCACTGAAGTAAATATTTCCCTAACAATGCTGGGTTACTGTCCAGGGGACCATGAACGAGCGGCTGGCTGGATTTTAATTCCCCTCCTGGAAGCAGACTGTGTTTGTGGAGCACAGAAAGATGTTGGTGTGTTTCCCATTCCCATTGTTTCAGACAGTAGAGGATTGTACTCTCCAATTGTGTGTTTGTTTTCCTCATTTTAGGCTGAAATAGAGGCACCCTGCAGATGAGGTCTCGTTGTTTTTATATTTTGTTAAACCATGCAGGTTCCAGAGCATTCAGAAATTTGGCTTAAACATTTGTTTTCTAGGCTGGAAATATTTTTGACAGATTTGTTAGCTGTGAAGGATACAGAGACAAAACTAGAGCTGCACAATGTTATCAGATCACAGTATGGTCCATGTGTTGGAGAGAAACATCACACTACAGGAAAGGGAAAACTCCAATAGGGCCTTTTGAAAACTACTGTCTAGCTCCACAAGTTTAATCACAGAAGTTGGTTTGTGTGGAAATGTGTTCATCTGATCATGTATCATTTATTTAACAGGTAAAAGTCTCACTGAGATTAAAATCTATTTTTCAACAACAACAAATGAACACAAACAATACAAGCAGACGAATACAGCTGTGGAACACTAATGAACACATTACCCAGTCAATATGCAAATAAAATAACTATTATAAAACACTAAAAACTGGCACAATTTTAAAACGACTTCAATTATGGGATATACGAGCAATCACATCGACCAATGGATTCTTGTTCTCCGTCCTTTAAGACTTGAACTCCCCCGTAGTGATCAAATCTGACAGTTTCAGCTCCTTCTGTACTTTATTTTAAGCATAGATGAGAGTAACACTTACGTCACTTCCGGGCGAAAATTACGGCCCCGCCCACTTTTGGGGGCAAAAAACGCTGTCATTTGATTGGCGGTCAATACAAATTCTGAAGTTTTTGCCAATCTGATCAGAAATGTAAGAAAACCGTGGATTCCCGATCGCGATGGCTAGTCAGGCGAACAATTACATGAAATCATTGGAAATCTACGATCGGGCTCGATATATGGTTAAATTAAAATCAGTAGGTTAGGCCGTCATTTCGCCGGCTGTTACTCTCATGAGCGAGGCGGGAAATAATTGGACAGTAACAGAAGAGCTCTGTGGCTTCAGGCTCGATCGCCGTTCAAATGACCGCGTTGGTTTCCCCCAAAAGTGGGCGGGGCCGTAAAGTCATCTATGGACATCGATCGCCTAATGCTATATTTAACCATATATCGATCCCGACCGTCGATTTCCAATGATTTCATGTAATTGTTCGCCTGTCTGGCCATCGTGATCGGGCTCTTTGAAGATCAGAAAATCCACGGTTTTCAAACATTTCTGATCGAATTGGTAAAAACTTCAGAATTTGAATCGACCGCCGTTTAAATGACAGCGTTGTTTTCCCACAAAAGTGGGCGGAGCCGTCATTTTTGCCCGGAAGTGACGCATGTGTTACTCTCATGTATAAGGGGCATGCATATTAAAATCATGACATCCCAAAAAACAGAAAACATATCTTGCTTTTCTCCTTTCAGGTGTTCATTAATCTCTCCAATAAAGCCGTGGATTCTGAGGCCTTCCGGAGCATCAACGACTCCTTCCTGGTGTTCGACAGCAGACTCGTCATAGACGCCACTTTCCACACCAGCGATTCCTCCATTTCTGCAGCAGGACCTCTCACCAAATTCTCCCGCAGCTACTACTCCGACGAGTGGTCGAACGCAAACTTCAACTCTAAGGAGGTGGGCCGGGATCTGGCGGCCATGTTGCTGCGTCTCTTCGACCCCACGTTGGAGCCCGCGATGGAGACCCCTCCAGAAACAGAGCGCCTCGTTCCGCTGTACGGACAGGCCAAGATTCAAGGTGTGTGTGTGTGTGTGTGTGTGTGTGTGTGTGTGTGTGTGTGTGTGTGTGTGTGTGTGTGTGTGTGTGTGTGTGTGTGTGTGTGTGTGTGTGTGTGTGTGTGTGTGTGTGTGTGTGTGTGTGTGTGTGTGTGTGTGTGTGTGTGTGTGTGTGTGTGTGTGTGTGTGTGTGTGTGTGTGTGTGTGTGTGTGTGTGTGTGTGTGTGTGTGTGTGTGTGTGTGTGTGTGTGTGTGTGTGTGTGTGTGTGTGTGTGTGTGAATAACAAAACGTAGCGCCTAGTTATTCCGTTTATTGACTCTTTTGCATAAAAAATTGGAACCCAATGGAGCAGCCACTTCTCCACATGCCCTTCAGCGGCCGTCTCCCACACACTGATGACACACTTGTTCCTCTTTTGTTGTGGTGAGTCATCTATGGGAATGAATGGGACTTCTATAAAACCCTGGCCCCCTTTAAAACCACTTCAGTGCTGCATTAGCTCTCCTGATATTCAATTCCCACGTGTCGTATCTTTATTATAAACCTTAAATTCCTTCACATTCATCAGGACTGCTTCTCAGTATATGTTTCAGCGTCTCTCAGTTTACCTTTTAATACTCTTCCTGCTGTCCATGCATGTTTTGATCAGTTTGTATCTGATTGAATTCACCAGCATTACCTTGGAGCGTTTTCCAAACCTTTACCTGCCCACCCACTGCTCGTGTTATTTGGCCGAACACTCAAACCATAGCGGGGCGTAACAATGGTGCATTGTGCTGCCGTGTATTCACGAAGGAACCAAGGCCACTCCACAGGTAACACAAACACGACAGCCACTCTCACGGGGATGAAACACACGTGAACTTTTCAGAGAGCAGAGGCCGAATCATCGAGGATACATACATACATAACGCTCTAAAAACAACATGCCTGTGTTATATACTCAGCTGAGTTGTGAACGGACTTCATCCCACACAATTTGCAATGGTCACTTTTTATCTGGCCCCATATTCCCTTTTTAGCATGTGTCATACATGTTGATCCAGTTTTCACCATACACTTCTACATCATTCGGGCCTTTTAACTCTATACTTTAACCGGATGATGGACCGTTGTAGTGGGACGTCTTCTGGATCTTGAGTCTTCGGTAAAACAAGCTGAGCAAACTTTCACAGCACTTCTATCCTACAGTATGTCAACCGAATTATAACCGAGTTAATAAACTCTGGGTCTTTTTGTTAGACTGTTTTATGCAATATTTTCACCTGTAGTCACTTGGTACATTTTGTGAGTACTCTGCGCTTATTTACTCACCGTTGATGCCGTAATTGGTCTTTTAACCGTTGCACGTAAGGTCTTCAATTACTAATTATATTTCTGAATAATCCCTCAGGCTACAAAAAGTAAGGAAACAACCACAAATATGAACACATGAATGAAATGGACCTCCTCACACCTGAACCTTCCTCCTCTCTCAGGTGGGAAGCTTCCCGGAGGATTTCACTTCCTGCAGGTCACTACACCATCTGCCACCCAGCTGACCGCTCCTCCTGTTCAACAGGTAAGGTTTTAATATAAACAACAGACTGGGCTGTGTTTTATTTTTGGATAAAAGCACAATCATAGAATATCACTGCCTTGTCTTTTAACCCATGTTTTAACGCGTGGCGGTGCTCTCACTAAATTACTCCAAATAAAGAATCCCTCTACAAACTCCTGAAGAACAAGAGAACTAACTAACGTCTGCTTGAAGACACGTCAACATGTCAGAACATAGTGAAGAAGGTTCATGTCGTTGTTCTTGTTTAGTCAGTCCAAACCCCCCCGAAAAATCACTTAAATGAATATATTAAACCGAGAAAAGCAGGAACTCTCCATATTCAAGCAGCTGAAAACAGCATTTTCTTTAAATATTGAATTAAACATTTCTTCAACCACCATTTGTTTGCAGTGTGTGATGAATACTAAATCATCAGGATACTCTTTAAGTACAGAAAACAGATACATCATCTTCTGAAACTCTTGAAGATAACATCCACTGATTATTCCTTTAAGAAAGATTCCTAAGTTGAAAAAGTGAAATGTGTTTAAGAGACTTTTCATAACATAGTGTTTTGTTGCAGGACAGCTGCTTGGTGACGGGGCGTGTGGAGACGGGGAACTACTTCTCGTTACACCTGGACAGCTACGAGCAGGTGGAGGCGCTCACCTGTCTCTCCCTGAAGCCCCTCCCCCTCTCCAACTACCTGAGTCTGTATGGTAAACAGCAGCAGCTGCTTGGCCAGTTGAGCAGCCGCTACCAGCAGGGCCTGATCCCAGACCTGCACAGGTGAGGAAACATAATCTAGTAATATATCCCACTGCATTCACTTTGAACCAGGGAATGATCATTTGTTCAAAAGATTCAAAGTCAAGTCAGTCAGAGTCAACATCTTCCACTTTGTGTGTACGGACGGAGAGATCGAAATACCGTTTCCCACAATCCCAAATATAAAAACAAATGTATATAAAAATATAAAAATGTGTATATAAACACAGTCAAAGACACATTTGTGCCCACATTAAGACCTAAATAAAAACACAACAATCAATATATACAAAATAACAGTCACTTCAATATCTTTGGGAAATGTGCATTAGTGCAAGATTGTCCAGAGCAGCGTTAAAAAAGGTTTCAACGGTTTTAATGTAATTTGCTCATAAGCTACAGGGTAGAAATGGCTATACACATCTTCTGACATGAGCTCCTCCAACGATGCAACATATATAATCAAATACAAAAATAGTGCAAGAACAATTAACCCTTAGATGCATAAGTGGGTCTTTTGGACCCGGTGAGGTGGTCTTTCCTGAAGTATCTTTGTAATTACATTTCATATTCCAGCTATTCCTTTTGGATATCAGGCCATTCACATTTTAAATTGACATTTTAAGAAATTCTAGTTTTTGTATTACTACCCCAAGCTAGACTGTGACTGCGACTGTGGCTGTGAGGGAGTGTGGTCGTCTTTCAACCAGAAGGTTGTGGGTTCGATCCCAGCCCATGCAGTCAACATGTCGATGTATCCTTGGGCAAGATACTTAACCCTGAGTTGCTCCCGATGGCCAACGCTGTGTGAATGTGTGTGAATGTTAGGTCCTAGATTAAGGTACACTGCTCTGTATGAATGGGTGTGAATGGGTGAATGACATGTAGTATGTAAAAGCGCTTTGAGGGGTCTTAAAGACTGGATAAAGCGCTATATAAGTACAGTCCATTTACCATTTAGCTTCCATAAGCGGGTCAAAAAAGGACCCGCATGCATTTTCTATGGGATCCTATGGGAAAACGTTTTTTTTTCAAAATGTAATAAAAATTAAAAATTATAAATAGTGAAAAATTAAATACAAAATATTTCTAGTGGGAACCAAAATATAATACTAAATATTTCCAAAATGGCATAAAAACACATATTATTCTAATACGGGTCCATTTTGACCCACTTATGGAAGAGTGCAGGGTCCAGGCACTCTAAGGGCATCTAAGAGTTGATATAATGATGGCGTAATGTTTGTGGGGTTTCGTACGAGACAAAGATTAGTTTTAGTCCGTCTGATGATGTGGAAGCAGTTCAACAAGTAAATGAATTGTTTGTAAACACTATCCTTTGTTTGTATCAGTTATGAACAGTTATTTTCTGGGGTTGGTTTCATGAAGATCATTTACAGCTACTGTCAGCAGTTCATGTTGGTCACATACAGTAGCACCTTTCAAAACCTGTAGGTGCTTTACAAAATACTACTATCTGTAAAGTGTTACCACAGAAAAATGATTTTACAAGCTAGTTCTTCTGATGACAACATGTTGCCCAAGAAAGGATACTATTGTGTTTTACTCACATTTGACTTGTTCTCACTCTTATCAGCGTTGATAAGTTAGGAGGTAAACAACCAGCGTACATGTCAACACACCTGCAGGAGTAATGATCACTTTGTTCCAACAAAGGCATATTCACTTCTCTGTTACCGCGGTTTCTACCGTTTTGCCGCTCACTTCCCTCCGCCTCTTAGCGTTGCAATGTCATTTATTCACAACTATGGATATCTGGCAGATGGCAGGTGGTAGAGTTCTTAAAAAACACTGTGTTCATAAGCAGCTTCTGAACAAGAGCGAGCCACCTGCTGAAGCCACTCTGAGACCGCACGTGTTCCCAGAGAGCTGCAGGTAGAGGAACTTCCCATCATGCATCTGGGACTGACGACCCCACACTTCAGAACAACACCGAACACACGAGAGAGATTCAGGCCTTCAGTGTCCTTTGTCCTCCGCTGTGTGTGTGTGTGTGTGTGTGTGTGTGTGTGTGTGTGTGTGTGTGTGTGTGTGTGTGTGTGTGTGTGTGTGTGTGTGTGTGTGTGTGTGTGTGTGTGTGTGTGTGTGTGTGTGTGTGTGTGTGTGTGTGTGTGTGTGTGTGTGTGTGTGTGTGTGTGTGTGTGTGTGTGTGTGTGTGTGTGTGTGTGTGTGTGTGTGTGTGTGTGTCAAACAGCGGGTGACCTGCTTCTGAGGTTTCACCACAAATGACCCCCAGATATGGACGTCCATTGTCCCCCGCCTTCTAATCTGTTTATGCAGCTCCCCAATCTGTCTCTGTGGCAGAGCAGGGGCGAGACAAAGCCAAGCCCCCCCCCACACACACACACACACACACACACACACACACACACACACACACCCTCCTCTCTCCCCTGACTCCTAAAGTCACTGAGGAGCATCAGGAGCCGTTAAAATCATTGATTGACCGAGTGGCGGCTGGGGGTCATTTACTGTGGCCTCTGGGTGGGTGTGTGTGTGTGTGTGTGGGGGGGGGGGGGGGGGTTGTGTGTGTGCGGGGGGGGGTGTTTGTGTGTGTGTGTGGGTGTTTACTACAAGGGTTTGCTGTTATTTACAGGTTTGGTTCATCCACATTACTCAGATAGTCTCGCTGTAGGTGTTTGGTTATGTACACAGAGGAGGGAGAGCTGTTACCAGAGTGAAGGCAGAATACTGCAAGGTCAAAAAACAAAAGTAATTGTACTTACACGAAACTGGCCTTGGTTAAATTACCATATCTTTATGAATTCAAAAAAAATAACTTGTTTGGAAAACAATTATTTGTTTTCATCATGACTCATCATGACATGGGCCTTTTTTTAATAATCCCAGGGCACAAAGTTCAGGAATCAATGGTTTAATCGTTGGTGTGTGTGTGTGTGTGTGTGTGTGTGTGTGTGTGTGTGTGTGTGTGTGTGTGTGTGTGTGTGTGTGTGTGTGTGTGTGTGTGTGTGTGTGTGTGTGTGTGTGTGTGTGTGTGTGTGTGTGTGTGTGTGTGTGTGTGTGTGTGTGTGTGTGTGTGTGTGTGTGTGTGTGTGTGTGTGTGTGTGTGTGTGTGTGTGTGTGTGTGTGTGTGTGTGTGTGTGTGTGTGTGTGTGTGTGTGTGTGTGTGTGTGTAGTTTTTTCAAACAGAGCTGGTGCTTGGCCCTATATCACGACAGATTCTCAGACTTTGAGCAGGAGCTTCAGCAGATCACCTCACACACGGTAAGTGTCATAAATCTTAATGGTTTATGCATATATTTAAAATGTTATTCAACTATTTTCCAAAATATAAAACGCCAGGACTGCCTGTAAACAGATATGTATTTATTATTCAAACATATTTCTGTGAAACCAGATCAAGTTTTTATCGTCACCATGTTAGCTACAGTGTAGATATGTCAGTGAACAACTGAAGTCCCAGGCTCCTCCAACAGAGCAACACCAATATAATAATAATAATACTATTTATTATAGAATTCACAAAGTGCTTCACAAGAAAGAACAGAGGTAAAAAGGAACACCATGAGGCAGACATGTAAGGGTCAACATCCAAACCCAACACAGAGCCCGTGGAGGAAAGGAACTAACATAAGAACATCTCAAGTAGAAACAAAAGCCAGTGTAAACAGATGGGACATATACAGATACAAAGAAAGTAGAAATAGTGCGAGAAGAGAGATGTTGTGTCATTTGCTCGTGCGTGACCTCCAGCTGTGTGTTCCTGCAGGGCGATGTTTCGGGGCAGACGGTGGAGGACGGTGTCTCTCCGGCCCCCCTTCAGGACAGGTCTCCATCCGCTGAGGTCCGAGCGGCTGTGAGGAGCAGCGCGGTCAGATATCTGAGCTTCAACAGGAACCTGCTGCCCATGTTCGCCGGCCCCGGACAGCTGTGACACATCAGCAGCCACATTAAATACAACGCATTGTTTAAAATCATATTGCCTTTGAAACGGGACCCTGAACACACCGAGTGAATCCTTAAGGTCTGCTCAATACTTCCTTTCATCATAAAAGACGATTCCTTACGGACATTTTCATTGTTTGAATGTGTTAGCGTCTGGTTCTGGAAGGTAAACCAACTCTCCACTCACCTGACACCTCGATGTTGCATGTTCGAAATGCAAACACCTCAAAACATTTCTCCATTATCCAATCGGTTCAAACCTCACTCTAAAAAGCATCTGCAGTTTGTGCAAAACTCATGAAGTAGTTTCATTAAATGTAGTATAACTAAATGCTTTATGATGTTTCGTGAGCCTGTCGGGTTCGTAGAATACGAGTTTGCAAATGTATCAAATCTGGAGGTGTGGAGTTGCTCATTCGACTGCAGCTCCAGGCTGAAGGGAGTGAGAGGAACTCCCTCTGAAGGAAACACAGAGGCCATAAGCATGCTGCAGAGGGACTGTTTAAATGGCCGCCATTCGGCTCCACTCCATGACGTAGTATACTTGATATGGCTCTGCAGCAGGTGTACTCCACTTTGAGGAACGCCCAGGGATTTGAGCCTTTCTATTCACATGCACTAAAACACACAGAACGCACGACAGGGAGGGGACCAAAGCGTTGAGGCTGTAACTAACCATGTACAAGTTTCAAATACTCTACAATTATTTTCTAGAGTAGTTGGTTCATAGTTTATTCCATAAATTGTCGGAAAATACAAAAACAACACCATGATGACATCTGTTGTCCGTCTGAAACCCAAAGAGAGTTTAATGTCACGTGAAAAAATGAAAAGCAGCAAAATGTGATGACCGATGAATCCCTAATCCTTAATGATATCGTTGGTGATCGTATGTCTGCACACGCTCTAATGATTACAGGGATGTTGTGTTGAAAGCAAAGCAGCAACGCTACAAGAATAATTCCTTGAAGAAAAGTCACTTAACTGTAAAGTAAGTATTCCTTATTTACTAATCAAGATAATACCGTGTTTAAGGGACTTTTGAATCGACTGAAAAAGTGTTTTTATGATGGTTCAGGAAACATTGCAGTCGAGTAATGTTATGTTCGCTGTAAACACTTCAATCTGTGTGTGTGTGTGTGTGTGTGTGTGTGTGTGTGTGTGTGTGTGTCTCTCTCTCTCTCTCTCTCTCTCTCTCTCTCTCTCTCTCTCTCTCTCTCTCTCTCTCTCTCTCTCTCTGTGTGTGTGTGGACGTGCGTCTGACTACATGGTCTCCAGCTGCACAGTTTGAAGGGAAGCCTCTAAAAAGGAGGGTTTGAACGCTTGTGTTTGGCGTTTCCACAGACCTCTCCTCCACCATGTGCCAACTGTAACTGTGAGTATGACTCTGCAGCAGCGTGACCAATCACAGGCTGCACATGAAGGCTTCATGGGGGAGGAGAAGAGGGGAGGAGGGGGTGGGGGGTGTCACTCTACAGCTGTATGTTAATGAGGCTGAAAAATAACCGCACACACAACAACATATGTCCGCAGCTAAACAACCTGCAGCCTGCTGGTGTTCATACTACAGGAATCAGGCCTTTCAAATGTTCTATTTACATAATGCAGATTACACTGAATTCCTCCGCTGTCACCATCCCTTCAATCTCTACGAGCAGACGCTTTAAATCCACTAACAAGATGCAATGTCCTTCCTTTATGTCTGTGTAATGCACTCAGTAGTGTTATTGACTCAGTGGTGACTTTAACGCACTTTCATTCTAATAATGCTGCTTTTTTAGTTATAAATAAGCAGTTTGTTTTGATTATAATATTAAAATGAACTTCTGTAGTTTTGAGTTATTAGACATCTGATGGTTTACGTTGTGTGTTGTATCTGTTCAAGCTGCATTATGAGGTTTCAAGAACATCAACATGTCAACGTTTTCTTTTTGTTTCTGACCTTTTTCGGTAAGATATGTTTTATGTATCCTAATTTGGGAAATGGTTGTGTTACGGCAAAATGTAAGCACGAGTTAGAAATATAAGAGAATAACAGTCAGTACATTTCAACCGTAGATGGATATCAAATACCCAAGTCAGAATACACTATCAACCCTACTTCTAACAAACATAGGATCCTTTATAAGAGTGTGCAGATACATACCAATAATACACTGTACTCAATCATGTTCCTTTAATGACCTTATTCAAAAAGTACTGCTTTAAAGGTATGCTTATAGAGTCGTTAGGTTTTATTTGTATGGCATAAAAGTGTTAAATGAACACTTTATATTGTCCAAACGTGTTGTGTAGTAAACTAACAAAATCAATTTACAAAAGAAAACACGACAAATCGAAGAAAATAAGAATTTTAGGCAAAAAAGCAGCATTTTGGTTGACCACATCCTCCCTCCCTCAAACCTCCACACTCTGACTTCTCTGCGCACTAATGATTATGTTGAAACATTTCAGAGCTCAGACAGACTCCCATCCGGCTGACCTGCTCACATCTGACCCGCACTATTTGGGTTTTCAGTCTCTGAACGCGCGCATAATCTCGGTTTGGCCCATTTGGTGACACAGAAAGAGCGCACTGATTGCGCACAGCACGCGCCGACGGTATCGGGGGGCCAGATTGCTTTTTCTTTTTTTTGTGGAGAAGGCCCCCACTTCTTCTTCTTCTTCTTCTTCTTCTTCTACTACTACTCCCTTCTTTCTCTCCACTGTGCAATTTCCTTTTCAATCACGACGGGTCTACAGCTTGCAGCCATTGTGATGCTAAGCAGGAAACCCTCCTCTCGCTATTAATTATGTATGCGCGAAATGACGGATTCATATGTCCGGAGTTAACTGTCACGCCAGCGCACATGCTGCAAGGCCACATGGGAGAAGAAAATAACTTTGTTTGGTTAAATGTATTTAGCCGGATTCAAATGTGTTTGTGCGTAAAAGCGCGTAAAAGTCAGCTTTTTGGGGAATATTTATCTGACCTGGAGAGCTTTGAAATGTCTTATATTCTGAAATCTGAACACAAGGTCCTGACACAAGTTACATTAAAGATTACAACTCTAATTCATTTAATTATGAGTTCAGTTTGGAGCTGTTGGTTGGTGTGCTTATTTCACCAAGAAATGCTGACATAATTATCACTTTAATGTCATTTCTAAAAATACTCCTTCCTTCTTATTTCAAACAGTTTTTAAAAATATGTCGTTTCAAATATCGAAGACGCAGATTCAAGTCGAACATAATAGTTCTTTTTATATCCTTAAGAAAGGACAGCTCACTATTACTAATTATGTTCTGTTCGGAGGTCAAGTTTTCCAAATATCTATGATTTACATTTCTGTTTTTGATACAGAATAACTCAGAAGCAAAAACACATATAATAATGTGTCGTGTCTTAGTTTCACACTGAGCTTCCCTTTCATCTCTGGAGCTCTTCATTCTCCATGTTCCACTTTTCCTTAGTTACCCCTTCTTCCTGACATCGTTATGCGGACGGATTCCTCCTTCTTTTTTTGGGGATAAATCACAGCCCCCCCCCGCCCCCCTCCTCGACCCCCACCCTCCCACATAAAGCCGAGGCACGTGTAGATTTCTATAGAAACGCATCAGACCGTGAAAGCAGAGCCTCCTGGCGCGTGTGAGACAGGGGGGGGGGGGGGGTGTGAGAGTGGAGGGGGGGGAACAATAAAACCCTCAGGTACATCTGCTTTGCAATCTGCAACCCCCCCTACACACACACACACATGCACACACACACACACACACACACACACACACACAAATCCACTTTACAGAGAATCCATTAAAAACACAATGTAAAATACACAGCGTAAGTTGCACTGTAATAAAATCACTACTAACTCAATATAAATATAGGAGTATATTTGACTAGTGTGCAGAATACTTTTTTTAACGAAATTGAATATCAATCTCAGAAGAAGACTTTATTAATCCCAAACGTGGACATTACGTTTGGGTGCGTCAAAATGCGTCAACGTGCGGTTTGTTTTTGGATATCGAGTTATCCTGGAAAGTCTTTGAATGTCTTAAATTCTAAATGTGAACACAAATTGCTGCCAGAAGTTATTTGACAGATTATAACTCTGTTTTATTAGATTATCATTTAGGTTTGGAGCTGCTGTCGTGCTTATTTGAAAGATATAAACAAGATTATTTTCATAATAATACAATATCCATCACTTTACTATATTAAATTACATTCAATAATGCTGCTTAAATTATGTTATATTCTAAAATATGCGGCAATGTCATATAAAAAGGGCAGTTTTGATATTGCATAATAGTAGTCAGCCCAATTTAAAATCCATTTATATAAAATACAATGTATTTTTCATCTGGTTCTTGAATCCTTAACGTTTTGTTTTAGGGAGATTGTTTTCCACTTGTAGCCGATAAAGTCCACATTGTTTCAGGGATGTTAGAATGCTATCTTAATACTGGGGGGAAGGCTCATTAGGCAGGTTGTTGAGAATCACCTCCTCTCTCTCTCCATCCTCCCACTCTCCCAAATCCACTGGGGAGATCTCCTGCTTCTGATTGGTCGGTGATGAGTCAACGAGGAGGGGGGGTGACGGGAACAATGTCATCATGTCGCCTTTAAAAAGAGTGCAGCTATGTTTGTGGTGAAAGGAATCAGAACAGGGAGCAGAACGGACGATCAGTAGCGGCAGAAACAGACGCGGCAGAAACAGACGCGTCAGATGTCCTGAAAGTGCATCTGCTCCCTTCCCCAAAAAACAGTGCCTTCCGCTCTCCATCCAGCAGAAACATGCCCAGAGGATTTTTAGTGAAAAGGAACAAGAAACCAAACCCGGTGTCGTACCGCGTCCGCGTCGAGGATGAAGAGCCTTCAGCTGCTGCCGTGCCACCTCCACCTCCACCGCTCCTGCCGCGTCCCTCCTGGGTGCCTCTCGCATCCTTCCCGGTGCGCGCACAGACTCCCACATGCGGGGCGGTGGCTCCGGAGCGCGTGGAGAGACCGGTGCAGTTCGGTAACCCCGAGGCAGTGTACCAGGCTCTCTACAGCCCCACGCGCCCCGTCAGCCAGGACCACGAGCGCTCCTACGAGAGGCGCTTCAACCTCTCCGCCGCGTCCTTCCCCACCGGAGCGGCCCTCCCCGCGGCGCTGGACCGCCCCTTCGCCCCGGTGGATCTGAAAATCGGTTCCAGCAACAGCAGTCGCACCGGAACCTTCAGCGTCACCGCATCCACCGCGACGCTCCCCACAAACACAAAGCGGCATTCAAGCGACACCGAGCGCAAAGGAAAACCAGCATCCAAGAAAACCAAAACGATCCGGAAACTGCACTTTGAGGATAACGTCACCACGTCTCCGGTGCTCGGGCTCAAGATTAAAGAGCCGGTGGACCGGAAGCCCCCCAGTCTCACCGGGGAGGAATACATCCCGCTGGGGGAGTTCGTCTGCCAGCTGTGCCGCGAAGAGTACGCGGATCCTCTCGCCCTCGCGCAGCACAAATGCTCCAGGATCGTGCGCGTGGAGTACAGGTGTCCCGAGTGCGACAAGGTGTTTAGCTGCCCGGCGAACCTCGCGTCGCACAGGCGGTGGCACAAACCCAAGCAGCAGCAGAGTGTCGTGCAGCAGCATTTGGAGAGCGACAAATCTGCCGCGTCCGGTAAAACAGCAGCAGCTTTGGATGAAGCGAAGGATTCTAGTGACAGAGACACAACCAGCCCGGGACCCTCAGAGTCCGGGTCTGAGGAGGGGCTTTATGATTGTAACCAGTGCGGGAAAAAGTTTAAACGCCAAGCTTACCTGCGGAAACACCTGGCGTCTCAGCACTCTAAAGTAACGGAGGATGACGAAGCAGCAGCGGCAGCGGTGCGCGAACAGAGCGCAGCACCGCTTAACCTGAGCGCCTGCCACCTGTGTCCGGTTTGCGGGGAAAACTTCTCGAACCGGGGCAGCCAGGAGCGTCACGTCCGCCTGCTGCACTCCTCCCAGGTGTTCCCGTGTAAATACTGCCCCGCGGTGCTCTACAGCTCCCCGGGGCTCACGAGACACATCAACAAGAGCCACCCGTCCGAGAACCGGCAGGTGATCCTGCTGCAGGTCCGGTAATCTGCTTTCACACCGGGACACACATCCCGATCTGTTCCTGAGAGGGGTTTTTAGAGATACACTGCAAACATATCTGGTTTATTTCAACGTTTGGGCTGCTAAAATCTGACTTTTTGGTAAAATTGAGTGGAAAAGATATGGCACTTTGGTGGGAGGCAGTCACTCCTGATTTTAGTTCTGTGTTTAAAAATCAACAAATGTTTCTGCTATTTTTAGATGTTCAACAATCTGAACTGTACATTTCTTCAAAGTGTTTGCAATAATATGCCTTATTTTGGGATACTAGTTCAAAAATTATTATTATTATTTTTGATATTATATAAAAATAATTGTAAAATAATCATGCCTTTTATTCATAGAGCAAATACCCTTTATATATCCAGGGTGCAACTCATTAAAAAATACAAAAATCATCATAATAAATTAATAAAACAGACAATATTAACTAAAAATTCAAAGTAGCTCATAACAATATAAAAATAATGAGGAATTAACCCAATTTTCAATCTGATATAATTCAGTGAGAAACAGAGAAATGAAAAGATATATTTGCAGTGTAACTCCTCCTCATGGTTGAAATTCAGTGCCTTGCGTTAGGACACTTCAGCCGGTTCTGGGTGTGTGTTTGGCCCTACACACACACACACACACACACACACACACACACACACTGACGTCATGCTTCACTTAAAGCCTGTTAGACTGTTCATTTATTTTTCTAGCATCTCTGCACAAGTGCTATTAGCTTCTAGACCTAAGAGAGGGGACGACCTGTAGCCGATTTGAAACCTGATCTCATCACTCTGATTAGCTGTATCAGTAGCTCGTGGATCAGTAGCTGTTGCCTGAAAACAAGAAATATTCAAACTAGAGTAGCCGGTAATGCCTTTTGGATTAGAAACACCTGCTGTAAAACTGCCTTAAACTGTCTCTTCAACACATATTTATCACGGGGCTGGGCTTGTTTTTATAACAAAGCCTTTCTGTATTACCACTATCTAAACTGTTTTCTATTTATTTATGTATTTATTAATTTATTTGTGTAATTTATTATTGTGTGGTCTGTGATGTATTTTCTTCTTTAATTTATAAGAGGGGGGACGGTGCACCGTTCGAGTCTCGTTATAGCAATCAGTGGCTCGTACCGGCCACTCCTGAATAAACAAATGCAATCAATGATTTTAATTTTCTATTTATGTTGTACCCGTTAGCTCTTATACACGAAACCGCTTTGGATGTTTTTTGCAGTGTTTTGCTAAATGTCCAAATATATTAAAAACCAAACTGAGAAAAAAGTTCATTCTGCATCGTGTGTTTCTTCTGGAAGGTTTTAAAGGGGCTAATTCTACAGGTTTGGGTGGACTCTTTAAAGTAGAGACACTACATACTGATATAAACCTGAACATCAGCAGGAGAGGACTCTTTAAAGTAGAGACACTACATACTGATATACACCTGAACATCAGCCGGAGAGGACTCTTTAAAGTAGAGACACTACATACTGATATACACCTGAACATCAGCAGGAGAGGACTCTTTAAAGTAGAGACACTACATACTGATATACACCTGAACATCAGCCGGAGAGGACTCTTTAAAGTAGAGACACTACATACTGATATACACCTGAACATCAGCAGGAGAGGACTCTTTAAAGTAGAGACACTACATACTGATATACACCTGAACATCAGCAGGAGAGGACTCTTTAAAGTAGAGACACTACATACTGATATACACCTGAACATCAGCCGGAGAGGACTCTTTAAAGTAGAGACACTACATACTGATATACACCTGAACATCAGCAGGAGAGGACTCTTTAAAGTAGAGACACTACATACTGATATACACCTGAACATCAGCCGGAGAGGACTCTTTAAAGTAGAGACACTACATACTGATATACACCTGAACATCAGCAGGAGAGGACTCTTTAAAGTAGAGACACTACATACTGATATACACCTGAACATCAGCAGGAGAGGACTCTTTAAAGTAGAGACACTACATACTGATATACACCTGAACATCAGCCGGAGAGGACTCTTTAAAGTAGAGACACTACATACTGATATACACCTGAACATCAGCAGGAGAGGACTCTTTAAAGTAGAGACACTACATACTGATATACACCTGAACATCAGCCGGAGAGGACTCTTTAAAGTAGAGACACTACATACTGATATACACCTGAACATCAGCAGGAGAGGACTCTTTAAAGTAGAGACACTACATACTGATATACACCTGAACATCAGCAGGAGAGGACTCTTTAAAGTAGAGACACTACATACTGATATACACCTGAACATCAGCCGGAGAGGACTCTTTAAAGTAGAGACACTACATACTGATATACACCTGAACATCAGCAGGAGAGGACTCTTTAAAGTAGAGACACTACATACTGATATACACCTGAACATCAGCAGGAGAGGACTCTTTAAAGTAGAGACACTACATACTGATATACACCTGAACATCAGCAGGAGAGGACTCTTTGAAGTAGATACACTACATACTGATATACACCTGAACATCAGCAGGAGAGGACTCTTTAAAGTAGAGACACTACATACTGATATACACCTGAACATCAGCAGGAGAGGACTCTTTAAAGTAGAGACACTACATACTGATATACACCTGAACATCAGCAGGAAAGGACTCTTTAAAGTAGAGACACTACATACTGATATACACCTGAACATCAGCAGGAGAGGACTCTTTAAAGTAGAGACACTACATACTGATATACACCTGAACATCAGCAGGAGAGGACTCTTTAAAGTAGAGACACTACATACTGATATACACCTGAACATCAGCCGGAGAGGACTCTTTAAAGTAGAGACACTACATACTGATATACACCTGAACATCAGCAGGAGAGGACTCTTTAAAGTAGAGACACTACATACTGATATACACCTGAACATCAGCCGGAGAGGACTCTTTAAAGTAGAGACACTACATACTGATATACACCTGAACATCAGCAGGAGAGGACTCTTTAAAGTAGAGACACTACATACTGATATACACCTGAACATCAGCAGGAGAGGACTCTTTAAAGTAGAGACACTACATACTGATATACACCTGAACATCAGCCGGAGAGGACTCTTTAAAGTAGAGACACTACATACTGATATACACCTGAACATCAGCAGGAGAGGACTCTTTAAAGTAGAGACACTACATACTGATATACACCTGAACATCAGCAGGAGAGGACTCTTTGAAGTAGATACACTACATACTGATATACACCTGAACATCAGCAGGAGAGGACTCTTTAAAGTAGAGACACTACATACTGATATACACCTGAACATCAGCAGGAGAGGACTCTTTAAAGTAGAGACACTACATACTGATATACACCTGAACATCAGCAGGAGAGGACTCTTTAAAGTAGAGACACTACATACTGATATACACCTGAACATCAGCAGGAGAGGACTCTTTAAAGTAGAGACACTACATACTGATATACACCTGAACATCAGCAGGA
>NC_136906.1:80402839-80415339 GCF_949606895.1 Notothenia rossii | reverse complement strand
AGAACATAGGATTGGCAGGAACCCCGGCAGGAGAGTAGTCGGCGGGACCCCCAACGGGACAGGACATAGGGTTGGCAGGACCCCCGGCAGGAGAGTAGTCGGCGGGACCCCCAACGGAACAGGATCTGGTGTCGGCAGGACCCCGGCGGAACAGGTGACGGCGGGACCTCCAACAGGACACAGGGAGCTGGAGTGGGCCGGAGAGCCAAAACGTGAGCCAGAACCATGGCTGCTGGGGCCAGTACTGGGGCTGGAACCATGGCTGCTGGGGCCAGAACTGGGGCTGGAACCATGGCTGCTGGGGCCAGAACTGGGGCTGGAACCATGGCTGCTGGGGCCAGAACTGAGGCTGGAACCATGGCTGCTGGGGCCAGAACTGGGGCCGGAGCAGAGGTTGACTCCAGATGGAACACACCGAGGCATACGACGCCAGGTTTGGAGTTGGGAGGCAGGGAGCTAGCATCCCTGGGGCTAGCAGGCCGGGAATCACACATCGAGAGGAAGTCCAAAATCCAGCCAGGTAAGAATTTCACTAAACCAGAGGCCTGTACTACGAAGTTGGATTTTCGCTTAGCGGCTAACTTCAGGGAAAACTTGGGCTTTCCGGTCCTACGACGCTGGTTCTCTTTTTAGCAGGCTAGATCTCCATGGTATCTTATACTGTGCGGCTAACCTGCCCCGGAGCAGGTTAGGTTGCAGGCTAAGAGCTCAACTCAGTGAAAGCACTGCCTGCTGACCAATCAGAGCTCAGTGTGCGGAGTTTAAAGCGATCAAGTCATATTACAGGATAAAGGAAATACAGAAAAGCTGCCGTTGCAGGAAAGACGGCCGGCAAAAATCACTGACTGTGTGAACGTGAACATGAATAGAATATCACCTCCCATCTTCAGAGCAATCTGACTATTATAACATTAGCGTTAAGAAAGCTTATCAATATCTGCCACAACATAAGTAACCGGATCAGAGTAACATTAAGTACAGTCCACGTTATATCACATCATAAAGTATCATATATCTCCTTATCTGAGTCAGCTGAGCCGTATCTGGCCGTGCAACACTCACAGTGTCACATACTGTATGCAGAAGTATTATTTTAAGCAACACATTAAGTTGAGGAAACACTCGAGTCAAATGTAAATAAAGTCAGATGGTGTCTTAGACGGGGCAGTGATATCATAAACCTGTTAATGTACGCATTCAAACACTTGTTCTGTTACCAGCTGTATTCACCTTGCAGGTGCAGCTATGTGGCTTTGATCCTGGATCAAGTGTTTAAGTCATGGATGTTTAAAGTTTAACTTCTTCATATGTCTAATTATATAGTTCACTTTTCATTCAGGAAGTATGACGCTGCGCTGTCAGTACGCTTCTCCATGTTTTGATTGGTCGAATGCTCCAGATACCACCCCTTTCATGTGAACGCGCACCTAACTAGATAGGACACGGCTGGCTTGAGCGATCCACTTGATAACCCGCGTCGTAGGACCGTTTAGCGAGAGCGCGTATGTTTTGGATTAGGCCAACCGGCTAACTCAAACATATCCAGGTTAGGTTGAAGCAGCTTCGTAGTAGAGGCCTCTGGTTTCTCCATAGCCATCTGGTGCGCCTCAGCCAGAGCAGCCTCTCGCTGCTGAACTCCAGATGCTCCCCTCCACTTATCAGAGCAGCCAGCCAAAGAAAATGAAAACTGAGTAATTCCTGCTTGAAAGGATCTGCTGGGCCCATCCTTGGTGAGTTCCTTCTGTCAGGGTTGAGAGGGGCAAGCAGGATCCAAATGCAGATTATCAGAAAATACCTTTATTTCAAGGCTGAAAGACAGAACTCTTCCCAGTGAACACAGTCCAACAAGGAACTCCCAAAGACTAACAGAAAACACAGAACCTAAATGCACACAGGACTAATCAAACAAACAAGAGACAGGTGAGGAGGGAGGAGAAAACACAGGGGCACCAGGTGAACACAATCGGGTAATCAGGGAGGGGGGAAAACAGACAGAAAGCAACAGGCAAGACAGGGGGTGAACACTTTACAAAATAAAACATGAAACCAAAGACAGAAAAAGACAAAACACAGACAGATCGTGACAAACAGCATCAAAGTGAGAGGACAGCAGCTGCTATATGAGAACATGTGAGTCCCTCTAGAGGAGGATCGAGAGAAAGGAGCAGACATGTTGGAGAGTTGCTGTATTCTTAATACTTACAGTGTGGGCATAATGAAGGTTTTCTAAAGTGGATTCTGGCTTTTTTATTACTGTTTTGGCTTTAATATAATTCAATGGAGTATTGCTTTGTCTTCAGTACATTTGACTGTTCTGTATTTTACTAAATAAAGTGATCTATTAGCCTTTCAAGAGTGCAGATGTTTTTATTTGTAAGGTTTTTCCTAATATGACATTCTGTAAACATCAGGTGTGTTCTTAAAGTACAGTTTCACTAGTGACTCATACTTGCCAACCTTTAGACCTCAGAAATCGGGAGCATTCCAAAATGCAAAATTGGGGGGGGGGGGGGGGTGCTAGTGATTCGCCGGAGCTGTTAGATTAACATTAACATGCTTATTGTAGTTCTAAGTGCAATGCCTTCCGGCCTGTAGCACCATCCTTGATGGAGCATATGTGTGGGCAGGAAAGGAGTGAGCAGAGAGTAGAGTAGTTGTCGATTCTTGTTCTGTTTTCTGTGAATATCTGCCTCACCCTCTCAGACTTTGAGTTGCGCGCGCTACTAAAGAGACGTGTTACCATGGAAACCAAACAATGGTGTAGCTGTATTAAAGTCCGAGTGGAAACAGTCGTGTGTAAATCTGATTTAGTCAGAAATCGGGAGAAATGCGGGAGAAATATGACCCCGGGAGGAAACCGGGAGAGGGCAATGAAATCGGGAGTCTCCCGCGAAAATCGGGAGGGTTGACAAGTATGGACTCCACTGATCAGCAACACTGCCTTTTGTTATCGCTGCATATTCATTTATATATTAAGGTGTATTGATATCCACCCCCTGCTGTTCATTTTTAATGTTTTATATATATATATTCATTACTTTGTGTGTCTAACGGCCCGTCCACACACAGGCATGAAAAGAATCTTGAAAAATCTTGAAGCCTGGCGTGTCTGAAGCTTGACGATTTTTTGCGACCAACGCGACCAACAACCAATCACATGAATGTCCCGCCCCCGACACACAAAGCAATAGCAATATTAAAACGAAGTAAACTGGATATAAACTCCCCAAAAAGGCGAAAACCTAACAGTTCACCCACTGTCTCTGCCACCTCCCTCCATGCCTCGTTCCTCCGGTTTGTATCCCGGTAAATAGTTCTGGTCGTAAAGAACCGGGTGATTTGCTACCGTAATATCTCGTTTGGAATATGAGGAAATGAACTGCGGTCTGGCTCGCCTAGCTTGCACGCGGTTTGATTGGCTAGCGCTTGTACTGGCGGGATTTTGCATAAACGGGATTTGATTGGCTGATGCCAGCTTCGAAAGCATCGGGAGCATCAAAAGTTGAACATTGCTCAACTTTTGATGCTCACGATGCTTTCGAAGCCATGCTCCGCTCCCCACAATGCAGTTCGGCGAAGATTAAAAATCTTCTACGTCACCCGATTCAAGTGAATGGGCGAAGCTTTGAAAGATTTTTTTTCATGTCTGTGTGTGGACGGGCCGTCACTCTGCACGGTTCTGCTTTTTGATCTTACCTTATCTGGTCAGCATCAGAGGGTAAAACCTCCAGAGCTCTGCTGCAGGTGTTAACCTCATTCTCACAGAATCACTTCTCCTTCAGACTCAGAAGAGAAACACTAGAGGTGAAATGAGGAACCAGAAAACATCTTCCCACGTTCAACTTCCCCTCTTCTGTCGCTTATCTGCTGTTATCATCGGTACTGAGTTCATGTTAAAGAAGCAGCCGGGGAGAGACTCTGACAGTCGAGAGCCAGAGACCGAGAGAGAAGCACGATGTCTGAATTCAGAAGGATCATGATGTCTTCATTCCTGATGCTGCTGCTCCACTTTCCAGGTGAGGATGCAGAGAACACACTTTAAATAAAACAGCTTTAATATCACTAACGGTGCTTTACTACGTACTGTTCCTTTAACTGAGAGTGATGAGTTGTGTTTGTAACGTGGTGACTTTAGTGAACTCTAGAAACCAAACTCTCACAGAGATACATTTTCAAACTTCTTCATCAACAATAATCATAACTGTGAATACTACAGTTTATTCATATGTATTCCCGTCTTTATTTTTTTTAACAGCTGCAGAGGTGAAAGATCAATCCCGTACTGTCAGAGCTGGAGATGAAGTCACTTTGCCTTGTGACAATGTGATACATGATCAGGATGAGTGTGAGAATACTACCTGGACCTTCTTTGGTTCACCATACACACCAATAGTGACGCTTGTTGAAGGCCGTCAGATTCACAAAGAAGCCAAAGCTAAATCAGACAGACTGAGAGTTACAGAGAAATGTTCTCTGGTTATAAAGAAGGTCACAGAGGAGGATGCTGGTCTTTACCTCTGCACACAGATCAGATCAGGAGAACAACACGGAGAAGACTCTTATGTTCTTCTGTCTGTTGTTTCCAGTGAGTATTTACATCATGATGTTTCAAACTGTCTCTATAGAGCAATATACTGAAACATTACAATAATAATGATTACAGTGATGAAGTTAATGTTACTCTTGTTGTCTTTCTCTCTCAATATCTCCATCTTCAGTGACTGAACATCAGGACAATGATGAGGTGAAGTTAGACTGCTCTGTGTCGATATATATGTGGTGTAGACTCTCAGTGAAGTGGCTGCTTCTGGGTCAAGATGTGGATAAAGATCACAGAGAGATAAAGACATCACAGTCTCTCTGCTCTGCCTCTGTGACATTTAACACTTCTCTCTTTAGTTACACACCATGGTCTGAGTTGTTTACTTGTGAAGTAACTAATATGAACACAGGAGAAGTTCATCTGTTTCCCTTCAGCGCTCAGTCCTCAGGTGAGAACATGATGAGATGTTTCAAATCATTCATCCTGATGTGTCACATCTTTATGTCGTGATGTGAGATGTTTACATTTGTTTTTATAACTGAACAGCATGTTGTTATTTTATTCTTTAAGGTGAGGATGCAGAAAAAGAAGAACTGTGTGGATTATAATAAGTTGTGTTTGTATCTGTATGTTCTGTGTGTCTCTGTGTGAAGGTGACGAGGAAGCATTAAACAGCCAAGAGACATTTGGTTCATTCACATTTTAGAGAGTATATCTAACTCTTCTAACTTCTCTCTCCAGGTCTCTTGAGGCTCATCATGGCGTCTGTGGGGTTAGCGGCTCTCATCATCACCGTGGTTACAGTCAACATATGGACCAGAGCTAAAGGTGAGATCATTCACAGGTCAAATGAAAACAATATGAATAAAGGTGAAATCTAATATCAACTTGTTTTGTCCTTTTTTCAGGGAGCAAAGCACAGACGGAAGAAAACATGGTGAGTTTGAACATTGAATAATTAAATGTGTGTATTATTTGTTATCCAACTTTAACAGTGGATATATGAAAGACAGAAGAAGATGCAACACAAGATTCATTTAGAATATTTATGTATCCAAATTAAATGATCTCAGAAAAGCTAAACAGTTCATTAAGGTAAATAACAGAAAACAGAAATAAAAAAGGCCTTGTGTTGAAATGTGCTGTGTGAACTTTCCTTGCCTTGCCAATAATAGCAATAATAATAATAATAGCAATGCTGATAGTTTTGAAATAACGTCCATGTTACTGTGAATAATGAGCAGAAAGAAATCTAGTTTCAAAGCAAACTGTACAGAAGTCAGTAGATTAAATCAGATCAGACGGAAAGTGATGGTGCGTTCAGGGTCTGCTGACTCAACTATAAACGGTGCTTTACTTTGAAATCCTTTGTAACCAACTCAGTGTTGTTGTTGATGTTGTTTACCTCAGGTGCGTTATGATGTAGATGATGGTACAGTGAACTATGAAAACATCGGACCTCCTGATGGAGATTGAGCAACACTTCTGCCTCCATCAGACTCCACTGATCAACAACGTCTACATCCATCATCGTGTTTCACATCAGGAAATGAAGTTTATACAATCACGCATTATTTCATTTTCAGTCTTCAGTTATTCAGCAGCTGAGTAAATGCCTTTTAACTCTTGTTAACTTCCTCACATTGTCTTCCAGCTGAACTTTTCAGAGCTGATTTTAAGATGCACTGCTTGTTTTTGGAGGTGCAAAAGCTTTAGCTCATTTTAATATATAGATGTGTGCTGAATAAACCTTTTAATCCACTTTCATTTAGCTTTGCTGTTAACACATGTGTTTTAAAGAGAATGTGTTTGAATGTTTTTTCAGCCTTAAGTAATGGTCATCTCTTCTGATAACAATATATTCCGCAAATAAAGAAATGTTAATCTTAATTCTACACTGTGTTCTGAGGTTCCTAACAACAGAGTCTTTATCGTGATCTTGCTTTTTGTATTTCCTGTTTTATTTTGTAAAAACACTGTCCGTGTGTCATCTCTGGTTCCACTTCCTGTCTTTGTGTTTTCCCGCCTTTTTTGTGAATGTTTGCCCCGCCCTCTTTCTCCCTCCCCTTGAGTTTGTGCCTGCCCTCTCTCTGTTGATGTGATGAGTTCAGTGTGTGTATAAAACCTGTCTTTCCCACTGCTCTCTGTCATTATTCATAAAATATCTTATTATTAGCATAACGTGTACTTTCACCAGCATCAGCACTGACACTACAGTGTGGGCATAATGAAGGTTTAGTAAAGTTGATTCTGGCTTCTTTATTACTGTTTTTTCTTTAATATAATTCAATGGAGTATTGCTTTTTCTTCAGTACATCTGATTGTTCTGTATTTTTACTACAGTGATCTATATTAGCCTTTCAAGAGTGCAAATATTTATTTGTATGGTTTTTCCTACATCAGGTGTGTTCTTAAAGTACAGTTTCACTAGTGACTCCACTGATCAACAACACTGCCTTTTGTTATCGCTGCATATTCATAATTTGAACATTAAAGCATATTGATATCCACCTCCTGCTGTTATAAAATATATATATTCTATATGACTACATGTACACCACTCTGCATGGTTCTGCTTTTTGCTCTTACCTTGCAGAGGGTAAAACCTCCAGAGCTCTGCTGCTGCTGTTAACCACATTCTCACAGAAACACTTCTCCTTCAGTTCTCAGAAGAGAAATACAGAAGCAGCAGGAGAGGACTCTTTAAAGTGGAGACAATACATACTGATATACACCTGAACATCAGCAGGAGAGGACTCTTTAAAGTAGATACAATACATACTGATATACACCTGAACATCAGAAGGAGAGGACTCTTTAAAGTAGAGATACTACATACTGATATACACCTGAACATCAGCAGGAGAGGACTCTTTAAAGTAGAGATACTACATACTGATATACACCTGAACATCAGCAGGAGAGGACTCTTTAAAGTAGAGATACTACATACTGATATACACCTGAACATCAGCAGGGGGGACTCTTTAAAGTAGAGACACTACATACTGAAATGCACCTGAACATCAGCAGGAGAGGACTCTTTAAAGTAGAGATACTACATACTGATATACACCTGAACATCAGCAGGAGAGGACTCTTTAAAGTAGAGATACTACATACTGATATACACCTGAACATCAGCAGGGGGGACTCTTTAAAGTAGAGACACTACATACTGAAATGCACCTGAACATCAGCAGGAGAGGACTCTTTAAAGTAGAGACACTACATACTGATATACACCTGAACATCAGCAGGAGAGGACTCTTTAAAGTAGAGAAACTACATACTGATATACTGTTGCAATACATCCTCACTCCCAGGTCGGCCTATGTTGACGTTATGTCAAGTCCCCTGTGTCGGCTTTTTCCACCGCAAGGGGGGGGGGGGGGGAGGCCCTTAGCGTACATTTTCAACTTTCCGGGATGTCCATAGGCTTCTATATAGCTCCCTAAACGTATGTTATAGACGACTTGAGATCGCGAGCGAATGCTCCCCGCAGATCCATTCTCACAGCGTTTATCAACCTTTTTCTTACTCAATATCAAGCCACACATATTGTTTTTACTTCTTTATTTTAATTGAATAATGTAGGACTTTAGTTGCCGTCAGTTATGGGAGAGTAGGGGCTCAGAATACTGAAATCTGTATATTAATGGACGTGCCGTTGTCCGTTGCCAAGCAACGCAATCATTTACAAACTCTTCAACTACAACCCGAATTATATTTAAAAACATTTTAGAAGGCCTCACGAAATACTTTAATGTAAATTACAATTTAAATGTGAAGGGATGTGTGTAATGTGGTGATTACATTATTCACCCACGGATCTATGGGTTGGGGTATTGTCCGCACGGACATTTGAGTTAACCGGACTTCCTGTTTATGTGAAATACGAAAACATTTTTTTTAAATAAAATGATACTTTATTCCGAGTTTGCTTGATTTTCTCTTTGAAAGTCATCACATAACGGCATTGTAATACACGGTTCGGCTGGATTAATCTGCCGTAGTTCTCTATTTATAGAGCCTTGCTGAGAAGACTTCTAGACAAATATGAACAACTGCCGCCGAAACTGAATATGTGACGTGGATCATAAATATATCAGTAATTAAACAAAATCTTCAATTTCTCTTCACAATATAAGTGTCCTTGCAGTATCAATACTAATTCGGCTGACTTTTATATTTGATCCAATCAGTATATTGGTATATTTACACCATAACGGTGCACAGCTGATAGAAAGGGACACCTGGTGGTTAAAGCACGTTAAACATTAGATCACGTTATAGATCAAGATGTATTTCGATTTTATTTCTGGAGAGTTTATTTGGTAATAACTCGTGCTTTTAGTTTTACCAAACAACATCTCCGTGTTTTTAGAACATGTGTGTCAGGCATCCCTTCAGGTGGCTGAAAGGAGGAGTAAAATCTTAACATTAACCAAATGTTTATTTTTATTAGGAGGATATAAATTCCTCCTCCTCCTCCTCCTCCTCCTCCTCCTCCTCCTCTCAGCTGCAGTTCTGCACGCGCCTCCTCTTATCTCTTAACTCTCTCAAACAAAAGAGACAAAAACCCGCAAAGAAAGGAGAGTAAACACCGAGTCAAACACACCTCGGGGGGGTCGGCAGGTGCTGCTGTCACAGAGTCAACAAGTGAAACCGAGTGTGTGTGTGTGTGTGTGTGTGTGTGTGTGTGTGTGTGTGTGTGTGTGTGTGTGTGTGTGTGTGTGTGTGTGTGTGTGTGTGTGTGTGTGTGTGTGTGTGAGTGTGTGTGTGTGGGGGGGGTGTGTGTTTGTGTGTGTGTGATAATTAATGTTTGTGTGTACCTGCAGCACACATATAAAGGCTTAACAGCATAATTTGTCAACTTAAACGTCCCGATCAGACATAATGCTTATTTGTTTCTAACCTATATTTTAAAAAGCCCGCTGCGTATTCTTTATCTATTTGCAACTTCAAACAAACATAAAGCTGTGCTCATCCTCTGATAACACGGAGTGAAAAGGATTTCAAATGCTAAGTGTTAAACCTTATCTTTAGAGTTAGCTTCACTTGTTGTTAAGGCAGAGTTTAAAGTTAGTTTAAGTGGAGTCAACAAAGTACATTTCGAAGCTCATACTTCTTTACTTTTACTTGAGTAAAGAAGTTTAGTCAGTACTTCTACTTTTACCAGAGTATTTTTAAACACGAGTATCTGTACTTCTGATTGAGTGAAGGATGTGTGCACTTTTGCCATCGCTGTCTTTAATTGACCAATAGAACGGTCAGTGTGCAGCTGAGGACAGGAAACAGCTGCCGAGACAACATCAGCTGATCAGCTCGGATCAACAGAACCTTAATCGCCTTGTTCACTTCAGAGAGAAGGGATAATTAACTCTGACTCAGAGGAGCTGAAACACACTGATCGCTATCTGGGCTTCAAAACTCTGCAAGAAATACACTTTACTGTCACACACACACACACACACACACACACACACACACACACACACACACACACACACACACACACACACACACACACACACACACACACACACACACACACACACACACACACACACATACAGTTAGATTTGTTTCTTATGGCTTACTTTGATTAGATCTGGCACATGTCCAAGCTTGCATGTATCTGGTAAATCTATCTTTGTGCAATATACACACACACACACACACACACACACACACACACACACACACACACACACACACACACACACACACACACACACACACACACACACACGCACACATGCACACATGTACACACACAGACCAGACACACACATACAGTTAGATGTGTCCTCTAATGTCTTTCTTTGATTAGATCTGGCACTTGGATGTATCTGGTAAATCTATCTTTGTGCAATATTTACACACACACACACACACACACACACACACACACACACACACACACACACACACACACACACACACACACACACACACACACACACACACACACTCTGGATGGAATTGTAAGTGTTCTTTCAGTATATATTAAATAACAGGGTTAGCTTCTTTAGCTTCGTTAGCTCGTTTCTGAAACTGCAGCGCGTTTCTCCTCAGGAAAGGTTTCCAGCCGCTGTAACAAAATTGCGTCTGTCGACCATGGTGATTTAACCCCTGAATTTTAAATTGAGAGCGATTTAGGAATCCTAAAACCAATATCTATTAGACTCGTAGAAATTATCTTGGTGCACCCGATCAACCAAGTATTTAAGACGCACTTCAATGTGTGTTTGCATTTATCAGATTCCTTTATACGCCGTGTTTAATCCGCCGCTTCGTACAGACACATCTCCGCATCAACGCAGACTGTTTCTGAACGGTTTCACGTGAGGCAGGATCTCTGCAGCGTCTCATTAGAAATTCATTCTGAACAGCTTGTTATTATCTCTGGCCTCTGGATGTGTGAATAGATTTACAAGCATTAGAGCCGGGGCATTGTGAGGAGGAGGTCCCGGACCCTTTGTGTTCCTGCAGGGCCCTCAAATCAGCTGCATCCCCCCCTCACACACACACACACACACACACACACACACACACACACACACACACACACACACACACACACACACACACACACACACACACACACACACACACACACACACACACACACACACACACACACACACACACACACACACACACACACACACACACACTCTCAGCCCTCTGAACAATAGCTAACAGAACACACTGATGTTCTGCAGGATTTCAGACGTGTGCTTTCAGCCGCAGCAGATGCAAAAAGATGTTCCCCAATTTCCACCAGAACAACCCCCAAAATAAATTATGTTTAAAATGAATACATTAATTCAGAGTAAAACATTTGATTGATGTCCTTCATGAAAACATGTCTGCCAGTTAAATGAGCATTTAAAAATATGTTAGTAATTACTCTTTAAAGAAAAACAACATTAAATACACAGTTGTTCTTTTAATAAAGTGTGTCTTTATATGCATTATTTTATTCAATGTTTCTATTATTTTATTACTTTATTTTATTAAATAAATAGAGGTCTGTCATGAAACCCAATTACCCCTCGGGATAAATACTTCACTGTTCTGTACTTCGGTAAAAAACTGATTCACATCTTCACAGGAAGTATAAATCAAACTAAACATGTGTGTGTGTGTGTGTGTGTGTGTGTGTGTGTGTGTGTGTGTGTGTGTGTGTGTGTGTGTGTGTGTGTGTGTGTGTGTGTGTGTGGAGTGTGTGTGTGTGTGTGTGTGTGTGTGTGTGTGTGTGTGTGTGTGTGTGTTCAAACCACTACTTGTGTCACTCACTCTTAACCTCCTGATGACTGCAGCTAATGAAAAGCCTGCAGAGAGGATGGCGTTTTTTCAGAAGTGTGTGTGGGAGGGGGTTAGTTCGCTCCCTATTCTTGTCCATGTGTACGGGGTGGGGGCAGGTTGCCAGGGTTGACCGTGACCCCCGAGATCTGTGAAATAAATCTGAACCGACCAACACCTGAGCCACCGAGCTGACGTGCAGGGTGACGTATTTCTGTTGGACCCTGAAGGCATCATCTCCCTTGTTCAATGGGATTTCTCCATGTGATTTCCATATCTGTAATGTAAAAAATGTAATGATTTTGGATTATTGCATACAATAATCTCTCTGGTTGGTATCCTACAGATACTACTTTTTTTGTGCTATTTGATTTATATTTGAGGTGTTTACATTTTGGATTGTTTATTTATATTCTTTTAATTTCTCTAATGTACAATGCCTTGTCTTTTTATGCTGCTGCAACGCAAACATTTCCCATATTGGGATCAATAAAGCACTTCTTATCTTTATTTTATCTTAACTGTTTATGATACCTAAAGTGCGTTCACAGCGGACAAGAAGTAAAATGTTTCCGCGTCACAATAACATGTGAAGTCAATGCAAAGATAGGCACAGATTCATCCCAGAATAAAGCGAGAGTTC
>NC_136906.1:80400850-80402639 GCF_949606895.1 Notothenia rossii | reverse complement strand
CGTGATTTAATTGTAATACACGTTTCAAAATGAGGCCGAAGTAACAACATACTGATACCGGTTAGTAAAAACCATGAATTAATGCTTTGACAAGTCTGCAGACAGACGGCAGGAGAAACACCTTTTAAAATGTGTGTTTTCTGAATGGAGATCAGCTAAGCTAACGCAATATATGCTCCGACCGTCCACACTCACAACAACGGCCTACAGACATAAATAAACCAGCGACTGTATTCTCCATGACACAGACAGTCTATGGTTTGGACTTGTTTAACTTTTGTCTAGTTTCTGAACCATACTTGCCAACCTTTAGACCTCAGAAATCGGGAGCATTTCAAAATGCAAAATTGGGGGGGGGGGGGCCGGAGCTGTTAGATTAACATTAACATGCTTATTGTAGTTGTAAGTGCACTGCCTTGCGGCCTGTAGCACCGTCCTTGATGGAGCATATGTGTGGGCTGGACCTGTATTTTACAGGAAAGGAGTGAGCAGAGAGTAGAGTAGTTGTCGATTCTTGTTCTGTTTTCTGTGAATATCTGCCTCACCCTCTCAGACTTTGAGTTGCGTGCGCTACTAAAGAGACGTGTTACCATGGAAACCAAACAATGGTGTAGCTGTATTAAAGTCCGAGTGGAAACAGTCGTGTGTAGATCTGATTTAGTCAGAAATCGGGAGAAATGCGGGAGAAATATGACCCCCGGAGGAAACCGGGAGAGGGCAATGAAATCGGGAGTCTCCCGCGAAAATCGGGAGGGTTGACAAGTATGTTCTGAACAGATAGGAGGAGCTGTGAGCTCTGAGGGCTAAGAGCTAACGGCTGAGGTTGGTTTTGTGGTTCTCATTGAAGATGACGTCACGGGCGGCTCCGCCTACACTGCGTTACTATAGTTACTGCCCCAGCAACTAAACAGTAATGGAAACGTAACATAAAGTGAGCCTGGCCTAACGAGGCCTAACGAGGCCTAGCCATACCGTACTAAACCGAGTGAGGCCCTGCAGTGGAAAAGCGCCATTATAGTGGCATCAGAGCAGCAATCTGTGAGAGGAGAAAGCCCTGAAGTCACATGTTACTTCCTCTAAACCACCGGCAGCAGCAGCAGAAGCACTTCCACCTAATTCCACCCTAAAAGCAGAGGATTGTGGGGGATTGATCTGTGGGAGGAGATGGATGTGAGGAAGCCTGCAGAGCCACATATTGATCTGAGACGGAGGAGAGGAAGCCGTGATAATAAAAAGGTCAGCGCTCCTTAATCCGGGTCTTTAATCCGAGCAGACGTCGCCTGGAATCTGAAAATAATCCAAAGTGTGAGAGCGATGGATCCACACAGAGATGAAACTCTCAGAAAGATAGAAACTGTTACCAAACGTGGGTGTTTTCTAGCTTTTCAAACAAACAGAGATTTCCTGATTTTGGATTAAATGCTTGGAAAAACTTCCCAAAACAAATTAGTTTTCAAAATGCCTTCCCTTTCCAGAAGTGTTGGTCCTCACTTCGCCTCAAAGTCCATAGACATGCAAATAAAACCTATATTTCAATGCCATTTTCTATCCTGACTTTTAAAACTGTCCACCGTTTACCCCAAATATTTTCTCCACCTCTAAATGTCTCCACTTCAAGTGTCATTCAAAGCCTTCACTTTCCTCACTTTTAAAATAGCCATTTTCGTTCTTATTTGTCGACACATGCATCTTCCAGCATTTGGACTACCTACGTTTTAAGTATCTTTTTCATTTACACATCTATTGCACGCCACTGTGGTCGAAATGTTCCTTATTTTCCAAAGATTTA
>NC_136906.1:80363350-80395850 GCF_949606895.1 Notothenia rossii | reverse complement strand
TCTCTATTAATATTACTGCTGCATTAATGTGTATGTTGCATGTTAATGCTGTAGGTGTGTTTCCGAGCCGCTCCAACGAGAATTACAACGAGAACGTGACGTCATATTTACACAAGACGGATCCTTTCTAGCCATAACCCTTCCAGCGGCGGGAGAATAACTCACATCCGGTACTTGAGTAAAGGTAAAGGTGGGAAAGTATTATCATCAAAATATAGTGAAAGTAGCGACAGTAAAAGTAGTCATTGTGCAGATTGGTCCATTTCAGAATAATAGATATGATATGTTTTATAATGATTGATCATGAAAGTGTTCTCAAAGCTGGTAAAGGTGCAGCTAGTTTGAAGGACTTTGTATACTGCAGGGTAGCTTGTGGATTTACTCCAGGTGGAACTAAAGTCTGATTTAACACTTGATTATATTTCACATCATTCATCCAGATTTTTGAAGTAACTAAAGGGATTAAATACATGTAGTGGAGTAGAAGTACACCATGTACCTCTGAACTGTAGTGGAGTCGAAGTACACAATAGCATAACATGTAAATACTCAAGTAAAGTACAAGTACCTCAAAATACTTGAGAACATTTACTTAGTTACTTTACCTCTGACTGCTTCTAAACTTTTTAGAATATTTGAACTCAATCTAATCCAAGAAACACACGCTGAAATGTCCACATGTTTGAATGTGTTTCCTTCTGAGTTGTTTAGATATTTTAAAAAAACAAAAAATTAAACCAAAACTTTTTAACGCTGCAGAATTGTCTCATTTTATCACCATAAAGTTCTCTATCTGCTGTGGAGAGAAATAAAGAGGCTTTGGAGATGAAGAAGTATCATTGTGTTTATGCAAAGTGCAGCAGAGAAAAATGATCTTATCTCAACATAATGATTTTAACATAGACTGAAAAAACTGCTGCTCAAAAATTGAAATACAAACACAACACTTAGCTGTCTCCGGAGCTTCAAATCATTATTTATTTGTATGACATTTTATACGCAACTAAATGACCAAATTAATGCATATAACATATATAATAAATCAAATAAACAGCTATAACTATGGGTAAACACAAACTGTGATGTCATTTAATCAAAATCTCAAATGTCCAATCACAGATTAGGGTGGTGGAGCAACCTTCAAACAAGTGTCCCACATTAGGCTTAGAGCCAAAGTGTCCCACATTAGGGCAACTCACCCTATATAATATGAGAACTTAATCATTTATGAAGAGTATACTTTAATGAAGTATTCTTCTTGCTGTTATGTAAAAGCTCTTATTTTGAAGGTGCCTTCCCGTTTAAAGTTAAGTTTCACTTTCTGCTCTTCGTGTCGCACTTTCTACTTATTCCCATCTCAAGGTTTATATAATCGATATTTTAGTTCCAGCTTTTAGAGGAATACAAATACAAACTGTTTGTGAGACATAGTTAAAATGCTCTGGATTCAATTCTGCTTAAAAGGGAAACAACCCCATCTGCTGCTGTAGCCTATGTAAAGTAATGGCAAAGGATTATTAGGATAGGGTTTATTTAGTTACATTTGGAAACTTGTAAATTGTTGGGAATATAAACGCCACGTTTTTATAAGCTTTTAATTGATTTTATGTCTTTTATTATTCTCTAATGTTTTTGTGATGCGTCATATAGAGGAAGTCACTTTCTGTTATTATTAAATACGCTGTGTTGCTGGATATTTATATGTTAAATAGGCTAAGTAGATTGGCTGTATTCTTCTGTATCTTAAAATAGTTAAATGTACTTGTTATAAATGTTGTTTATAATAGTGAAAGTTAGTGGTGAACTGTTTTCTGTGTTTATCCTCCGGAATAAGGACAGAGCATTGATGTTTGTAATATAGAGCAGTGGTTACAGTGCATGACATTAAGGATTTTGGGAGATGGCCCTGTGGGCCATCTAAGCTAATTTACAGATGGCCCTGAGCCCAATAGAGATTGCCCTGAAAAATGTGTGCGGACGAAATGCCACGAAGGGTTTGGGGGGCCTCCCCCTAGAACATTTAGATTTTTGCAGGTCTTAGAGGCTGTCTGGTGCATTCTCTAGACTGAACTATGAGATGAACCAGCACAATATTATATTGTAGAATTTCAATTTTATTCTTCATTTCACTTGCTTGTTTGTTCTTGTTTGTGTTTGCTCGCTTGCATACCCTGCATAGCTATAAAAAATACTTAAGTTGTTGGTCAAGACACTTTCCATCTGATGAAGGTAAATGCCTTCATCAGATGTAAAAAAGTAGAAAACATTACATTCAGTTATTACTGCCAAAACAAACATTATTTACACTATTATGGCCCCTGTTAAAAATGTTTGTAATGTTATCTACTGTAAGTTGATCGAACGAATGCCTCCTCATCCGGAAGCTGACCGAGCAGACCCGAGCAGCAGTCGAGAGGAGCCGAGCGCATCCGCGAAGCATACAAAATGGCGACGTCAGAGTTCCCGTTGGCCGGCAAATCTAAATCTCTTTGGTCACAATAATTTCCCTTTAGCACAATACGGCTTCAGTTGCGCCACTTATGTGACAGACAAGAAGAGTATGTGACAGACAAGAATAGTCAATTCTAATGTCTAACACTTAATGTGGAGAAAGAGATGTCCTGTATGGGTTGATTGTGCGTTGATCTGTTGGTAATGCCTCGGGGTTCCGGTGGGCATGTAAACAAATGCATAATACTGCGCTATACTTTGTGGCCTCACCCAGTTGCATAGCGATACTTATTGTTTAGGTGTCTTTTAATAAGCAGGTAGTCCTATCATTAGCTAGAACTAGCTGGATCTGATCAATATGGACTTAAACGCGAGTGAAGTCTAATCTGACTGGAGAGAGAGATCAGCTGCTGCTGACGAGTCGACACGCAGCACTGCATGATCACATGCAGCGGTGAGCAGACAAAACACACACTTCAGGTTAGAATATCACACGTAGCTATTTTTAATTACCTCTCAAACTACCTAAACTAGTGATAGATATGTTTAGTTTTACTGTCGGGTCACTCATTACTGGATCCGCGAGCTGCTGGCATAATAGATTGTCCGATCGGGCAACCAGCAGGTGAGGCTTCATTGCCCGAGCTAAAGACTAGATGGCCCCGGGCCATCGGGCAGCCCTTAATGTCGAGCCCTGAGTGGTTATTACACTGTATACAAACCACCAAACGATCAAAAGACTATTTATTTTGTACAATTTGTAGAAAACTCTTATTGGCACACTTCAGTCCCGGGATTCGTCCCGAACGTCCCGATGGGCCGGTACTGAAGTGGGCCGGTCGGACGAAGTGAGCAGGTCGGATAAGTCACTAGCACCCCACCCCCCGTTGCCAATTTACTAGCAAAATGTAGGCCTACTAGCGGTACCGAGGTGGGCCGGTCGAGAGTCCGGGGCTGATTTTTAGTCTCAGTCCGCCCCTGGCTACGGACACCATAGCAACGGTCAGGCACGTGCACACATAGACATCAGAGTGGGCTGCCCTTTTTCTTCCTCCAGAGAAAGTGCCCTTCACCCCCCCCCCCCCCCCCCCCTTTTTCTTTTTTTAAATAGATGAATATATATCTTCTGCTGTTAGCGCACAGTTTCCCTTTCCAAAAATATATTGATTGAATAAAAAACATCAGGTCGGGAGATTAGACTGCATGCAGTTCCGATGCTCTCTCCACCCTCCCTCCCTCCCTCCGTGCACGTCTCGCGCACCGCGGTGCTGACAGTCATCGGCAGTCTCTTCAGACAGACAGGTAGCAGCACCTCCCACTTTACTGTCCCATGTTATGCCGGCTTTTCTTGGCTTGTTTGAAGGTGAGTGGAGATGAACAAATGACTAAGCTGCCAGTGCGTCGAGTTTACAGCTAATTAGCTAAAAGACAAAAACAAATAGTTAACTAGGTAGGCTACTAGCTAATGGATAAGTTAGCTCAAGGTTTAGCTAAGGCAATTTATCATGGGCATACAGGCTAATGTACTGTAGCCTACTTAAGGTGAGACACTAAAGGTGAATACAGTAAAATGTGTATCTAATAACTTCATCAAAATCGCCACTTCGCAAATTAGGCATTAACTAGTACACTAGTAATAAAGTACTATCTTATCTCTTATCTTAATTAAAATGCGCTAATTTGCATGCAGTTACCAAGGCATTGCAGTTTAAATGCAGATTAGCTTTAAATCTATAGATGAATTCAGACATGGTACAACGAACATCATTTATAGGTGTTTTTTTTAAGTTTACTTTCCATTAGAGTGAAAGAATACATGAAAGCAAAATAGACCAAAATAACAACATGAAAAAACAATCTTTTTGCCTGTAATGACCTTAAACAATAACTTCATAATTGTTATTGTTGGCTGCTCATTTATTTGTTGTCTGCTCTTGTGCTTAGTGAATACTAAATAAGACCATTGTCTCTGTGTTAGCTGATTAGTGTGTAGACTTATGTTGAGTATTAAACAATTGCATGAGTGTGAGGTTATTAAAATGAATTGATCAGTAAGTCAGAGATGTGGAACTATATTTAACTTTTTGTTTTAAACTTTTTGTTATAAATGATTATGGGAGGTGCCTTTTTTCTCACTTGAGCTCCCGCCCCCAACATCTCCGCGCACGTCCCCATTGCTGTAAAAGCTTTTATTTTGAAGGTCAGTCTGGTTCCCGTTTAAAGTTAAGTTTCGTTTTCTTCTCTGAGACTGTTGTGACGCACTTTTTGTCTTATCCCATCTAAAGGTTTGTAATCTCTACTTTTCACGTTTCGATTCTTTATTTCGTTGGTTCCAGCCTTAGAGGAACAACATCCAACTGGTATGTCTTTAGTTTGGACTTAACTCTCTCTCCATGTTCCGTTTATTTCTACCGAGTCATTTAGGCCACGAGGCTCGTCAACTGTCACACCTTGTGCACGCGCTTGTTATTGTTTGAAGAGCAAACAACAACTATGGTACAGTCAGTTAAATAATGCGATGAACATGATTCAGAACATCATAGAGACTGCTCTAACATTGTTTGGTGTATTTATGATGTATTTATTATGATGTGCCAGCAGATGTTATCAAGTGCGTTTGCTGTCGTGTGGAAACTACAATTTCCTGTACAGCGGACTACAATAAGCGCAACTGTATACGTTGCACCGGAAGCAACGCTGTTTGTGTCCGTCATGAAACACGCTTTGTACAAACGGTTCCGTGCGGACAGTAACTAGTAAACTCCAGAGGTGGGAGAAGTATTCAGATCGGGTACTTTAGTAAAAGTACTCAGATGTAAAAGTACTCAGATCTGGTACTTGAGTAAAAGTGGAAGTAGGCCTACTCAGATCTTGTACTTGAGTAAAAGTAGAAGTACCCGACTCATTCTACAATTTGAGGTACATTTCATCAACAAAACAGTACAAAAACAGTATTCTTTCTCAATAGAACAATCAGTGGTTCAAGTTAGTATATTCCTAATTGTAACATTTCCACTAGTATTTTATTTTAAGGGAAAGGATGTTTTCACTACTCAGTTCGTCAACTATGTTTCGGACAAACTTGATGTCATTACAATCATTTGATTAAGTCCTGCACTTCAAGTAAAATCCAATTTGAAAGGCTATTGAGTATATTCTACCATATATACTATGATTTTTAAAAGTAAAAAAAAAAAATGGTATTAAAGGTTTTTTTTTCATGTGATATGTTCAGCACTGTACAGCACTGGATGGGATATTTTGTATTATAAAACTACCATACAGGTCATTTTGATAGTTTTAAGAGATGTCATGTAAAAGTGCAACCTGTGTAGATGTACATTATACTATAAAGGATATCAGAAGCACTATTTTAGATATTTGAAATTAGAAAAAAATGAGGTGCAACATAGTTTGACGCAAATAACATAGTTGACTGGACACATTATTAACCATCAGCACTATGTTTATTTCAAGGCAGAAGTGCAAAATTCAATTGATAATGATGTGTAATGACGTCGACATGTCATACAAATTGTCAACTAGGTTACCTGTCAACTAAGTTACTACAGTTATTACAGTACTGGGTAACTTGGTTGACAGGTAACCTACTGTAGTTGAGAATTTCCCAATTTTGACCCATAATTTCAATGGTAGGCCTTGCCTGGATGACCACATGTCATTTTCTTGAACAGGTTAACCTCACATTTGAACATATAATTGAATTAAAATCATTAAACAATTGTAAACCATAACAATGTACGCAGTGGTGTAGTGGGGATTTTTTTATTGGGTGGACGGGGAGGGGGGGGAGACACTATGGACGCGCTCGTGAACTGTCAACGGGGGTGGGGGTACACTTTGGACCTCTGTGTCGCCTGTCAGCGCAACTTAGGCTACATGATGCCGTTTAGACAATATAATAATAAAGGGCGGTGCCAACCGTCAGCAAACCGATCCGGCCTTTCTGCGCGACTGTCACTCAAATGCGGGACATAGTCTCAATTTGTGGGACGTGAGACAAATAATGAAAAAGCTGTGTGTGCAGTCCCGCACAAAGCCTGGTCACCCTACACCAGTGGTTCTCAAAGTGGGGGGGCGCAGAGGCATGAGAGGGGGGGCGCGAGAGACCAGGAGGAAAATGGTTATTTAAAAAATGTGTGTGTGTGTGTGTGTGTGTGTGTGTGTGTGTGTGTGTGTGTGTGTGTGTGTGTGTGTGTGTGTGTGTGTGTGTGTGTGTGTGTGTGTGTGTGTGTGTGTGTGTGTGTGTGTGTGTGTGTGTGTGTGTGTGTGTGTGTGTGTGTGTGTGTGTGTGTGTGTGTGTGTGTGTGTGTGTGTGTGTGTGTGTGTGTGTGTGTGTGTGTGTGTGTGTGTGTGTGTGTGTGTGTGTGTGTGTGTGTGTGTGTGTGTGTGTGTGTGTGTGTGTGTGTGTGTGTGTGTGTGTGTGTGTGCGCACCCCGGTAACAGAGATTGTTGTTGTTAGCTTCTGGTGCTAGCGAGCTACGCTAACGGATATAAGGAGTTTTTTCAACAACAAAGTGGAGGAGAGTCCTCTCCTGTCAGACTGAGAGACTCAGTGAGCTCAAGCAGTGGTTCCCAACCTTTTTTCCCAAGAGCCCCCCCAAATGACTCCTGTTGGAAGTTGCCCCCCCCCCCCCCCCCCCCGCGCAAACAGTGGTAATTACAGTTTCAAAGTCTCAAAATGCTACAACTACCGTCACAAACTGGATGAATGTGAAGTATGTTGTTAAAGGAGGATCAAAGCGTAACTAAGGAGCTCTGTTGGAGTGACTCTGATGGTTATTGGACTCAAGATTCATTCATTTGGATTCCCGCTGTATGAAGAAATTAAAGGACGGCGCAAGTGGAAACAATTCTCAAAGGGATTGAACTGTTTAAAACACATGCTCAAAGTAAGCCGGGTTTTGCCGATGTGTTTTTGTGGATTCAAAAGTCCTAAATATCTACAAAATGGAGGAGACCGATCTGATCGGAGCAACTGGGACAAATAATCCAACTGAAACCGGCATGGACGATGACTATGTTTTAAAAATAAGCTTATCCAGAAAAGCCCGGTTTGGACACTTTACAGGCAGAAGAAACATTTCTATTAAAGAAAGAATTATACATTTCTGTCTTTTTATGCCTATAATAGCTACTAACTTGAATTTGTATTCAAATTAATTAATCAATTATTTTTTATATTTTATTGTAATGCAGAGACAAGGCTTTTAGTGACAATCATGTATTGCGTTACAATTATATGTAAAAAATAAATCAATCTAAATATGATATTTGGCCTCAAATCATCTGAGGCCTGGCACCCCCCCTGCGATCTTTGGCGCCCCCCCAAGGGGGCCGCGTCCCCCAGGTTGGGAACCACTGAGCTAAAGGACTCTCTCAGTGTTTAGATAGTTAACTTTAGTCTAAGTTATCTCAGTGGGTCTCAAACGTTTTGGTCACGATTAATGTAAACAATTATTTCCGAGGCAGAAGTTTATATGATCATTATAGTTATAAAAAAATAAGAGAATAAATGAAAAACTGTTATGAAATACTATATGACAGTAAAGAAAGAATACAGTTTGAAAGGGGAGTGATTTGTAAAATATCCATAAAGAAAAAGTAAATCTGTTTACAGTTCAATGTGTGTGTGATATTATAACAGGCTTTCCAATAATAGGCAAAATATGATAGAATAATTATAATTATCATCAATGGACATGGAATGTACCCTAAATTGTAGAATAATTTTGAGTAAAAGTACTCAGATCTGGTACTTGAGTAAAAGTAGAAGTACTCAGATCTGGTACTTGAGTAAAAGTAGAAGTACTCAGATCTTGTACTTGAGTAAAAGTAGAAGTACTCAGATCTGGTACTTGAGTAAAAGTAGAAGTACTCAGATCTGGTACTTGAGTAAAAGTAGAAGTACTCAGATCTGGTACTTGAGTAAAAGTAGAAGTACTCAGATCTTGTACTTGAGTAAAAGTAGAAGTACTCAGATCTGGTACTTGAGTAAAAGTAGAAGTACTCAGATCTGGTACTTGAGTAAAAGGAGAAGTACTCAGATCTGGTACTTGAGTAAAAGTAGAAGTACTCAGATCTTGTACTTGAGTAAAAGTAGAAGTACTCAGATCTGGTACTTGAGTAAAAGTAGAAGTACTCAGATCTTGTACTTGAGTAAAAGTAGAAGTACTCAGATCTGGTACTTGAGTAAAAGTAGAAGTACTCAGATCTGGTACTTGAGTAAAAGTAGAAGTACTCAGATCTTGTGCTTGAGTAAAAGTAGAAGTACTCAGATCTTGTACTTGAGTAAAAGTAGAAGTACTCAGATCTTGTACTTGAGTAAAAGTAGAAGTACTCAGATCTTGATGTCTTTTAACCTCTTTCTCTTTCTTGATCCTCCCTAGCAACGGTCATTAGTCCTTGTCGGCGGTCTGTTCTACTGGATTAACAACCTGTCAACTGTTCTGAATTGACCAATCAGAATCGAGTATACAACGAAGCCGTGTAATAAGGTACGATAACTCCCACTGCCCGTTAGATGGTGTGCAGCATCACTTGACCCTAACCCAGTGTTTGGTGATTGTTGTGTACCTGCCTCAGGACTGCAGATGGAAATGAGCTTTTAGCTTGAATCTGGCATAAATCATCCCTTCTCTTTTCTGGGATTAATGTATTTGTATTCATGGTCCTTGTTCAAATACATATATAAATTAAACACAGATTAATTATAATCTTTGTTAAATCTAATCTGTTTTATTGAGACTTGACCATGACCTCTTTGTGCCACCAGAGGGCCACACATCCACAGACAGCCTCATTCAAAGGAAACAGTTTAATAACATACAAATAAACAGTAATAGTAGTAAAGGTGCATGAAATAAAACAATTGGAATAAAATCATACAACTGTAATACATTAAAATAAGCAATTTTGTATTTGAATAAGCAAGAGGGCTGGCTGAATGTGTTGTTTTTTAGTTAAAGTTTAAATATTGAAATGCTTCCTACAGTCTCAAGGACAGAACTGATGCTCTGTGTTTCTCTACAGGTGAAGGTATAAAGGTGTCTGTGAGTTCAGCTCCAGCTAACAAGCTCACATGATGGACTATTGCACAAAAGCTCTAACTGGACAAATATACATATTTTAAAATGTTGAAAAAGCTTTTCAAAGTCAAGTAAACATGAAAACTGATCCCAAAGACAACAAGGAGACTTCCCCTGAGTATGGAGGTGATTGAGCTCTGTGAGGGGATCGTGATGAGGAGAACTGATGTGTGAATGATGTGTGATTCTCCCACAGGCGTTTCTGTGGACTCTGCCATGGATCGGAGAGAGTTAGAGAGAGAGCTGGACAGTGAAAAGAGACAAATCCAAGCTCTGAGGTGAGATGAAGTTCTCTATCTGTGCATGAGTCTGCTTAGTGTCCCAGCTCAGGACACACTGTTAACATTCAAATATCTGTGTGTAAAGGCAACTGCTGCAATTGCACGGACTTGAACCTGAACCTGGACCTGGACCTGAACCTGGACCTGGACCTGGATCCAGCTTTGAGTCTGACGGAAGGTAAGAATGAAACGCAAAAAAAAAATGCATGAATTGTTTCTCTTGTCTGTGTTAAAGGTACGATGTCTATGTGTAACTTTCCAAAAGTCCTGGTTATTAATGACATCAGTGAGCGATACCTGCAGTTTGCATAGTTATGCAAATGTCTCTGTGCTGTTTTGTTTCAGGCGCCGTCAGCAGAGAGCTGTCTCTCCCAGCTGTGTGTCCTTCAAGAGCGACTGGTCGATGGAAGATATCATAAACTTTAAAGGAAGACTTCCATCTTCTGATCAGATGTAAGCTGCAACTGATAGTCGGGTTATATTATAATACAACTTAAGAATTCTTAGAAATGATTCAGACTTTTATTCTATGAATTCTGCCCGTAATCTCAGAATTCTCAGAAAAAACTGTTTTGAGATTAAAGTCTGTATTATGATTTCTTTTCTAATAATTCAGATCTGAATCTCAGAGTTCTGAGAGAACACAGAATTCTCTAATCAAATTCCATGTGGCCCTAATCCTCTTCCGTAATAATCTGTTCAAACTAAATAACAAGATTCTTTCATTCTTTGGATCAAAAGTTGGGGTCGTTGAAGGTTCATAACTGACAAAGATTTCATAGTTTAGAAGTTACATCACAATCTGTTGACATTTTTTAAATAAAAAGCGATTAATAATGTCACACTGAAATATATAGTGGTTTTAAGAAATCAATATTTATTTTGTATCTGTTTTTATCCTTCCTACAAATGTGTCTGTGCTGTTTTTGTTTCAGGCGCCGTCAGCAGAGACCTGTCTCTCCTGAACCCAGCTGTCTGTCCTTCAAGAGCAACTGGTCGAAGGATGATATCATAAACTTTAAAGGGAGACCTCCATCTACTGATCAGATGTAAGCTGCAACTGATAGTCGGGTTACGTTAGAATTAAATTAGGAATTCTGTGAAGAAATAATTCTGACTTTTTTTCTAAGAATTCTGAACTTAAAGGTCCCTATCATGCAAAATGCCCTTTGTGATGTCTTCTCTACATCAGTGGTTCCCAAACTTTTTGGGCCCAAGGCACACCAAAGGACAAGTAAAAATCTCAAGGCACACCTACCCTAAAATAGCCCTTATAACACGTGTTATCACTCATATCATGTAAAATATCTGTAAATGTGCATACTTATTTACTAATGGCAAATAAAATGTGACAAAGACAACTATATTACTCATGAAATATTTATTAACGAAAAAAAAATTAAATTAATTTATAAATATAAATATATATATATATATTATATATATATATATATAATATATATATTATATAATTTATTAAACTTTAGCAAATTAGGCTTCATCAAAGCAGCAACACACTCATTTAAACCAGACAGGTCACAAAATTAAAAATGAGGCAACGGAAACTCAGCAGAAACTCAGCACAGAGAACTGTCAATGCAAGGAAACATGGTCCTGAACTACAAATTATGAATATAACATTTCACCAATCAGCATTGAAACATGTGCTATTTTAAAATTTGCCTATTTACAGATTAATGGGATACATGTGCCTGTCGGGGCGCGCAGATTTTTTTAATCCTTGGTGGCACTGAAGAGAGGGCAACTCGCAAGTCCTGTTCAACAGACAGCCGTGACCTGCTGTTGTTCTTCATATAAGTCAGAATAGAGAACGCCAGCTCACACAGGTAGGTAGTGGGAAAATGAAGTAGTTGCTCAATCGCGTGGTGGGAGATGCTTGGGTACTCCGATGCAGAAGCCAACCAAAACTGATCCAGTGGGAGCTCACTGAATTTGAGTTTCAGTGTGCGGTCCACACGGAGCTCTGCGCACTCCTCTCTCTCTTTCATGGAGAGCTTCTCTGTGGAGGATTCCTGGTGGAATGGGTCTTGGATCCAGTCCTAGTCCTCGATGTCAGCCACACGTGGAAAATACTGCTCAAACCTCTCTTTTAAGGTCTGAAGGTGTTCCGCATACACAGCGCGCTCCTTAGCTGCCTGCGGCGCAGCTGATGTCAGCGGGAACATGTCCATGGAGCCCTGCTCCAAAGCCTCCTGCCACAGGAGAAGTTTGCCCATAAACCCCCGAATCTTATCTGTGGACGATAAAATGTTTTCATTCCTTCCCTGAAGCTTGGCGTTTAACTCGTTCAGATGCCCAAATATGTCTGCGAGGTAAGCCAGCCTGGCGCACCACCTCTCATCCGCGAGCTTGTCTTTATGTGGGACAGCGTTTTCACCTGAAAACTCCAAAAGCTCTTCCCGAAGCTCATAAAGACGGGATAGGACTTTCCCCCGTGACAGCCAACGTACCTCTGTGTGCAGGATCAGGCTTTGGTGGTCGGCTCCCATCTCGGCGCACAGCTGGGAGAAGAGGCGAGATTTCAGGGGCCTTGATTTTATGTAATTCACCATCTGCACGGCCTGATTCAGCACCTCAGTCAACTCCGGGGGCATGGTTTTGGCAACCAATGCCTCTCGGTGCAGAATGCAGTGGTTTGTCACGATATGTGGGTTTTGTGCCCTCACCTTAGCAATGAATCCTTTCACTCTCCCCGTCATGCTCGCCGCACCATCTGTGCAAAGACCGACGCACATATTCCAGGTCAGACTGTTCTCTTTAAAATAGTCATTAGTTACCCTGACTATTTCCTCTCCCGTGGTGTGGCTTTCCATTTCTTTGCAGAATAAAAATGTCTCTTTGATGGAGTCAGCATCAACATATCTGACGTTTGCCAGAAGTTGGGCAGCCCCACTGATGTCCGTAGATTCATCTATTTGGAGGGAAAATCTGCCGCTCGCCTGCAGTTTCTCTGCCAAATGTTCCTCAATGTCTTCGGACATGTCGTCGATTCTTCTTTTGATCGTATTATCAGACGACGGCACTTTCGATAGCTCATTTGCGGCATCTGGACCCAGCATGACACCTGCAAGTATTTTGCAAGCAGGGAGGATGAGTGTCTCCGCTATTGTGTGAGGCTTCTTCTGCTTTGCAATGAGCTCCGCTAGCATGTAACTCGCCTCCATTGCCTTATCAGACACTTTCACAGAATCCAACAAACGTCCTTGCTGCCTCTGGTTCAGATCCCGCGCTCTTCTGAAGTAGTCCAAGTTACTGTGAACATGGGCGGGATGTTTGGTTTCGAAGTGCCTCTTCAGCTTGCTTGGAACCATGTTAGCATTAGCTAACTTCTCCCGACAGACGACGCACTCGGGCTGAGGATTGTTCACATCCCCGGTCCAAATGAAGCCATAAGACAGATAACTGTCATGGTACTGTCTGCTGACAGTTTTTTTCCTCTTCTATTTCGGTGGTGGGTTGTCGGCAGTCTCTACACTGGTGGTTGCTGGTTTGCTCCGCACAAGAAAGCGCTCCATTTTCCCGCTTGCTTGTTTCTCAGTTTTAATATTGTCCTTCAGCCTTTGATGTGTCACAGTCTTATAAATCCCACCTGCGCAACTGCGTTAACAGCGGAATACGGGGTTCTGTGAGGATTATTTTTTAAATAATCGTTTTTAGGTATAGAGTTTGCCTCTGTATTATGAAATGTGTGCATACAAAGTACTGATATAGTAAATAAAAAAATAATTATTTTTGTGTAGTTGTATATTGCAATAATAACGTATGTTTGTCACAAAATCCCACGGCACACCTGGACTTGCCTCACGGCACACCAGTGTGCCGCGGCACACCGTTTGGGAACCACTGCTCTACATCACCATGTGTCCCCGGTGTGTCCCCGGTGTGTCCCCGGTGTGTCCCCGGTGTGTCAGGAGACTCACAAAGTGTCAGAAAATAAAACCCTCTCTTCGTCCGTACCCACATCTCTAAAAACGGGGGAACAACGGAGCTGATCCAGATTTGCTGCGTCATGACGACATTACTCAAATGTGGGCGGGCTTTACACCCACGGGCCAATCAGAAACATTGCTGTCAGAAACAATGAGACGAGTTTTGGAAGTAATATGGTCTGTGTTCACATTAGCATGCTAACACTCAGAGCTAACCTGTACTGGAGAGCATGTGTGTGAAGAAGCAGGAAGTAAAAAGGAACTCACCTTGTGGTATAACCGGCAAGAGAGAAAGCCTTTGAGCTCCATACTGTTTCAGAGAGAATCTTTGATGTGGTTTGGAACATGATATGGCGTTTAATCACAGCAGCGTTTAGCTGAGTTTCTGCTGGTAGACAGCCTTCTCTTCACAGAGCTCACTGCTTGCATGGGGATGCTCCAAAAGGGGCGTGGCCAGCAGCTCGGTTACATTTAAAGGGCCAGACCCAGAATCAGCACTTTAGTAACAGAGCTTAAATAGAGGGGGATGAGGGATGGCTTTAAAAAAAAAAAAAAATTTATTCTTTGGATCAAAAGTTGGGGTCGTTGAAGGTTCATAACTGACAAAAATGTCATAGTTTAGAAGTTACATCACAATCTGTTCACATTTTTTAAATGCAAAGCGATTAATAATGTTACACTGAAATATATAGTGGTTTTAAGAAATCAACATTTACTTTGTATCAGTTTTTTCCTTCCTGCAAATGTTCTGTGCTGTTTTTGTTTCAGGCGCCGTCAGCAGAGACCTGTCTCTCCTGAACCCAGCTGTCTGTCCCTCAAGAGCGACTGGTCGAAGGATGATATCATAAACTTTAAATGGAGACCTCCATCTACTGATCAGATGTAAGCTGCAAGTGATAGTCGGGTTACGTTAAAGAATAACAAGTTACTCTAAAGTCTCTTCCAACCTCTCCTAAAATGAAGCACAAAAGCATAAAGAGAATTCTGTGTTTTTCAATAGCTGCAAAAACACGTCTCTTTGTTGACAGACGTAATGTGAGCTGTGTTTCTATGATTCCTCCATAGTGTGGACCAGGAGAGCTCGAGGGTCCCCAGTGGTCAGTCTGCCCAGCATGATCAGACACATCTGGACTCCATATTTATGGTCTGTACATGTACAACCAGGGGTATAATTGGGATAAGTGGGGGGGCTCTGTTTGAAGGTTCTCACTACCTGACCTTATGTTGTTGATTACAATTTATATTTTAAATCAACATCGCTCTGCACACTTGCTAAAGAACACGTGTGTGGTAATCTCAGTTCCTTTGTAGGGCTGCGCGAGTATGGCCAAAAGTATGTGAGTAAATCTCACTGTAAACTATTTAATTTTGACCGATCATAACTCAGCTTTATGCACACACACATTTAGCAGGGTTTAGGAAACGGGCTCCGTGTTAAAAGACGGGTCGGGTCGTTTGGCGGCAGTCTCTGTGTACACACACACACACACACACCGCCGCAGACTCTCTGTACACACACACACACACACACCGCCGCAGACTCTCTGTACACACACACACACACACACACACCGCCGCAGACTCTCTGTGTACACACACACACACACCACCGCAGACTCTCTGTGTACACACACACACCACCGCAGACTCTCTGTGTACACACACACACACACACACACACACACACACACACACACACACACACACCACCGCAGACTCTCTGTGTACACACACACACACACACACACACACACACCACCGCAGACTCTCTGTACACACACACACACACACACACACACACACACACACACACACACACACACACACACACACACACACACACACACAACCGCAGACTCTCTGTACACACACCAACATAAACACACACACACACTTCTGCAGACTCTGTGCACGGAGGAGCAGCGTAGTCTGGGCGGTGCTGCTCACGACACACACGTTCACTAAGCCGAACAAACTATATCTTGTCACAGAGATCTGCTATTTTAAAGTAAAACACATATCGACCCTAAATATAGTCTATATTAAGAACGAGAAAAGTTTTAATATCGTTTTTTATAAACATATGACAAATGTGCGAGGGTGATGACGTCAGAGAGAGCATCGTCCTATGTGCAGGGCTTAGCCCCGGATCTATTCAGTTCATAATGTTCTCCGTGGCAGGTTCATGCCAGCTGAATGTCAGTCTGTCCATAGATCCACGATGACTGTCTCATTCATGTTATAATGTGTTCCAGCTCCTGGAGGAGAACATTGTGACCTTTGTGAAGAACGAGCTGAAGAAGATGTGGAAGGTGATGTGTTCAGATTACCCAGGAGAGAGTCAGGATGAGTTGGATGCTGAGGAGAAGAGGAATATCGGTGAGGCCTTTCTGAAGATCACACTGCACTTCCTGAAGAGCATGAAGCAGGAGGAGCTGGCTGACTGTTTGTATAACAGTAAGAGGATTTCTCTTTAAGATCTAACATGAGGGAGGAGTAAGACAACGTCATATAATCACTTTTCCATCTGTGCACAAACTTATCTCGTGCCCTCATTGGTCATGTGCGCGTTCCTGTGTGTTGGAGGAGGGGCTCTGTGAGGAAGTCTGAAGGAATCATCATCATATCCAAATTTCTCATGGATGATCAGAGTCCAGGCCTGAAAACATCTGCATGACCATATTTACTCATCAACAAAGTGCCGCCTGCTGGTAACAGGATGTAACAAGTTTTGGACTTGAACGTCCTCTTCCCTCCTTCCTTAGAAGCATTAGGCGCGTTCACAACGCAGTACTTTTCCCACTTTAGGTCATGAGAACTTAGTTCATCAGAACTGTTTAGTTCCAATGAACTAAGTACCGATCGCGTTCACACTGGAATAAGTTCCTGGGGAAGGATTAGGCAAATGAAGCCGCTGACGTCTCTTCTTCTTCTTCTTCTGCTTTGGGTTTACTGGCAGGCCGCAAACAACTTCACGGCGTATACTGCCGCCCGAAGTCCCCGGCCGGAAGTCCCTGGAGTTGGGGACTGGCTTCAGTAGAAGCTGCTGGGACTCCCAGCAGCTTCTACTGAAGCCTTCAGAGTAAATCGCCAGAACGCCGACACCTCCTCATCTCCACCGCTCCCATGTTTTCTTTTGTGTTGCCATAAGTTAGTCTCTCTGCGTTTCTGCGCTGGGCTAATGCTAATCATGCTAATGCGAGGATAATAAAATGGCGGCTTCACAAAGCTTTTTGGGAGTTTTACGGGGCGTGGTTTGCAATCCGCCCAGCCAATCAGACACAGGAACCTTTTTCTCCCACGAAAGTCCCTGCTCTCTGGCAGGGACGGAAAACTGACGGAAAAGGGGGTAAAAAAAGTTCTCATTAACTAACTTTAGTTCCCGCTCTTTTTGGTGGGAACGCGACCTTTCGGAACTAAAGGGGAAAAGTACTGCAGTGTGAACGCGGCTTATGGGATTTATTGTGGGGGATTAAGGACATTTTTGCAAAGACACTTTGAAAATGTCTGACTTCACTGCCGCAGGCTCTGGGTAAACTGTAATCCATCCCACAAGTCTTACCCAAATCCCCAACAGGTTTTTTCTTTACTATACTATACTCTAAGTGGCTGGCTCAGTGGTGGGATCAAGTATTATACGTAAATAGAGTGAAGAGTCTTTTATTCAATGAACCAAGGTTATCTTTTTGTTGTGTTTTTTCAGAAACGTCTGCTCCAATGTGTCAACGTAAACTCAAATCCACCCTGCAGAAGAGGTTCCAGTGTGTGTTTGAGGGCATTGCTAAAGCAGGAAACCCAACCCTTCTGAACCAGATCTACACAGAGCTCTACATCACAGAGGGGGGGTCTGCAGAGGTCAATGCTGAACATGAGGTCAGACAGATTGAAACAGCATCCAGGAAACCAGACAGACCAGAAACAACCATCAGACAAGAAGACCTCTTTAAAGCCTCACCTGGAAGAGATGCACCAATCAGAGCAGTGATGACACAGGGCGTGGCTGGCATTGGGAAAACAGTCTTAACACAGAAGTTCACTCTGGACTGGGCTGAAGGCAAAGCCAACCAGGACATCCAGTTCATATTTCCATTCACCTTCAGAGAGCTGAATGTGGTGAGAGAGAACAAGTACAGCTTGGTGGAACTTGTTCATCACTTCTTCTCTGAAACCAGAGACGCAGGAATCTGCAGGTTTGATCTGTTCTCGGTCGTGTTCATTTTTGACGGTCTGGATGAGAGTCGACTTCCTCTGGACTTCCTCAACACTGAGATCCTGACTGATGTCACAAAGTCCACCTCAGTGGATGTGCTGCTGACAAACCTCATCAGGGGGAAGCTGCTTCCCTCTGCTCGCCTCTGGATAACCACACGACCTGCAGCAGCCAATCAGATCCCTCCTGAGTGTGTGGACATGGTGACAGAGGTCCGAGGGTTCACTGACCCACAGAAGGACAAGTACTTCAGGAAGAGATACAGAAATCAGGAGCCGACTGGCACCATCATCTCCCACATCAAGACCTCACGAAGCCTCCACATCATGTGCCACATCCCAGTCTTCTGCTGGATCTCTGCTTCAGCTCTGGAGGACATGTTGAAAACCAGAAAGGGGGGAAAGCTGCCCAAGACCCTGACTGAGATGTACATCCACTTCCTGGTGGTTCAGTCCAAAGTGAAGAACATCAAGTATGATGGAGGAGCTGAGACAGATCCACACTGGAGTCCAGAGAGCAGGAAGATGATGGAGGCTCTGGGGAAACTGGCTTTTGAGCAGCTGCTGAAAGGCAACCTGATCTTCTATGAGTCCGACCTGACAGAGTGTGGCATCGATATCAGAGCAGCCTCAGTGTACTCAGGAGTGTTCACACAGGTCTTTAGAGAGGTGAGAGGACTGTACCAGAGGGACAAGGTGTTCTGCTTCGTCCATCTGAGCGTTCAGGAGTTTCTGGCTGCTCTTCATGTCCATCTGACCTTCATCACCTCTGGAGTCAACCTGCTGGCAGAAGAACATTCAACCCACTGGCTGTTTCCTCTTTGCTTCATATTCAAACCTAAACTAACACATCTCTACCAGAGTGCTGTGGACCAGGCCTTACAGAGTCCAAACGGACACCTGGACTTGTTCCTCCGCTTCCTCCTGGGTCTTTCTCTGCAGACCAATCAGAAACTCCTACGAGGCCTGCTGACACAGACAGGAAGTGACTCAGAGACAAACCAGGAAACAGTGCAGTACATCAAGAAGAAGATAGATGAGGATCTGTCTCCAGAGAGAAGCATCAACCTGTTCCACTGTCTGAGTGAACTGAATGATCGTTCTCTAGTGGAGCAGATCCAACAGTCCCTGAGATCAGGAAATCTCGAGAGAGATAATATTTCTCCTGCTCAGTGGTCAGCTCTGGGCTTCATCTTACTTTCATCAGAAAAGCATCTTGTTTTTGACCTGAAGAAATACTCTGCTTCAGAGGAGGCTCTTCTGAGGCTGCTGCCAGTGGTCAAAGCCTCCAGGAAGGCTCTGTGAGTACAAGGATTCATCCTGATTAGTCTATTATTAAATAATTGCAATCTTCTAAATATCTTCTAAAAAACTGTAATTATCATGGTCTCTTCAGGCTGAGTGGCTGTAACCTGTCAGAGAGCAGCTGTGCAGCTCTGTCCTCAGTCCTCAGCTCCCAGTCCTCTAGTCTGAGAGATCTGGACCTGAGTAACAACGACCTGAAGGATTCAGGAGTGAAGCTGCTGTCTGCTGGACTGGAGAGTCCACACTGTGAACTGGAAACTCTCAGGTCAGAGACCATATGGGTATCGACATTAAATTCATTAAGCATCTACAAGGGACTTTCAAAAAATAATAGTGTTGACGTTTCGCCCTTCAACCTGCATTTGGGTCATTTTCAGCACATAGCTTGACATGTTCTTTTTTCAGTGTTTACCGCTAGAACAGTGCCATTATATGTTTATATATATATATATATACACAGTATATCAACTTTACTCCAGTACGTAAGTTGTAATTGAAGAACGAGATTGCAGATACAAACAGCTGAAAGCGGCTGATTAAAGTTTCTTATGTATGATGACAGGGCTCAGCCTTAGAGTTCGGCTGATGAGCGCGTAAGGGACTGAAAGACTAAGGATAATCCGGGAGCAGCTGAAAAATGTTGCCTGTTGAAATCCATTGAATGAACTCGGACTCGAGTCCAGGACTCAAGGGCCGATGTTGGGACTCGTGACTCGACTCGGACTCGCGCACTGATGAACTCAAACTCGTTAGTCCGCGCCCCCGCTATTCTCAGTCTAAAGATATGCACAAACACAAACCCGTGCATCGTGCTGTGTACTGTAAAAGCAAGAGCAAAATGTGCTTTCTGTGAAAGGACGATTGACTCGGTTAACGTCAAATTTCATGAGCAATAGTTCTGTTACATTCTTTACTATCGGTATCTAGGCGCCTCCTAAACCGTAGTTTGGATGCTTAACGGAAAGTTCTGATGCGACACGTTGTCAGCCGTTAACCAGCGGTCCGGGCTATTATTTATCACGGGGAAAAGATGAACGGGGTGTTCGGGTGCCGTTGGAAACATCCGTTTATCACGACCCCTTGCGGCTGCTTTTCTTAAAGGGGCAGGCCAGACCTGTAACAGTTCACTGTTTCATATTGAAAATGGCACTATTCCGTTCCACTGTTAAAAATATTTCAATCACGTTCTCAACAACAAGGCATATAAGGAAATGAAACAAACACATGATACAAGTTGACTTTGATCCACAAGAATGATTACTATGATTTATTTATGTTTATGACCCATCCCTAATAAAAGTCATTCAGCACAGTGATGGTTTAGTTAGGTCAGTGGAATGTCAAGGTCTTTTCAGTTTCTGTGGATTTTAGAACCACTAAATAAACTGAAGTAAATCTGAAATGCAGACCATTTTTATTTGTGAAGCAACCGTAACCTTAATAATAATAATATTATTTTATTGTCTAATAAAATGCAATGTGGACAATAACAAATATCAAGAGATAAGAACCAAACCAACCGCTACATTTAAACAAATATATCCACTCCGATTAATACATGATGACTCAGACTTCTGACACGGACTCGGACTCGAGCAAAGGTAATGATGACTTGGAATCTGACTTGATTCTTCTTGGGTGACTCAGACTTGGACTCTGACTCGAAGATAGAATAGAATAGAATATCTGTATTGTCATCACACATCAGTGCAACGAAATTCAGTTGGCATCTCTCACTGCAGTACATAAACAAGAACACATCCATAAAAGCAGAGATAGTAGCAATAATCAAGGTCATCACTTAAATGCACTTTATCAGAATTTTAAAAATACATTTTTAAAGATTATTTAATAAAGAAAAGCTACAATGTTTAAATATAAATAGTTTTTAAAAAATATCAGTTTGATACTTAATAAATATACAAATAAATAGATAACATATGGCATTTTTGGCTGCAGTCTTTGATGGGAGGTAGTGTGTTTGTGTGTGTGCATGTTCAAAGTTCAAAGTTATAGTGAGTTTTGTGCTTGGACAGGGATGGGAGTGATGGAGGCCACAGCTCTGGGAAAGAAACTGTTTTTCAGTCTATTGGTGCGTGACTTTATTGACCTGTCCGGCAGACGGTTCGAACAGTGAGTGGCCGGGGTGTTTGATGTCTTTGATGATACTGCTGGCTTTTTCTGCACTCGACTCCTGTAGATGTTGTCAAGGTTGGGCAGCTCAGTCCCAACGATGCGCTGAGCAGCCTTCACCACCCGTTGCAGGTCCTTCCGCTCTGCGGCTGTGCAGCTGGTGTACCACACAGTTATGCAGCTGGTCAGGGTGGTTTCAATGGTCGACCAATAGAAGTTTACCAGCAGTTTTTGTGGAAGCCTGGCCTGTCTCAGTTTCCTGACCAGGTTTGAGGTGTTTGAGGTCCATGTTCATTTATTGGAGATGTTGACTCCAAGGAACCGTAGGTCTTCCACGCTCTCCACTGCTTCACCATGGATGTGGAGGGGGAGATGGACTTCCTTTTTTGTCCTCCTGAAATCAATAATGAGCTCCTTAGTTTGGAGGTGTTAAGGACAAGGTTGTGCTCCTTACACCAATCCGTCAGATGTTCCACCTCGAGCCTGTAGGCTGTCTCATTATTGTCTGTAATAAGTCCGACTACTGTGGTGTCGTCTGCAAATTTGACTATGGAGTTGGAGGTGTGGATGGGGGTTCAGTCGTTGGTAAAGAGTGTGAAGAGCATGGGACTAAGCACACAACCTTGTGGGGTTCCTGTGTTTAGTATAAGGGGGGATGATAGGTGCTTACCGACTCTGACTTGCTGTGGTCTGTCAGTCAGGAAGTCCATGACCCACGAGCAAAGTGAAGAGCCAAAGCCAAGAATATTCAGTTTGCTGACCAGTTTGTGGGGCATGACGGTGTTGAATGCAGAGCTGAAATCCACAAATAGCATCCTCACATAACTGCCTGGTAATTCCAGATGTGTCAGAGAGGTGTGGAGGGCTGAGTTGATGGCGTCTTCTGTGGAGCTGTTTGGCCTGTAGGCAAACTGATGCTTGTCAAGGTCAGGTGGGATGATTGTTCTGATATGGGAAAGCACCAGTTTCTCAAAACACTTCATGACTATTGGTGTGAGCGCGACTGGGCGATAGTCATTTAGGCACTTCACAGATGTCTTTTTAGGCACTGAAATGATGGTTGAGGATTTGAGGCATGTTGGAACAGTAGCTTGTTGTAATGAGAGGTTGAATATATTAGTAAACACCTCTGTCAGCTGGTCCGCACATGCCTTCAGTACCCGGCCGGGCACTCCGTCTGGACCTGCAGCTTTGCTAGGCCTGATTTTCCTCAGAGTGGTCCTCACCTGATGGTGCTGTAGAACCAGCGTTGTCTCCTCAGCAGGTGGGTGGATGAGTGGAGCAGATTCCCCTCCCGGGGTGTCGAAGCGGGCGAAAAAGTGGTTTAGGACATCAGGGAGTTCTGCATCATTGCTGGGCAGCAGATTGGTGCTTTTGTAGTCGGTTAGTGCCCTGATACCGTTCCACATGCTGCGGGAGTTGTTGTTAGCAAAGTGATCCTCACTGCCTCCAAGTTTGGGCAGCAATGTTTACTAACCATGTCCGCTGCTGTGCACCAGCTGTTGTTTACGTAGACACAAAGTCCACCCCCTCGGCTCTTTCCGGAGTGCTTCGTGCGATCCGCTCTGTAAATAGAGCAGCCGGCTAGCTCGATAGCGGCATCAGGGATGTTGTGGTTCAGCCAGGTCCCCGTGATGATCGTCACACAGTGGGGTACACACCTCACCCTGATCTTGTCCATCTTGTTGATTAGAGACCTGGAGTTGGCGAGGAATAGGCTCGGAAGCGCCGGTCTGTACGGGTTAGCCTTTAGCCTAACCCTTAGCCCAGCTCGCTTACCCCGCTTCTGTCTCCTCTCCTTCCGCCGGCGGCGGCGCCTCGCTGGTAGGACGGTGAAACCGATTGCCTCCGGGCTGCGTAGAATCTCCGGAGGGATGAAAGTTGTGTCGAAACGGAGATCAATGTGGGTGTTCCGAATGAAAAATAATTGTGCTCGGTCATATGTATTTAAGGTTACTACCTTGCTGCTAGAAAGTAAACACACTAAAACGTATATAAACAGAGAGAGAGCCGAGCCGCCTCGGACTCCAGAATTGGTGTATTGACCACAACACTGTCTGAAACAACTCTGGGTGGTAAATACCCTTCTGTGCAGCACTGTGAGCATCTGAGAAAAAAACATGCTTCCAGTCCTGGCAGTACCTGAGATTGTCATCTTGTTGTTTGTGTCTGCAGGCTGTCAGGCTGTTTGATCACAGAGGAAGGCTGTGATGCTCTGGCCTCAGCTTTAAACTCCAACCCCTCCCACCTGAGAGAGCTGGACCTGAGCTACAATCACCCTGGAGACTCAGGGGGGAAGCTGCTGTCAGCTGGACTGGAGGATCCACTCTGGAGACTGGACACTCTCAGGTATGAGAGGCCTACTCTGCTAGATGTTCCCTTATAGGTTTCCGTTGTATAGGATTGTGTGCATGTAAATGGTCTGCAAAGGTTAGCATCCCTGTGTTCCCTCCAGAGGGAGTTTCTCTCCTCCCAAAATTCCATGATTGGACTCCCGTGTTTACTTCCGGAACATAATGACATCACTGTGTAACACTCACGCTCCTATTGGCTAGCGCTCCAACACATTGTACGTGATAGGCTAAGGGGGCGGTAAATCTCTAAGCGGTTGACCAATCAGAGCAAACTGGGCTCTGGTTTCAGACAGAGGGTGAAAAGAGGTGCTGCAGCACAGGCAGTATGAGAACAATAAAGAGCTTTTTGAACATGAGCATTATACAGTATGTACGAAGAAGGGCTTTAGCATTCTAAAAGACACAATAACAAAATATTAAGTGGCTCACAATCCAGGGACCCCATAGCATTTACAATATACAATAGAAAAAAACATTTAAACATTTTACAAGTTATTTCAAAGCAATAAAATCATTTAGCTTTTCGCCTTTTTTTGTTATTTTGACTGGTGTCAATTGACGAAAACATGTAGCCCCATTACACGGGCATATGCTCGTATGGTAGTAATCTATCATACCTGACCCTACAGTGGTGACTGTTACCTCCCACCTTTCTATGCAACTTCAAGAAATGCCTTTCCTCTGTTTTCACCACACCTAAAGCTTCTTCTCCTTTTCACTGCCAATGCATGGTTAACATCCACGCTGGAATTACGGGAGGACGTTGGGTCGAACTTGGTAATGTGATTAATTGTGAGTGTTACCGCGTTAACGCTGACAGCCCTTTGGAGCATGCTTTGCATGGATGTAAAAATGATTTGTAAATAGAGCCAATATTTTGTTTTTATAAGAAAGGACACTTAATCGTGACGTCTGTAGTCAAACACACTATAAAAGACTACAATTCCCACGGCGCCTCCTCTAAAGCTATTTGAGTTTTGACTATTGTAAAGGCCTCTTTTCTTTGTTGCATGTGTAAAAGTTTGTTATTTTATTTTCTGCAAACTCCTTGCATAATATCATCCAAACCATCGGAGGCCGAGCAACTCCTCAAGTGCAAGTAACACAAATATAAAGGAAAGAAAACAAGTTAAAAATGTCTGTTTAAGGCTTGATGGAAAAATAAGGAAGGAAGCCACGACAATACTTGTGGGACAATGCAAGGTCCAAATGTCCATGCTAACACCCTGCCCCCCCCCCCCCCTCTTTCTTTCAGGCTGGAGCCTGCTGGAGCCCGATGGCTGAGGCCAGGCCTCAGAAAGTGTAAGTGTGTTCCCTAAACAAATAAGCCAATAACCATCTTCAAACTGGGACATTGTCAGTAGATGAATTACCTGTGTTAACCTGATGCTGTCTCTCCCTCTCCCTCAGATGCTTGTGAACTGAAGCTGGACACAAACACAGTGAACACAGAACTCAAACTGTCTGAAAGCAACAGGAAGGTGAACCGTGTGAAGGAGAAGCAACCATGTCCTGATCATCCAGAGAGATTTGACCCCTGCCATCAGCTGATGTGTAAGAAAGCTCTGACGGGTCGCTGTTTCTGGGAGGTCGAGTGGAAAGGAAAGGTTGAGATAGCAGTGACTTACAGAGGAATCAGCAGGAAAGGAGAGAGAAAGGACTCTAGGTTTGGAGAGAATGATCAGTCCTGGAGTCTGAAGTGCTCTGATGACGGTTACTTTGTCTGGCACAATAACAGAAGATACACCTCCTTCTCCCCCTCCTCTTCTCCCTCTTCATCCTTCCCCTCTCCTCATCTCCATCACTATCCTCTATCCAGCCGCCGCATTTCTCGCTCCCTCCCCCGCGCCTCCTCCTCCTCCTCCTCCTCCTCCTCTGGTAGAGTAGCAGTGTATCTGGATCATCCTGCTGGCTCTCTCTCCTTCTACAGAGTCTCCTCTGACACACTGATCCACCTCCACACCTTCAGAACCACATTCACTGAACCTCTCTATGCTGGCTTTGGGCTTGGGCCTCAGCTTGATATGTATGGCATCGACATGTTTGAAGATGACATGTTTGAAGATGACTCGTTTGAAGATTACATGTTTGAAGAGGAAATGTCGGGGAGGAGGAGGACGAAGTATGATTTGTCTTCCTCAGTGTGTCTGTGTGATCTGCAGCAGGGCTGAGTAGCAGGTCACACACAGCTGATGTCACACCAACCTGGTCTCTCAGCAAGGTTTTTACATGAAACACAATGCTTAATAACCATTACGTACATAAGAACAGGTTGACAAAGATGAGGCTGTTACACGGGCGAGAGAGAGAGAGAGAGAGAGAGAGAGAGAGAGAGATGGTGAAGGTTTAGTCCAGTCGAGCAAACAAGGTCCAGAATGTTGCCACAAAAATAAGTGAGCTGGTAGCTGGAGAGGTGTCAGTTCACCTCCTAGGCCACTGCTGTGGTGCCCTTGAGCAACGCACCTAACCTCGAAACTGCTCCCTTGGCGCCGGATACCAGGCAGCCTCTCTGCTCTGCCACTTCTACTATCTACCCCCGTCATGAAATGCCCCCCTTGTCACAGGAACGCGCTTTTCTAAATGACACGTTTACACCTTAAAACGATGTTTAAAATGAAAAATAAACGTTCAGGGTTTTTATTAATGGTAATTTTCAGACTGTGAGTTGTTTAGTGGTAGCTCATATAGTCTTGATTCTTCTGGTTTAACTTTTCGCTCCGTATTTGATGGTAGTGGTGTCGAAACTCATTCGTCCATTCCTTTTCAGTTTTTTTAAATCTTTTTTTATTATTATTATTGTTACGTCCTGTCTGTATAAACGTGCTTTAAAATGTATTGTTTAATTTTACATAGTTGTCATCCAATAATCGAAATATATGTTTACAAATGTTACATAGTCTTTGTCAGCATATTTTTGCCACGCTATGCACCCCTTGCTATCTTACAAAATAAAAGTGTCACATACATGAGACTTGCTCCATTTATTGGTACCAGTCCGAGAACCATACCCTGAAAAATGCTTGAGGGTGGGATTAATAGAAACATCTTTTGGGGGGGGGGTGCATTTTATGACAGGCCTGGCGGAAATGTCTATGTTTTTGCTGTAAGCAAAGCTGAGTGCAGGATTTGTAAAGTGAAAATAACCTTCAGAGCAGGGTTTTTTTGTTGGTAACTACTCAGGATTTATTGTCAGAGGTGGGAGAAGTTCAGATCTTGTACTTGAGTAAAAGTTCCAGAGTGTAGGAATACTCGGTTACAATACAAAGTCCTGCATTCAAAATGTTACTCAAGTAAAAGTAGAAAAGTATTAGCATCAAAATATAGTTAAAGTACCACCTGCAGAGGGATCTAGATTCAGGTGTTCTTTTCCCCATAGAGACCGCCTCGCTGCACATTACTACCCCTTGCATAAAGATAGATGATGGGTCCATGGATGTTGTACACAGTGGAAATAAACATTCTGGTCATCTCAACATCAGGGATCTTATCCATTAAACTCCTTCTGAATCAAACCGTCACGGTAGCCTAACCTTACTGATCCCTCTTAAAATAGAAAAAAACACATTACTTTACCAGCAGAGAGAAAATTGATTATTAAATTATTAATGTGACTAATAAAGATTATTAAGTATTATTCTGTTGATCAATGTCATTACATTTGTTGAAAAGCACATAATGAATTGTTTAAGACTCGTTTTGTCAACGTTTAGGACTTGGACCTGACTTGAACTTGCAAAACAATGACTTCCAATAGTCCATTTAGTTTAGGAACCTTCCTAACCAAGTGAAATGACCCGGAAGTACGTCAGTGGCAGCCATGATAAGTGCAGTTCCAATTCTCCAAATGAAAGGAAAGGAGGTTTCAAACTTCCTTTATAACCTCCTTTAGCTTAGGAACCACTGGACCTCCCTAACCGAAAGGAGAGGAGAAAATGCTGCCCCACAATGCATTGCAGCCGCAACATTTGCCGTCACACAACAGTCGGCCGTTCACGGACACAAACGATTATGACGGAGAAGTTATATCATGAAAGTAACAGTGCTTATTAAGCTTTTTAAAACGTATGTGGTAAGTTGCCAAAGGGCTTTGTTTTGAACGTTCATCAGTATTATAATCAAAAAGAGAAATATGAACGTTAGTTTTTACTGAAATGATCAAATAAAGTCAACATTTCACTGAGCTGTGTGGAGTTTGTTCAACTCTTAAAAGATGTTTGAATGGTGATATACACAGTGATAGGTGTTAAGGACTAACGTTAATTATAAATACATTTGTATTGATTTTAAGATCTTTTCATCAATCATACGTATTGGGATCATTTGTATTAATGTGGACCGGAGGGAGAAGGTGACGAGCAGAAGTTTCACTTTCATTTTTTATTTCAATTCCAACTTTGGTCATGAAGAATATGTTTCTCTGTTGTTCATAAAGCATAAAGCAACAGCATCAGAGCACGGTGCAGAGTCTCTAGATGAGTCCCTCGTTCTTATTAAACATCCATGTTGTAGTCCGCTGTATAGAAAACTGTAGTTTCCATAGTTTCCCCACAGCAGCAGACGCACACAATGAAGTCCGCTGGCGCATCATAAACACGTCAGATAGTGAAAGGGCATTCGGATTCTCTAAAGTACCGCAGTCTCTTCTCCTAAGTCCTTTTGAATTCTCCTATCCACTATCCCTTAACCCCGTGACCTTTCACTCAGAGGTGAAGGAATAGGAGATAGGGTTAGAATTTAGGAGCTGATTTTTGGATTATCGGAACGCAACCTTGGTCCCACCTCTGTCTCCCACTGTCTGAGGCATGTGACGCCACCCTAGGGTGCTGTTCGCCATCATCCTCTGGTGCTGACTGTGGAGCGTTAGTTTGTACATCTTTGCTCAGGACACTAGGCTGTGGGGCCTGTACTCCCTCTTCACAGTTTTCCTCAGAATCCTGTTCTAGCCACTGTGTCTGAGTCTCTCTATCACAAGTTGTGCTGGTGATAAACTTTACTAGTCTGTGTTTCTGCACCTTCTCTTTGTGGGGGTAGTAAACTAGATAGGCGGGGCTTCCCTTGTCATGCCCTACCAAACGTCCTTTCTCACACCTAGTGTCTAATGTCCCCCTGTCCTGCTGGTACGCATAGCACACTGCTCCAAACGTCTGCATCCTAGCTAAGTTACACTTTTCCCCTGTCAGTGCTGAATATGGCGTAGTGCCAGTGTGCTTATTAAAACACCGGTTTCTGGTATGAGCTGCTTCCTGATTGGCTTAGTGCCACAGGTTTTTAGGCAGATCACTGTCAATAAGCTTACATCTGGCCATTTCAAAAAGAGTGCGCCCTTCTCTTTCAGCTGTCCCGTTCTGATGTGGGGAATAAGGACAAGACGTCTCATGTCTGATCTTGTTCTTTCTCTATAGTGTCTGAAACTCCTTGCTAGTGAACTCAGTCCCGTTATCTGATCTAATGCATTTCACAGTCCCATAGGGAGCTACATCTGCCAGATACTTCTCAGTGGCTTGAACTGCGTCACTCTTCGCTTTCTGGAAATAAACAAACACTGCCCCTGTACACACATCTGTAAATGAGTGCATATACTTGAAGCCTTTTATGGGCTCGTTGTTAACTGGACCAGCTAGATCAGTGTTCACCAACTCAAGTGGTGTGTTTGCTTTACCGGTCGGATCTGTTTCTCGTTTGGGTAAACTTTCCCTCTATGCATACTGTACAATCTTTATATCAGGCTTACGCTTTGTACCCTTAATAAGCATACCTACAGTTACATCCTGCAGCTTTAAAACATCCTCATAATTACAGTGACCCATAATCTCATGCCACGTTTGGATATCATGGCTGACATGACACTTATCTTCAACATCACACTCTGTTTGCAAATAGTACATTTTCTTACATACGTAAATGTCTAACCTGGTACCATCCGGTAACATCAGAGCATCTTTACCTTCGTGGAAGAACACCTTGGCTCCGTTGGCTGTAGCAGACTTCAGGGAAAAGAGTTCTTGGGGGTACGATGGGATGTATAGTGCGTTCTTCAGTCACTTTACACCGTCGTCCCTCGCTGTCTATCAGACACATCTCTGCTTCTCCTCTGCCGTGCGCCACCCCGAAGGTACGCCTCCCGTCTGCCAGTTCCATGCTGTGTCTCTCCGGCTCGAAGGTGCTGTCAAAGATCTTGAATTTCTTCTTATCGTTGATGATGTGAGACGACGCTCCCGTGTTCACGATCAATCCTTTTCTGTGGGTCTACTGTCTCTGTAGGCTGGTCCCTTCAGCTCGCACTGTGAGGGTGTAGTCATCTCCTCCCGCAGCTTCTCCGGTACGACCTGGCATGCTCGCGCACCGAGCGGCATCACCGCGGTCCTTCTTTGTGCACGCTTTGTCTGTGTGCCCCTTGCTTTTACAAAAGCTACACCAGATTTTCTTTCTGCAGTCATCTTTTCGATGGCCTTTCTCTCCGCATCGCCAACGCGCGTGTTCTCCGTCGCCATCGGGGATGAATCGTTTGGCGGGCTTTCTCTTCGTTGTAGTGATGGGAATTATGGCTCTTTGAAGGGAGCCGGATCTTATGGCTAGAGCCGTAAAAAAGGGCCGTTTTTTTTGGCGGGGTTATAGGTTTATCTGTGAAATAATCACCAGGATAATGATTGACTGTATTGCTAGACCTAATGTCAATAATCTGCTTTGTAAACACGACACAAGGTGGCGCCATATCCATGTCATTCATGTCAGTGAATGTACTACTTCGAATTTACCCTCTGTACGTGTTAAGTAAATTAAGTTGCCTTGCCTTGAATGAAATTCACGCAACTCTTAATATTAGATAGCCTGCTGTGTTTTTAAGTGGCGATGGAGATTATTAGTTGACCCTGCTTTAAAGGATATGTTGCCTTTTCAAACGGTGCGCTTTATCACTGCCTGGGTTTTGGTTGAAGTGCATCCAAATGTTGCTGCGTTTTCGCGTTTGGCTCATTTTCCATCTGAAGAACACGTCCTCTACCTGTCCTGTACCACTTGTTATGACTTCTCTCTCTCTCTGGCGTGTTCCGTTAAGACCCACCCCACCTCACCCCTCGAACTGAAACCAATCAGAGTAGGGGCGGGACTTCAGAATACGTTTGGGGTACAAAATCAAGCTTTTTAAAAGGCGAGTGAGATTTGGCAGGCAGTGAGTCCGGGCCAAAGATTGAACGATAAGAATAACGGCTCTCACCAAGCACGACTCGGTTCCCCTCGTTCGTACCAAAGAGCCGTTCAAAAGAGTCGGCTTGTTTAGTGACCGATACAACACTACTTTGTTGCTGCTTGGACCCCCAGCACCTTCTCGCTCGTCTCGTCTGGAGCTGAATCTTCTGAGGCCTCGAAGTTCCTCAACTTCGCCTTGAACTGTCCCAACGTTACTTCACTGTCACCGTGTGTCACCATTAGTGTGAACGGCTTGCATTTTTCGGGTAATCCCCGCATAACCATCGCCATCATTAGTCCCTCACTCGGTGCTTCTCCCGCGCTCCTGAGTGCCGTAATGATCTGCTCAGCTCAGATAATGTACTCTGTCACATACTTGTCAACCATCCCGATTTTCGCGGGAGACTCCCGATTTCATTGCCCTCTGCCGGTTTCCTCCCGGGGTCATATTTCTCCCGATTTCTGACAAAATCAGATTTACTCAGGACTGTTTCCACTCGGACTTTAATACAGCTACACCATTGTTTGGTTTCCATGGTGACACGTCTCTTTAGTAGCGCGCGCAACTGAAAGTTTGACAGGGTGAGGCAGATAGTCACAGAAAACAGAACAAGAACCGACAACTACTCTACTCTCTGCTCACTCCTTTCCTGCCCCATCAAGGATGGTGCTACAGGCTGCACTTAGAACTACAATGTTAATGTTAATATCTAACAGCTACGGCGATAAACTAGCACCCCCCCCCCCCCCCCCCCCCCCCCCCATTTTGCATTTTGAAATGCTCCTGATTTCTGAGGTCTCAAGGTTGGCAAGTATGCTCTGTCACCGTCTCATTATCAGCTTTCTTCAGCGCAGTCATGGTTGGAATTGACCAATATAGAATCGAGTAGGCCTATAGGAAGAAAGAAAGAGGGTAAAATACGGAGCGCTGGACGTCAGATAAATGAACATTGGAAGGCAGAGAGGAAGTAAACACTAACAGGAACACGGTATTGGTTCTGTAGAGTTTAAGGACTAGTTCGTGGATCAGAAACTGAACAGACTTGGACAGTGCTGCCGTTAAGTTGTTGTCGCAGTTCCAGCCGTTGGTGCGCCGTGGAACGGAGCTTTTTTTTTTCTTCTAGGTTATTTTTAAGTAAATAAAATCATTTCAATTAATATTGGGAGTCGAGTCGTTAGTTTGTTTAGTATCTGGCCGGGTAATAAGCGGGATAATGTGCAGCAGGTCATTACGGGGAAAAGAACAACCTTCAGGCTCATCAAGTTCACATTATCCCTTACTTATTATAATCAATAAGCATTCAGTTCAGCTTGTTTGGTTCGGCCTACGGTAACAAACTAGTGCCGAACAAATGCATTTAGTGCAGTTATCATTAAAACACGGAGTGAAGTCAGTCTGTTGTCAGTGAATCCTTTTTTCCCAACCACAGCGCCACCTAGAGTCAAAAACAGACTTAATTCAGTTTGTGGAGCCTTTGGTTACCATGGAGATAAAAAAACGGCCACTTTCTTTTCTCATCATG
>NC_136906.1:80353350-80358350 GCF_949606895.1 Notothenia rossii | reverse complement strand
ACACACACACAGGTTCAACACACACACACAGGTTCAACACACACACACAGGTTCAACACACACACACAGGTTCAACACACACACACAGGTTCAACACACACACAGGTTCAACACACACACACAGGTTCAACACACACACACCGGTTCAACACACACACAGGTTCAACACACACACACAGGTTCAACACACACACAGGTTCAACACACACACAGGTTCAACACACACACACAGGTTCAACACACACACACAGGTTCAACACACACACACAGGTTCAACACACACACAGGTTCAACACACACACACAGGTTCAACACACACACACAGGTTCAACACAAACACAGGTTCAACACACACACACAGGTTCAACACACACACAGGTTCAACACACACACACAGGTTCAACACACACACAGGTTCAACACACACACAGTTCAACACACACACAGGTTCAACACACACACACAGGTTCAACACACACACAGGTTCAACACACACACACAGGTTCAACACACACACACAGGTTCAACACACACACACAGTTCAACACACACACAGGTTCAACACACACACACACACAGGTTCAACACACACACACAGGTTCAACACACACACACAGGTTCAACACACACACACAGGTTCAACACACACACAGTTCAACACACACACAGGTTCAACACAAACACAGGTTCAACACACAGGTTCAACACACACACAGGTTCAACACACACACACAGGTTCAACACACACAGGTTCAACACACACACACACAGGTTCAGCACACACCTGAGGTCAGTCAGTTGTTGGTCTTCGTGTCTCTGTGGATGTTCTGAGTCCTTTCTTACATCTGGTTAGTTTCTTATCTTGTCACGGACATGTCTGACATGTTTGTTTTGATTGGTTGTTTTTCATCACTTTTAGTCTTTTGGTGTCTTTGTACTTGTTTAGAATCCGTTTTTGTGTCTTTCGGGTCGTTTGGGTTATTTCATGTCTCTTTTTTCTTTTTTTTGAGTAATGGTGGTTTGCTTCTCCTCAGTTTCTGTGTCTTTCTGTGTCTTTCTGTGTCTTTTGGTCAGTCTCCATTTCGTCTTTTTTGTTGTTGTTTTGTTCCTATATGGTCGTGTGTGTCTACAAATACAAAGGGAATGGTAAAATGATAATAATCAAGTATCTCAAACATTTTACTTTAGTACAAAACTGGAGATAATGTAACTTAAAACAACAACCAAGAGGAATACAAAGGCTTTAAGCTTAAGGAACAACATATTCAGAGGTGGGGGGGCGTAGCAGCCATTAGGATTTTCCCTGCGGGGGTCTCAGCTTCCTGCTAATAGATGTTAAACTGATCCGCGGCCTTTCAGAGCCTCTAACCCCCCGGTCGAGACCAGACAAAGCGAGGACCCCCCTCCAGGGATTAGCTATGACTCGTTCATGACCGCCGCCGCGAAGAAAGGAAGCGCCTCGTTTGTCGTGTGGGGGGGTGGAGCCTTTTGAAGGAATGAATACACACACACACACACACACACACACACACACACACACACACACACACACACACACACACACACACACACACACACACACACACACATACACACTCAATCCCACACACACCGCCAAAAAAACTCTTAACGAAATGTGGATTCATTCGGTGCTGAAAATACACATTTCCCTCCTGGTTGTTTGAGAAAAACCTCAATTAAATTAATGAGATGTGATATATTATGGTCCTTTTCAGGGTTCATATCAGTATGTAGTGTCTCTACTTTAAAGAGTCCTCTCCTGCTGATGTTCAGGTGTATATCAGTATGTAGTGTCTCTACTTTAAAGAGTCCTCTCCTGCTGATGTTCAGGTGTATATCAGTATGTAGTGTCTCTACTTTAAAGAGTCCTCTCCTGCTGATGTTCAGGTGTATATCAGTATGTAATGTCTCTACTTTAAAGAGTCCTCTCCTGCTGATGTTCAGGTGTATATCAGTATGTAGTGTCTCTACTTTAAAGAGTCCTCTCCTGCTGATGTTCAGGTGTATATCAGTATGTAGTGTCTCTACTTTAAAGAGTCCTCTCCTACTGATGTTCAGGTGTATATCAGTATGTAGTGTCTCTACTTTAAAGAGTTCTCTCCTGCTGATGTTCAGGTGTATATCAGTGTGTAGTGTCTCTACTTTAAAGAGTCCTCTCCTGCTGATGTTCAGGTGTATATCAGTATGTAGTGTCTCTACTTTAAAGAGTCCTCTCCTGCTGATGTTCAGGTGTATATCAGTATGTAGTGTCTCTACTTTAAAGAGTCCTCTCCTGCTGATGTTCAGGTGTATATCAGTATGTAGTGTCTCTACTTTAAAGAGTCCTCTCCTGCTGATGTTCAGGTGTATATCAGTATGTAGTGTCTCTACTTTAAAGAGTCCTCTCCTGCTGATGTTCAGGTGTATATCAGTATGTAGTGTCTCTACTTTAAAGAGTCCTCTCCTGCTGATGTTCAGGTGTATATCAGTATGTAGTGTCTCTACTTTAAAGAGTCCTCTCCTGCTGATGTTCAGGTGTATATCAGTATGTAGTGTCTCTACTTTAAAGAGTCCTCTCCTGCTGATGTTCAGGTGTATATCAGTATGTAGTGTCTCTACTTTAAAGAGTCCTCTCCTGCTGATGTTCAGGTGTACAGGACTGTCTCAGAAAATTAGAATATTGTGATAAAGTTCTTTATTTTCTGTAATGCAATTAAAAAAACAAAAATGTCATACATTCTGGATTCATTACAAATCAACTGAAATATTGCAAGCCTTTTATTATTTTAATATTGCTGATTATGGCATACAGCTTAAGAAAACTCAAAAATCCTATCTCAAAAAATTAGAATAGTTCCTCAGACCAAGTAAAAAAAAAAGATTTATAACAGCAAAACACAATCAAACATTTGAAAATGTCCATTAATGCACTCAGTACTTGGTTGGGAATCCTTTTGCACGGATTACTGCATCAATGCGGCGTGGCATGGAGGCAATCAGCCTGTGGCATTGCTGAGGTGTTATGGATGCCCAGGATGCTTCAATAGCGGCCTTTAGCTCATTAGCATTGTTGGGTCTGGTGTCTTTCAGCTTCTTCTTCACAATACCCCACATATTCTCTATGGGGTTCAGGTCAGGGGAATTTGCAGGCCAATCGAGGACAGTAATGCCATGGTCAGTACACCAGTTACTGCTGGTTTTGGCACTGTGGGCAGGTGCCAGATCATGCTGGAAAATGAATTCCTCATCTCCATAGAGCTTTTCAGCAGACGGAAGCATGTAGTGCTCTAAAATCTCTTGGTACACAGCTGCATTTACTCTGGGCTTGATGAAACACAGTGGACCAACACCAGCAGCTGACATGGCTCCCCAAACCATCGCTGACTGTGGGAACTTCACACTGGATTTCAAGCAACTTGGATTTTGCTCCTCTCCAGCCTTTCTCCAGACTCTGGCGCCTTGACTTCCAAATGAAATACAAAACTTGCTTTCGTCTGAAAAGAGGACTTTGGACCACTGTGCAACTGTCCAGTGCTTCTTTTCCTTAGCCCAAGTCAGACGCCTCTTCCGTTGTCTTGAGTTCAGAAGTGGCTTGACCATGGGAATACGGCTATTGTAGCCCATTTCCCGGACACGTCTGTGAACAGTGACTTTTGATACCTGGACTCCAGCTTCAGTCCACTGTCTTTGAAGCTCCCCCAAATTCTGGAAGCGACTCTTCTTCACAATGCTGTTAAGGCTGCGGTCATCTCTCTTGGTTGTGCAGCGTTTCCTGCCACATTTCCCCCTTCCAACAGACTTTTTGTGGATGTGCTTTGAAACTGCACTCTGTGAACAGCTTGCTCTTTGAGAAATTTCTTTTTGTGTCTTACCCTCCTGATGGAGGGTGTCAATGACGGTCCTCTGGACAGCAGTCAGATCAGCAGTCTTCCCCATACTTGTGATTTAGTTTACTGAACCAAGCTGAGTGTTTTTCAAGGCTCAGGAAACCCTTGCAGGTGTTTCGAGTTAATTAGACGATTCAAGTGATTCGTTGAACACCCTACTAGTATACTTTTTCATGATATTCTAATATTTAGAGATAGGATATTTGAGTTTTCTTAAGCTGTATGCCATAATCAGCAATATTAAAATAATAAAAGGCTTGCAATATTTCAGTTGATTTGTAATGAATCCAGAATGTATGACATTTTTGTTTTTTTAATTGCATTACAGAAAATAAAGAACTTTATCACAATATTCTAATTTTCTGAGACAGTCCTGTATATCAGTATGTGGTGTCTCTACTTTAAAGAGTCCTCTCCTGCTGATGTTCAGGTGTATATCAGTATGTAGTGTCTCTACTTTAAAGAGTCCTCTCCTGCTGATGTTCAGGTGTATATCAGTATGTAGTGTCTCTACTTTAAAGAGTCCTCTCCTGCTGATGTTCAGGTGTATATCAGTATGTAGTGTCTCTACTTTAAAGAGTCCTCTCCTGCTGATGTTCAGGTGTATATCATTTGTTTCCATTTTTGCAAATTGATAATATGCAAACAAACAGGGTTGGTGCAACTTTGACAGTTTGACAATAATGAAGAGAACGAAGCTTCCTAAATGTTGACCTTGATGTTTTCTAGTCGATTATTACAGAACCAAACTTCCTGGAAGAGAAATATATATCTCTAAATCTGAAATGATTGTTTTCAAAACCCCCAGCAAGGGTTTAAATAAAGTGAGGTCTGTTTTCTCATAATAAGAAACAATGCCACAGCTCCAGCGCGGCCCGTCAGGAGGGGAACTGAATGGCTGTGTGTTTCCTGACGCTGCTCACATTAAAGCGCAGCTACAAAGCGCGCGGTTCTGTGTGGAAGCAGCATGGAGGCTCTGAAAGGCGTCGGTGGTCTGCATCTCGGCCCCCCGTCAGGCTGTCGTGGATTTGAAAAATATGTCTCTTGATCTAAAGAACATTCTCAGTCATTTCCCTCCGTCTTTAAGCGGCTGCTTCATGCTGCAGAGGTGAT
>NC_136906.1:80310850-80350850 GCF_949606895.1 Notothenia rossii | reverse complement strand
AATGACAAGCCCCTTTAATAAAGGCCCCTTTAATGCTTTAGATCAGATACAGATCCTTGTGTCTTTAAGGGGAGACGGTACGGGTGGGTAGGGTACATTCATTTACAATTAAACTACAGAAGATAATGGAAATAAATTACATTAAGAAAAGTATTATTGGTCTTTACCTTAAGAAGGAGAAAACAAATCCCCTCCCGAAGTACAATTATTAATGCAAATGTGGAATAAATACTCGATTACAAGTCCGCAGTAAACAATATATATTTTATACATATACAAAAAGGAAAGGAATAAAAATGGGAACGATAATCTGAAAATATGAAAGAAATTCAGAAATAAAGAAGGAACTAATAATAATAATAATAATAATAATAATAATAATAATGACATTTAAATATGGTTTATGTAAGTTTGAGAAACCGGCTCGAGATACACTTGTTGTTATGTTCCATGGAATGCTCTTAACATCCCGATAGCAATGAATATCTGAAGTGCTTTGACAATAAATCCATTAAAAAATGTCATCTGTGGAAGCCGTGGCGCTGTAAAAAGCACGACCAATCATCTGAGCCGGCCCGGCTAAAGTAACTGGATGGCCTACCTGCCTGTCAGCCTTCCATCTGTGCACAAACAATTTGCGGTCTAAATTAATGGCATTATTACCTGCACATTTTATTTGCCGGACGGTTTTTGAAATGTAGCTTACTTTTCAAATGTGTGTGCGTCACCTTTTAGCGTCCTCTGGTCTCCGTTGTGTTGTGAGCTTCTTGCAGCGTCTTATTTATGCAGCTTTCAGTAAATACTGTGTGTGTTTCCTTGAGTTGCTGAAGATGTTTCTACATTTATGTTTTTATATCTGCATCGCTTATTATGAAGCTACAGGGCGTGTCTCCTAATGGAAGTGTTAATGGTCGTTTGCACCTGTCGGCCTCCGTAGTTTGCGGCTCTATGTATTAAGAATTGAACAAAGTTGTAAAAACCCTTACTGTAGTTTGACTTACACACAGAATAAAGTGTGTCTCCTGCAGCTTCATGGATCGGTTTGAGTCTCAAAAAGACACACTTCCAGTCCAAAGAACAACATCTCAATACTTCATCTCTCTCATGACGCTCTGGATTAGCACCTTTGCACTTATTAATTGTTCAAGTTTTGACACCAGGGGGCAGCACAAGGCAACGAGAGGACCTCTGCGTGATGACCAGGATTTAACGTCAGGACTTAGTTTGTTCTTTAGATATTAAACTGGCATATGTCTGATATAAGAGACTGTTTGAATAGAGACTATATAACTGTACAATACAGTGAAGAAAGGGCAGATTTTTAAGGTCAGTTTTTGAGTCAATGCACCAAGTAAACATTGCAAAAAAGACGAATAATAGTGGATTTATTTTAAATATTGTTAACTGGGGAGAAGTTTACCATTTTAGTTCTGCATTTAATAAATGTTTGCTGCAGCTCCCATTTAAAAATGCAAGCTGAACTTCCATTAGCAATAATTGAGTCCCACTCCAGTGAGCTGCTAACGGTGGAGGAGGGGGGGGGGGGGGGGGGGGAGTGTGTGGGAGTGTGTGAGTGAGTGTGAGTGTGTGTTGTTATTAAAATCCCCCCCTCTCTAATGTGCAGGTAAGGACCCTCGTCCCGCTGACAGACTCTCGCTTTAAATGAGCGCCTTCATTGAGACAAATTTAACTCAATTAAAACGCTTTACCTCTGCCAGGAGTGTTTCACATCATCAGCTGCTTTTCAATTAACACAAACACACACACCCACACCCACACACACACACACCCACACCCACACCCACACCCACCCACACCCACACCCACACCCACACCCACACCCACACCCACACCCACACCCACACACACACACACACACACACACACACACACACACACACACACACACACACACACACACACACACACACACACACACACACACACACACACACACACACACACACACACACACACACACACACACACACACACACACCCACCCACCCACACACACACACACACACACACACACACACACACACACACACACACACACACACACACACACACACACACACGCGCACACACACACACACACACACACACACACACACACACACATTGGACTACTGACTGTCTCACACATTGGTGTCAGTTCCCTTCATTAACCGAGGGGTGCCACCACAACACACACACACACACACACACACACACACACACACACACACACACACACACACACACACACACACACACACACACACACACACACACACACACACACACACACACACACACACACACACACACACACACACACATGCACACACACACACTGAAAACACACACTGAAAACACACCCTCTTCAGCAGTAATGGAGATCAAGAAGGTTTTACTCAGTTTAAAACACGGGTAAACAAACAGAGAAAATAAATACGTTTTTTTTTTTAAGGGCAATTACCCTGAAAAGTGAAATATCTTGAATGCCAAAATGAGGTTCACTTGTGTTGTTTTAAGTGAAATATCTCAGCCTGGTATCACTAAATGATGTATGAATAACATGCAAATGACTTGAGAAGGTTATATTCTTCATATCAGTATTTAGTGTCTCCACTTTAAAGAGTCCTCTCCTGCTGATGTTCAGGTGTATATCAGTATGTAGTGTCTCTACTTTAAAGAGTTCTCTCCTGCTGATGTTCAGGTGTATATCAGTATGTAGTGTCTCCACTTTAAAGAGTCCTCTCCTGCTGATGTTCAGGTGTATATCAGTATGTAGTGTCTCTACTTTAAAGAGTTCTCTCCTGCTGATGTTCAGGTGTATATCAGTATGTAGTGTCTCTACTTTAAAGAGTCCTCTCCTGCTGATGTTCAGGTGTATATCAGTATGTAGTGTCTCTACTTTAAAGAGTCCTCTCCTGCTGATGTTCAGGTGTATATCAGTATGTAGTGTCTCTACTTTAAAGAGTCCTCTCCTGCTGATGTTCAGGTGTATATCAGTATGTAGAGTCTCTACTTTAAAGAGTCCTCTCCTGCTGATGTTCAGGTGTATATCAGTATGTAGAGTCTCTACTTTAAAGATTCCTCTCCTGCTGATGTTCAGGTGTATATCAGTATGTAGTGTCTCTCCTTTAAAGAGTCCTTTCCTGCTGATGTTCAGGTGTATATCAGTATGTAGTGTCTCTACTTTAAAGAGTCCTCTCCTGCTGATGTTCAGGTGTATATGTAGTGTCTCTACTTTAAAGAGTCCTCTCCTGCTGATGTTCAGGTGTATATCAGTATGTAGTGTCTCTACTTTAAAGAGTTCTCTCCTGCTGATGTTCAGGTGTATATCAGTATGTGTCTCTACTTTAAAGAGTCCTCTCCTGCTGATGTTCAGGTGTATATCAGTATGTAGTGTATCTACTTTAAAGAGTCCTCTCCTGCTGATGTTCAGGTGTATATCAGTATGTAGTGTATCTACTTTAAAGAGTCCTCTCCTGCTGATGTTCAGGTGTATATCAGTATGTAGTGTCTCTACTTTAAAGAGTCCTCTCCTGCTGATGTTCAGGTGTATATCAGTATGTATTGTCTCTACTTTAAAGAGTCCTCTCCTGCTGATGTTCAGGTGTATATCAGTATGTAGTGTCTCTACTTTAAAGAGTCCTCTCCTGCTGATGTTCAGGTGTATATCAGTATGTAGTGTCTCTACTTTAAAGAGTCCTCTCCTGCTGATGTTCAGGTGTATATCAGTATGTAGTGTCTCTATTTTAAAGAGTCCTCTCCTGCTGATGTTCAGGTGTATATCAGTATGTAGTGTCTCTACTTTAAAGAGTCCTCTCCTGCTGATGTTCAGGTGTATATCAGTATGTAGTGTCTCTACTTTAAAGAGTCCTCTCCTGCTGATGTTCGGGTGTATATCAGTATGTAGTGTCTCTACTTTAAAGAGTCCTCTCCTGCTGATGTTCAGGTGTATATCAGTATGTAGTGTCTCTACTTTAAAGAGTCCTCTCCTGCTGATGTTCAGGTGTATATCAGTATGTAGTGTCTCTACTTTAAAGAGTCCTCTCCTGCTGATGTTCAGGTGTATATCAGTATGTAGTGTCTCTACTTTAAAGAGTCCTCTCCTGCTGATGTTCAGGTGTATATCAGTATGTAGTGTCTCTACTTTAAAGAGTCCTCTCCTGCTGAGGTTCAGGTGTATATCAGTATGTAGTGTCTCTACTTTAAAGAGTCCTCTCCTGCTGATGTTCAGGTGTATATCAGTATGTAGTGTCTCTACTTTAAAGAGTCCTCTCCTGCTGATGTTCAGGTGTATATCAGTATGTAGTGTCTCTACTTTAAAGAGTCCTCTCCTGCTGATGTTCAGGTGTATATCAGTATGTAGTGTCTCTACTTTAAAGAGTCCTCTCCTGCTGATGTTCAGGTGTATATCAGTATGTAGTGTCTCTACTTTAAAGAGTTCTCTCCTGCTGATGTTCAGGTGTATATCAGTATGTAGTGTCTCTACTTTAAAGAGTTCTCTCCTGCTGATGTTCAGGTGTATATCAGTATGTAGTGTCTCTACTTTAAAGAGTTCTCTCCTGCTGATGTTCAGGTGTATATCAGTATGTAGTGTCTCTACATGTCTCCAGGCTTTAATGTTCAAAAAGCTCTGTATTGTTCTCATACTGCCTGTGCTGCAGCACCTCTTCTCACCCTCTGTCTGAAACCAGAGCCCAGTCTGCTTTGATTGGTTAGCTTGCCGGGATTGGTCAAATGCTTAGAGATGTCCCGCCCCTTAGCCTATCATGTACAATAGAAGCGCTAGTGTTCTGTTGTGATGTCATTATGTTAAGGAAGTAAACAAAGGAGTCCCATGGAGGCGTTTCAGGAAGGAGGGGACTCAGGGATTTGAGCCTTTTTAGACCATTGGCATGCACACGAACCTATAACACACTACAGGAAAGGGGAAGCCCCCAAAAAGTATTATAGGACCTCTGTAAAGTATGAAAAGTAAACATTTTCCACTAATTAGATAAAATGTGAAGTTTTTCCATCCCAAGTACAATCGCTCCTGTCCCCACCTGAAAGCGATGTGTTCAGTAAGACGATGAGATACACCTTTTGAAAGCAGGGACACGATACGATAATACTTGATCAAGTCTGAAATGCTCCTTGCATCACAGCAGCTCCATGTGTAACATCAACAGACAAACATCAAGAACAACACATGACACACACACACACACACACACACACACACACACACAAGAAAATGTTTTCACTGCTTTCTCTACTGGAATCCTTAAACATCATTTAATACTTCACAACCTCAGACTGTAACACCACTGTTGAGAAAAACAAATGTGCAAATAATTAAAACAATTTACTTATAATACAACTGTCTGTTACACTTACAGTATTTGTCCACTTTAAAGTAAACTGAAAAAACTGCAACGTTGACTATAATGTTTTATTTCAATATGATTCACTTAACTGCAATATTATTAAGTTGAACCTAATATGTATTTAAAGATAATATTATTGCTTTCAACAAACTAATAAAATGAAAATGGGTGGACTAAAAACGGAAAAAGTCAACTTTTTAGTTTAAAACTAGTCTCACAAAGTGTCCCTTTTTATACTTTAACTTTGTATGTGTACTTATTAGATATCATTTGTTAAAGGTGGGGTATGTAATTTATTTCAGAAACACTTTTTGTTATATTCCATGGAATGCCTCAACATCCCGATAGCAATGAATATCTTGAATGCTTTGACAATAAATACATCGGTTAAAATAGAGATGGCAAATCCGGATCCTTTTATGGACTCAGGGTCTTCTGAGTCAGTCATTGAAGAGATCCGGATCATACGAGTCAGCATCACCAAGACAGTAGAAATCCTATCGGTGAAACCGAAAACTTGTTGTATTTCACGAGCATATTAAACTGACGTTATATTAAACTCCGCTACACGTCTTTTGCTTTAATAAAAAATGTTGATCACAAAAAAAAAGGGGCATTTTGCGATTTTGCGAATCTGAGTCTGCTGTTGACTCCTGCATGACGAAGAGTCTTCTGGATCTCTGGATCTGCTGCTATACGGTTACGGCTCTGAGTCCGCACGAGTCTGCTGTGTTTTGCACAGTGAGTCAGGATTTGCACATCTCTGAGTCTGCTGTTGACTCGGCTCCCGGCTCCCGCGGCTCTGAGTCCCCACGAGTCTGCAGGAAGTCTCACTGATCCACGTCCCCTCCCCTGAGCCAAACGATAACTTCTGGAAGCTATACTTGCTAAAGGGTAGGCACTAGGGGTTGGCGACCCGCGGCCCACGGGCCGCATGCGGCCCTTTAAGCCCTCCGCTCTGGCTCCCTTGAGCTTAGACAAAAATAAGAAGGAAATAAAATAAAAGTATTTGTAGGACTATTTATATTTTGTTGCACGGTTGAAAATGTTTCGTATCTTGTATTTAGAGGTGATACTGTGACACATAAATAAAAAACAAAACGGTTTTAATTAGGTAAACTAAAATATGCGTCACATCCTGCTACGATCCCGCGCGAGCGCCTTTTCCTGGAGGTGCCCGCGTGGGGACCCCCGGCTTGATGAGCGAACTATGGATAAATCAAAGAAAAGTACCGGAGGAACACAGGATTTAATTCTGTGTGGACAGAGTTATATGCTTTCACAGCAAACGATGCTGGTTTACCGGTATGTTTGGTATGTAGAGAGAAGTTGTCAACGGTCCTGCAGCCTTTATGTATCGAGAAACAACAAGGGAGAGGAAGACAGCTGACAATCTTCAGTCATAATTCAATGGGGTATGTAATTTATTTCAGAAAACACTTTTTGTTATATTCTATGGAATGCTCTTAACGTCCCGATAGCAATGAATATATTAAATGCTTTGACAATAAATACATACAAAAATTCATCTCTGGAAACCGTAGCGCTGTAAAAAGCACGACCGATCATTTTAGCCGACCTGGCTAAAATAACTGGATGGCCTACCTGCCTGTCAGCCTTCCATCTGTGCACAAACTTATCTCGTGGCCTCATTGATGATGCGCGTTCGTGTGTGATGGAGGAGGGACTCTGTAAGAAAGTCTGAAGGAAGAGGCCTATTTTTTCCGGTTGTGTATTTTAAAATTCTAGCCACTCGAGCTGGTTTCTCCATTCTTACCTACCCTACCTTTAACTCTTTTTAAGGCCCAGATACACCGGCCAGTCACCTGAGAAGTCGCCGACACCGACTGTTGCGTCGCCGGACTCTCCTGCGTATTTGCCGACTTTGCGCACTGGAACACACCGCAAATCCAAGCCGAGCACTTATGAACTGCGTATGCGTGAGTAGCAAAAACTCTCCTTACCAGCAGGCGGCGGTAGTGTGTATTCATCATTCAAAAGAGGCAACAACCGGAACAACCGGAAGACAGAGAAGAAGAACAGACTCCGTGATATAAACAAACAACAAATAGCGTTTTTCTTTCCATTTTCACTCTCGTCCATTGAAAACCTGAACGAACAGGAGCTCTATAAACCGATGAGGTGAAATAGCCGTCCGTGTGTGTTCCATCTTCCATTTTAAATCATTTGTTTACCTCCCTCACTTCCGTTAACGCTTCTCATGCACTGATTCGCTAGCTGAACAGCCAATCAGTGTTATCCCTTTGTCTGACTTCCGGTGGTGTTCCCGACGCCGATTCAAAAGAAAAGGCGTCAGGTCGGCAGAAAAGACCCGACGGTGCGGCGCACACCACTCCGAATAAGGCGTGCCCACGCTCATGTTCGGCCCGACTCCCATTTACTGCCGATTTCGGGCCGGTGTATCTGGGCCTTTAGGGTGCAGCTATATGTTTTATTTATTTCAAAGTGGGCCCATTTTAATAATATTTTTTTTCCTTCAAATGTGCAGAGGACTCCCCAAGTGCTGTGTTTAATTTATTTTAAAATAGGCCTGTGTATTATTTGTAATTCTACTTATAGGAGTTCTTTGTTTCTTATTAGAGGTTAACAGCTGTATATAATGTAATAAATAGCCTAATAAATGCAAAAAAAACTGTAGTTTTTGTCTGATATAACAATAAATACAACTTTATTAGCTATCAAGCTATGAAATATGTTTTGCGGCTCCAGACAAAAAAAATGTTTGGGAAAAAGGAGCAAAATGGCTCTTTTGGTCAAAAAGGTTGCAGACCCCTGCACTAGGCAGATGGACTGGGGTATACGTTGTAATTTTATTTTACATGTTATAAAGAGAGTAGCGAGTGACGCAATGTATAGCTTTAATTTGTACGTCACTCCAGGTGTAGGACTCAAAGGACTCGCGTTAATGGAGAGGGGAGACTCGTCACGACCAGCTCATTTCTAGGATTAATTAGTTAATGATCCGGATGAATCAGGACTCGCCCATCTACTTTCAAATTCTAGCGCACTCGAGCTGCTTTCTCCATTCGTACCTACCCTACCTTTAACTGTTTGCTTGCCTCTTTAAACTACTTACTGTATTCTGTCTTTTATCTGCACTGTCCCCCTTTCTGTTATGCTGTTGATAAACATAATAAATTAAGGATTTCTGATTCTGACCAATTTCAATATCTTTAGAAAGAGTAGTCTGCAGCAGAAGGCATCTAAAATAACCCAAGCATGCATTTTTACATGAATTCAGTGAACGCATCTTCTGTTAAAATGTGTTTTCGTGCCACATTCCTGAGCTGCAGCGCCTCTGACTGAATGTATTTCTCTCTCATGGTGGATCTGCATCACCTCGCCCCCCACCTTGCCCTTCCTCTCCTCCGTCTCGCAGCACAGACACAGAGTCATGCGGTGGGTTTTACCCTTTATATATACAGTCTATGGTTTTACCCTTTATATATACAGTCTATGGTTTTACCGTTTATATATACAGTCTATGGGTTTACCCTTTATATATACAGTCTATGGTTTTACCGTTTATATATACAGTCTATGGGTTTACCCTTTATATATACAGTGGGTTTACCCTTTAAATATACAGTCTATGGGTTTACCTGCAGCTGCAGCGTAAATGTTTTTGGAAATGGCCCGTCGGAGCAGGCCAAGTGTTTTCCATCAGCAGCTCTTTGCAGTAATGATACTGCAGTGTTGGTGTCAGACTACCTGAAGAGGGGAGGCTAATGGCGCGCCCCCCCCCCCCCCCCATCTCACACAGTAGATCACACAAACACACACACACACACACACACACACAAACACACACCCCCCCCCCCCCCCCCCAAACTGTACGAGAGAAACCTCTAATTCACCTTAAATGTGGAGCTGCAGGATTGGAAGCGAGAGGGCATCAGAGCAGAGAGTCTCCATTAAAGAAACATTATGTCACATCAGGACAAAACAATTACAGACTGCTAGATCACAAATACACTCTGCACACACACTACATCACACACACTTCATCACACACTAGATCACACACACACTACATCACACACACTGGATCACACACACTAAATCACACACATCACGACACACACACTAGATCACAAACACTATCACACACACTAAATCACACACACTAAGTCACACACTGTATCACACACACTGGATCACACACACTAAATCACACACATCACGACACACACACTAGATCACAAACACTATCACACACACTAAATCACACACACTAAGTCACACACTGTATCACACACACTGGATCACACTCTGCATCAAACACACTAGATCACACACTCTGTGACTTTAAGTGCTGCAGTTAAATTGAAAGCTGTATTTTCAATGAAATCCACAATTATGACCATTTATTTACAATTTATTAAAAAATCAGTAGTAAATATTTATTTTTATTGCATTTTAATAAATGTTTTATATGTAATTGTTGATTTAAAAGTCTATTTTTTAATCCTCTTTTAGTGATTTCTATAATCTTCTCCATGCTGAACGGGAGAATTTTTTTTAAAATTTGTTTTACATTTTCTGTTAAAAGTCCACTAACATGTCAACATTGCAAATCTTGACACTAAACCAGTGTTCTTGGTTATTACATTTCTTTGTGAAATTTATACTTTTCAATGCACTGTATAAATAACGTGTTACAAGCTTAGTACCTGCATTGCAAATGTTATTTCAGACGCCGTCTCCCATTAACTTCATTTGCAAATGTTTTCCTTTAAATTATGTTTATTCTAATACAACCATAGGCATCATTTTCACTGGGGACACTTGGGACATGTCCCCACATAATTTTTGAAATGGCCGATTTTGTCCCCAATATTACGTCTGGTTAAATAAATAATAATACTTCTGTCATCACAGAGAAAACCTTAAAAAAAGATTGAACAGCGAGACTATGTATGTTTGTATTTCCACGGTATATTTTTTACTTTTTTAATGCTATTTTATTTCAATTTGAGACGTTTACATTTTTTATATCTTAGTCTTTTAATTTCTCCAATGTACAATGCCTTGTCTTTTTATGCTGCTGCAACGCAAACATTTCCCAAATCGGGATCAATAAAGTACTTCTTATCTTATCTTATATCGTACTACGCACTGGTTCTGCCACCGCAGTACCGCTTGTGACCGTTCGGGGACGCTGTGGGTACACTCGGCTCTACGAGGCACTCCGGTAAAAGCCGAGTGAACCGGAAACAGTTCTTAACGGCCCAACAGCATGTAGCCGAACAGTTGATTTCATCCAAACAACTCGTGTTTTAACTTAAGCTATTTTAACTCTTTCTTTAACATTTCACACTTTTTTATACGCTGAGAGAGAAGCCACTGTTCACCGAAGATGGGAGTCCCGGCGTTTTTCCGTTGGCTTAGCCGAAAATATGCTTCAATCGTTGTGCATTGTGTTGAGGAGAAGGTAAGGGATAGCATGTTAGCATGTTAGCATCTGCTCGGGTACATGTCGCATTCACGTTGGCGGGAACATTTTAACTATTTGTACCGTTTATAAATGCATTTTATTCTTATCACAAGCTGATGTGTATTTTTTTACAATTAATGCTGCGTTGAAAGTTCATTTTTGTTGTGTTTTTAATGTTTGTGTTCGTCACCGACGCCTCAGAGACCCGGATGTTTGTGGTTTCATTCGTGAGATTGTAAACAAAACTGCGTGGTTATTTATTCGTTTGTTCCACTCCATGGATATTATTATAAAACTGTATTAGCCCATGATGGATAGGAGCAAGGAGAAGAAGATCGTATTCTCATCTCTGGAGTACCAACAAAAAACCTCCACATTATAACATTATTATTGTTTTAAATGAATGGAAATGAGTCTTACGTTTCATCCTCTCTAGTCGACAGGGAGATTGTCCGCCATTTTCTGTTTTGAATATATATATATATAGATAGATAGATAGATAGATAGATAGAGATATATATATATATAGATATAGATAGATAGATAGATAGATAGATATCATAACCATAATAAAACACTATATATATATTCTCAGTAGAGAGAAGACCTATATTCAGATGAGGAACTAGGCATTATACAATATACAGAATTTATAGAATCCTTGTTTATACTTTTTTTCCACCTTTTTTAAAGGTTTGAATCCCTGTACACCCCATTTGGGATCAATACAGTGTCTGTCCGTCTAATATACCAATCTACTGGACATATAAACATAGTGTACTATATACATTAAAATATGTGTACAGTAGCTTGAAATTAAGAGTACAATTCAGCAGTTTCTTCTTCTGTCATATTACCCTGTGACTTTAAATCAATCTAGCGTTGTAATAGCCCATCAGACAAGTAGGACACACCACTTTAATTTGGATTTTAGTGCTATATAAAAAAAAAATTCTTAATGAAAGATCTGCAGTTTTTTGGGGGGAAATTCTCATAGCTTTTCAGCAGCTTCCATGTCATGTGACCCAATGACTTCAGCTTTCAAACTTAGCTCACCTTAACCACCTCTACTTTTAGCTGAAATACAATGCAACGTCTTATACTCAAAGAATTGAAATGTAGCGAAACATTGTACTTGTCTCGTGAGCGTCTGTTGTCTAGCTTTTGGGTTTTCTTCACGAAAGCTTAATTGTGCTCGTTGTCTTCACAGGGGAAAGAATGTAATGGCGTCTGCATTCCTGTTGATACTACAAAGCCTAACCCCAACGAGGTGGAATTTGACAATTTGTACTTGGACATGAACGGGATCATTCACCCCTGCACACATCCAGAGGACAAGTATGAAACACTTAATACATTATCTGTTTTAATGTACCAATAACTTTTAGCAAGTTGACTTGAAACCTAACGCTCGTCTCTGTTTCACACTTTTGTTTTTGCTCCCATTTTTCGTGAGATGAACTCAAAGATCTAAAATATTTTCTATATACACAAAATAACCATTTCTCTGAAATATTGTTCACAAATCGGAAAAAATCTGTGATAGTGAGCACTTCTCCTTTGCCGAGATAATCCATCCCACCTCACAGGTGTGGCATATCAAGATGCTGATTAGACAGCATGATTATTGCACAGGTGTGCCTTAGGCTGGCCACAATAAAAGGCCACTCTGAAACGTGCAGTTTTGTTTTATTTGGATAAAAAGTTATACATTTGAGTGTTTTCCAATGGGGGATTGCGTCCTATTTATTGAATCTTTTAAGTTATTATACAACACAAGTCTGTTTTCCTTTATGCATACAGGGAGTTTTAAAATTGTATTTTTTTAATTAGGTGTATAATAAATCTAGGGGTTAAAACTGAGCCCCTTATTCACATTCTGCCCTCTGCTGTCCACAGAGCTGCCCCAAAAAATGAAGACGAGATGATGGTCGCCATTTTTGAGTACATCGACCGCCTGTTCAATATCGTGCGGCCCAGGAGAGTTCTCTACATGGCCATCGATGGAGTGGTAAGTTACCTTCAGTGTTTAAAAACCTGCATCCACAGAAAAATGTGGCTAAAATAAGGAAACATCTGCCAGAGAATCCACCATGTATTAGTTATAAACAGTGCAATGTGAGAGAATACTGAAGCAGTGAACACTAATCCAGACAGACAGCATATTGATAATAATAATACATGTTATTTATATAGCGTGTTTCCTGGTGCTCAAAGTGCTTTGCAAGCAGGTAAAGAAGAAACATAACAACCTCTTTAATGTCATCTGGGTTAATAAAAGCTGATGTGTCTAAACCTTTGTTTTTCACCACCAAGGCTCCGCGTGCCAAGATGAACCAGCAGCGCTCTCGCCGTTTCCGAGCCTCCAAAGAAGGAGCAGAGCTGGTGGAGGAGAAGACTCGCATCCGAGAGGAGGTCATCGGGAAAGGTGTGTGTTTGAATACCTGCAGATACAAAGAGTGGATGATGGCTAAATAGCTCTGATGAAACTGAACACGGCAAGACATTTTGATCTGAGCTCAAGGACCGGAAATACTGATTGTTACCGGCAAATGAAAAGGAAATATAGTTTGTGTTGATTTAAGAGCAGATCCAGACTTTTAAAACACAGCAGGTGTACTTAGGCCTGTCGCGATAATCGATAAATTGACTTATCGTACGATAAATAAAAATGGACTCGATAACTTTTCTGAGCTCGATAAATTGCCGTTTACATAAAGATGTGACCAGCATTTTAGCCTGGAGCGCTGTGGCTGCCAGGCGCGCTGTGAGGGGCGGGGCTGACACACAGCCAGGTCAGGACACTCCGCGTGCACGTGCAGCAGCGTAGCAGCCAAATTAATAATATAGCGACAAGCGGGAGACAACGTGTGACTTACTCGCGGGGAATTTAAAGTGAAATGGAATTGGTTACAAAACCTAACTACACATCTCGATTCTCTGGTGTGGCAGTATTTTGGATTCAAACCAAATCAACGAGGCGAACCTACGGACTTGAAGGAGCCGGGCGGTGTGTCGCATTGGTTTAAAAAAGGTAGCGACAAAAGCAGGCAATACCACGCATTTTAAACCACCTAAAACACAACCACCCCATTCCGTTTTCCCAGCTGGGAGCAAACACGGCAGCTGGAGATTGAGAGCCCCCGCCCGACAATGCAAACATGTTGGTGTTCCTTGCTCGAAAACTTAGAAAAACAGATTTGGATATGGCCTGTTGAGGCATCTGGGTCTTTGACAGTGGACTGTACACTTGACTGTTGTTTTAAGGAGGGTTTTTTTGCTTGTGAGATAATGTGTGCTCATATTTATTTATTTATAAAGCTCTCTCTCTCATATATATATATATATATATATATATATATATATATATATATATATATATATATATATGAGAGAGAGAGCTCTGTTTTCCAGCCTGACTATTTAATTTATTGTTTTGGTTGTGTGTGATTTAATTAATTTTTTATAATTTAATTAATTTGTTTTATTTATGAATTTATATATTTTAATATTATTTCATTTGCAATGTTGAATGTTCAATAAAAAGTTATGTTTGAAAGGATGTACTAGAATTATTATTATATATTATCATTATGTCTAAAATGGTCTTAAAACGGTGCCGACAATATTATCGTTTATCGCAATAATTTCCAGAAAAATTTATCGTCCAACACAATTAATTATCGTGACAGGCCTAGGTGTACTACCTAGGGATGTCCTGATCACCTTTTTTTGCTCCCGATCCGATTCCGATCATTTGATTTGGACAATTTGCAGATACTGATTTTTCCCGATCCGATCTTTATGCACTGCATTAAGAGGAAAAAAGCATTCAAGTTGTCCCTTAAGGTTATTTTGTTATATTTAAATTGGATATTCTATCCAACATGGATATAGCTTCTTTCTTTCACAGCAGCATTGGATCAAAACAAAATAAAGCTTATCAGTACTCGTTAGCTTACTGCTACAATTGGACACTGCGCCCTGCCCACTCTGCTTCTCTGGGTTTTTGTACGTTTATCCTACTTCTCCAATACCACTTCATGCTCTGTGTAAACTAACTTGCTTTATTTCCTCTACAGGAGGTTATCTTCCACCTGACGAGATTAAAGAGAGATTTGACAGCAACTGCATCACTCCAGTAAGTGGCTTCTTGTTATAGACTCTCTAACTCAGTACATTCTCTCTTTGTTCTCTGTTTTTGTGATGCCAAATTGGGGGAAACTCATCGAGGACCACGACGTGCCTTATTTTCCAAGTGCTGTAAATATATTCTTTGTATTCGTATCATCAGAATAACAGATTTGATCTTGTTTTGTCTGCAGGGAACAGAGTTCATGGATAACTTGGCTCAGTGTCTCAGATACTACGTCGCAGAGAGAATCAGCAATGACCCGGGCTGGAAGAACGTCACGGTAACTTCACTGCTCTGACTTTGAATACAGACTAAACACTTCGGAGCATAATGCTGGTATTGTCGCTCACTGTGATGACGTGTGATGTTGTGTTACATACCAACAATGTTAAATAATAGTTTCACTGATATTATTTCATCAAACGTTCTATAGATATGGCAATAATACTGTCATGGTAGAATCATGCAATACAACTTTATGCTTTTTGATATCATTACATTCGTTGCATTTATTATAACCATGGACGCGGGAAGGGGGGGTGCTGAGGGGGCTGCAGCACCCCCATCTGCGAGGCTCCACCGCACCCCAAACGCCGCTCACCTACAGTGTAAGCGCGCCACAACAGTGTCTCCGCTGCGAGGCTCCACTAGCACCCCCCCCCAACTCTGACTGACTTCCCGCGTCCCTGATTATAACCGTATATATTTTATACCCCAGTAATTCAACAGATAACACAAATGTATTTCGTGTTTTGAACACGAAACCTTGGACATTTTGTTTTTGGCAAAACACAAAAATAGTATGAAATCAAGATTAGAATAAATGTGCCTTTTGAACTTTGTTTGTTTCAATATCTTGGAAGTCTGCATGTAATGCGCTCGTTGTTGATGTGAAAGGTGTTCATGTATATAACCTTTATTCACTTTTTATTTATCCAGGTGATTCTGTCTGATGCCAGTGTTCCCGGTGAAGGTGAACACAAGATCATGGACTACATCCGGAGACAGAGAGGTACAGTACGAAGGAGAGCGGAAACAAAACATCCCACCGTCTACAACAACATACAAAACAAAACCACACAGTTTAGATTTACTACGGCATGAACAGTGCTTCAAACTTTCATAACATAAACGTAAATACACTCGAGAATATTGAGCATTAATTCTTACATTTCTCACATGTTAAGACTTTGATCTGAGACTAAAACAAATACTTTACGAATACAAGCTGACACACATTATATTGACTCTTGTTTGTGATTCTGTTTTGCAGCTCAACCCAACCACGACCCAAACACACACCACTGCCTGTGTGGAGCTGACGGTAAGACTTTAAATGAAGTCTAAAATGTAATGTAGATAAAGATTTGTTGCCGTAAAATACAATTCAAGTTGTGGAGCTGATGGTAAGACTTTATATCACGCTACTAAATGTGAATTAAAAAAGATTATATAAAAGTAATTCATGTTCCAGTCTGAAGTGACCTTGATGTATTGTTTTTTGACTACTTTCTAAGCCAATATGTGTTCATTATGAATCCTTCTCCCCCTCCCATGTTCAGCTGATCTGATCATGCTGGGCCTGGCCACCCACGAGCCCAACTTCACCATCATCAGAGAGGAGTTCAAACCCAACAAACCGAGACCCTGCGCCCTCTGCAACCAGGTCGGACACGAACTCAAAGAGTGCCAGGGCGTGGCTCGAGAGAAGCAGGGAGAGGTGAGTCCAGGAGAACACTCATCCTGACATGAAGTGGAAGTGGATGTTGCATAATAGGTGACCTTTAAGAAGCTGCCACCTTTCCACCAATGATATTTGATCCGTTGTGTTTCCCTCTCTTTCAGCACGATGAATTTGCCGGCTCGATGCCGGGGTCTGAGCAGGAGTTCATATTCATCAGACTCTGTGTGCTGCGCGAGGTAAGACTCTATCTCCTTTTTGGAAATAAATAATGTAATTGCTTCCTTTAGGGCTGTACCCAAATATACTGCAAGAAGTGTATATACATGTAAATAGAATATCATGTGTACAAGAACAGAATATTAAATAATGTACATTTAAATAGACTGGGTATAAGAGCAAACGTTGGTCTTCAGAGAGAAGCACCTTACAGATAACTGTTTTAATTCTTCCTCTCCTCCTCCACGTTTTCAGTATTTGGCTCGAGAGCTGACGATGGCCAGTCTGCCGTTTCCCTTCGACTTCGAGAGGAGCATAGACGACTGGGTCTTCATGTGCTTCTTCGTGGGAAACGACTTCCTGCCTCACCTGCCGTCCTTAGAGATCAGGTGAGCTCCAGGGCGATGTCCAAAATCACAGTAAAACCTATGTTTGTCTAAATGCACAAGATATATGTTAAAGTGCCGTTTTTAATTACGTTTTGGTGCTTCAGGCTTCTGAAAAATGTTATTCAAGAGACTGATCCTCTTGAACGAATCCCACCATGATCAATTGTCAACTAAAAAGAGTTATGATGCAAAAACAACCATCCCCTTCAATTTTGTGAAGCATATCAGAACTGCAATATCACTCAATGATGTCAATTAGAACTTTTTCCAAACCGTGTAGTCCTCATTTGGTTTGAGCTGAAGATCCCAATTTTAAATGTACACGTGTTGTCCACACACAGGCATGAAAAAAATCTTTCAAAGCTTCGCCCGTTCACTTGAATGGGGTGACGTAGAAGATTTTTAATCTTCACCGAACTGCATTGTGGGGAGCGGAGCATGGCTTTGCAAGCATCGTGAGCATCAAAAGTTGAGCAATGTTCAACTTTTGATGCTCCCGATGCTTTCGAAGCTGGCATCAGCCAATCAAATCCCGTTTATGCAAATCCCGCCAGTACAAGCGGTAGCCAATCAAACCGCGTGCTAGCTGGGAGAGCCAGACCGCAGTTCATTTCCTCATATTCCAAACGAGATATTACGGTAGCAAATCACCCGGTTCTTTACGACCAGAACTATTTACCGGGATACAAACCGGAGGAACCAGGCATGGAGGGAGGTGGCAGAGACAGTGGGTGAAACTGGTAGGTTTTCACCTGTTTGGGGATTTTATATCCAGTTTACTTCGTTTTAACATTGCTATTGCTTTGTATGTCGGGGGCGGGACATTCATGTGATTGGTTGTTGGTCGCGTTGCTCGCAAAAAATCGCCGAGCTTCAGACACGCCAAGCTTCAAGACTTTTCAAGATTGTTTTCATGCCTGTGTGTGGACGGGCCGTTAGAGATCAGATTTGCTCCAGGGCCATTATCCAAAATAGCAGTCAGCTCAATAGTTGTTAAAGGCACAATAAATGTAAAAAAGTTACCGTTTTTTTTTTTCAGAGTTGTTCCGACACTGAAAATATGAATTTGTTTGCTACAGATCCTCTTAAAAGAATCCCACCATGATCATTGTAATACTGTCATCTAAAAGGAGAGTTATGATAAAAAAAAACTAACATTCCTGCATTTTTGTGAATCATATCTTAATTGCAATATCTCTCAAAATGATGTCAATTAGGACTTTTTCCAAATCCCGCAGTCCTCATTTGGTTTTTAGCTAAATATCCTAATTTAAATGTTACACTTAAAGACTCGTCTGTCATTTTGACCGGAGATGTTTTTGTGTCTCAGAGAGGGAGCGATCGATCGACTCGTCACCATCTACAAAGACGTTGTGCACAAAACTGGAGTAAGTGTTACACCTGTTTGTATCTTTAAGTGCTTCCTGTTGTGAGTGATTTCCCTTTTTAAAGAAGCTCTTGTAATACCTGTACTTTCTACTTCTTACATGTTGAACACAAATACCTGTACTTTCTACTTCTTACATGTTGAACACAAATACCTGTACTTTCTACTTCTTACATGTTGAACACAAATACCTGTACTTTCTACTTCTTACATGTTGAACTCAAATACCTGTACTTTCTACTTCTTACATGTTGAACTCAAATACCTGTACTTTCTACTTCTTACATGTTGAACTCAAATACCTGTACTTTCTACTTCTTACATGTTGAACTCAAATACCTGTACTTTCTACTTCTTACATGTTGAACTCAAATACCTGTACTTTCTACTTCTTACATGTTGAACTCAAATACCTGTACTTTCTACTTCTTACATGTTGAACACAAATACCTGTACTTTCTACTTCTTACATGTTGAACACAAATACCTGTACTTTCTACTTCTTACATGTTGAACTCAAATACCTGTACTTTCTACTTCTTACATGTTGAACACAAATACCTGTACTTTCTACTTCTTACATGTTGAACTCAAATACCTGTACTTTCTACTTCTTACATGTTGAACACAAATACCTGTACTTTCTACTTCTTACATGTTGAACACAAATACCTGTACTTTCTACTTCTTACATGTTGAACACTAATACCTGTACTTTCTACTTCTTACATGTTGAACTCAAATACCTGTACTTTCTACTTCTTACATGTTGAACTCAAATACCTGTACTTTCTACTTCTTACATGTTGAACACAAATACCTGTACTCTCTACTTCTTACATGTTGAACTCAAATACCTGTACTTTCTACTTCTCACATGTTGAACACAAATACCTGTACTTTCTACTTCTTACATGTTGAACTCAAATACCTGTACTTTCTACTTCTTACATGTTGAACTCAAATACCTGTACTTTCTACTTCTTACATGTTGAACCCAAATACCTGTACTTTCTACTTCTTACATGTTGAACTCAAATACCTGTACTTTCTACTTCTTACATGTTGAACTCAAATACCTGTACTTTCTACTTCTTACATGTTGAACACAAATACCTGTACTTTCTACTTCTTACATGTTGAACACAAATACCTGTACTTTCTACTTCTTACATGTTGAACTCAAATACCTGTACTTTCTACTTCTTACATGTTGAACTCAAATACCTGTACTTTCTACTTCTTACATGTTGAACTCAAATACCTGTACTTTCTTCTTCTTACATGTTGAACACAAATACCTGTACTTTCTACTTCTTACATGTTGAACTCAAATACCTGTACTTTCTACTTCTCACATGTTGAACTCAAATACCTGTACTTTCTACTTCTCTCATTTTCCAAACAGGCTGGTTCCTTTAGTCTGAATGTGTGTTTGGTGGCGTGATCATTATTATTTAGAGTCATTGCGTGCCTATTGATTTGAACACGATCCGTGTATCCATCATTTCCTGGTCTTCTCTAAAGAAGAGGGACCAATGAAAACGTCGTCATGTTGCCGTTGTTCAGCATGGAAACATTCATTAGCTAACAATGACATTATTGTTCTATTAATATAAAGGGAGGTCAGGTACTCTTTAAAGCAGCTGCTAGTTATGGGTACTTTTTACTGAAGTACATTTCAAAGCCTCTTTACTTTTACTTGAGTAAAGAGGTTTAGTCAGTACTTCTACTTTTACCAGAGTATTTTTAAACACAAGTATCTGTACTTCTACTTGAGTAAAGGATGTGTATACTGCAGCCATCTCTGGTACTAACCTGTGTGTTTGTGTGTGTGCAGGGATACGTTACACACAACGGCTATGTGGATCTGGAGCGTGTGGAGCTGATCATGCAGGCGGTCGGCGTCGCAGAGGACAATATCTTCAAGAAACGCAAAGAGGACGACGTAAGTTTTCTGCAGCTTTTCACAGCGAGCATTACACACCAAGCTCAGAAAACATAAATTAACTGATAAGCTAAATATATTGGAGTTTAAGGCTGTATCACGACTCTTCTGATGGGCCTATATCCCCTTGTTTGTATCATAGTTCCTGAACTATAGTAATCATTTAAAAATGTTTTTAAAGTAACTGTTGAAACAAGATATCTCAGAATGTTGCATACTTAAGAGTATTTAAAGGCTTCCTGTGTTATTACGACATGTCTTTTGGATCATATCTCTCAAAATAAAGTTCTGGAAAACTATATTTTGCAGGTTATAAGCACTAAAACTGAGGTTACAATAAGAATACAACACTAAAAGACATACATCCCATGATACACCACAGCAGTAGTGTAGATGTTTCTATTATAACCTTTTATTAATTGCTTTCTGTGATTCACACTTTCGTCTTTTTAGGAAGGCTTCAAGAGAAGAATGAAAGAGAAGAAGAAGAGGATGAAGGTGAGTAAAGCGATGATGACGAAGCTGGTATTTCTTACCTTGAGTTTATTCATATAAAAGGGAGCATCTCGAACAGACACTCCGGTATTCATGGGAATGTAGAGCTCAAGTTTAATTGCCCTTTAAAAATAACTCCTCCCCCTCATTGTCCCACTGGTAATAATAAACGTGTCATTTTTCATTCTGTAATTTAAATATTTTCAGTGTACAGGCTTCGTACCTGAAGTGTTTCTTCCCAGATTTGTTTTCAGTTTGTCTTGAGGTTCTTAATATAACATCGGGCATCTAGAACACAAACTCCAGTGTTAACAGACATGTAGGTCTCATTCAAGCATGTTTAAAGTTGCTCTGGTTTGACACTCAAAGGGTTTCATCGCTCGGTCATTAAGAAATAGCTTAGGGGGGGAAATTACAAATCCACCAGATGTACCAAGCTCACTTATGGTGCATTTCCACTGCAGGGCCTCGCTCGGTATCGTTAGGCCTTGGTAGGGCCAGGCTCACTTTATGCTGCGTTTCCATTACAGTTTAGTAGCTGGGGTAGTAACTATAGTAACGCAGTGTAGACGGAGCCGTGACGTAATCTTCAATGAGAAACACAAAACCAACATCAGCCGTTAGCTGTTAGCACTCAGAGCTCACAGCTCCTCATATCTGTTCAGAAACTAGACAGAAGTTAAACAAGTCCAAACCACAGACTGTCTGTGTCATGGAGAATACAGTCGCTGGTTTATTTATGTCTGTAGGCCGTTGTTGTGAGTGTGGACGGTCGGAGCATATTCTGCGTTAGCTTAGCCGATCTCCATTCAGAAAACACGCATTTTAAAAGGTGTTTCGCCTGCCGTCTGTCTGCAGACTGGTCAAAGCATTAATTCATGGTTTTTACTAACCGGTATCAGTATGTTGTTACTTCGGCATGATTTTGAAACGTGTATTACAATTAAATCACGGTCAAATATGTTCATCTTGTTGTAGTTGTAACCCCCTTGCCAGCTATTCTCTCTCTAGTTTAGCATACTCAGCCCGACTCAGCCTGGTTGTTGGCCCGGAAAGAACCTCGATTTTGGAGAGCCAGAATAACTACCCGCTAGCCGGAACTACGCCTAGTGGAAACACAACCAATAACGGGCCGGGATTGGCACGGCACGCTTAAACCGTGCTACGCGCTGCAGTGGAAATGCGCCATTAGTTTGATCATCAGAAACAGATTATTTTGTAGTTGCGGTTGTAACGCCTTGCTGCACGCCCGTCTGTCCCAGTCATTCCAACCAGGCGCCTTCAATCATCCCATAATCTCCATTCTCCAACATAAAACGGGCAGATTTCAAACCTGAATGGGAAGTGTGAGTCGGAGAGAGCTGTTTGGTTGAATGACATGACTCCCTTTCTTCTAAAGTTAGTTTTGTAGCTGTCATCATGTTTCTTGTGGTTATTTAATAGCTATCTTTGATCCACTGTTGGTGTACAAGTTTATTATTATGCTGCTGTTTTTGTAACTCTGGCAAAACAATATCTTTCAGGATGAATAAAGTCTTATCATCCCTAACACACTCAGCGATCCTACAGGTATATATTTGCTGACCCTTGTTCTTCCTCTGTTGTCCCTCAGAATGAGCGGGGTCCGGCCAACATGACCTCGGGTCAGTTTGCTCCTCAGGCTCTGGGGAGGAGAGACAAACCCGACGCCGTTAACAACGCCCGGCACCAGGCCTTCGACATGAGGATGCAATCCAACAAGGTGAGATGAGATGGAACTTTATTATCCCCTCGGGGAAGTTCAGGCGTTTACAGGGTTAAAAAGAGCTTTCACACGAGGCACAAAATGAAGACAAAATAGAATAAAAAAAAATGAACAGTACAAAATGTTTTTATGATATCAAAGGTAACGCAAGTTGTTTAGAGTGATGTGGTGTTTGTGTTCAGAAACGGGTTTATCACCAGGTAGGTTGACACGTATGAGGAATTTGACTTGGTGTCATGGTGCATACATACAAGTAAAAAAACAGATGTCGCCCTATTTTAAGAGGACGATAATAACTTACAAAAAACAAGACAAAATATTGTAAAATGGAAAATAATAGTATAACTACAGCACGGTTCCATGAGTTCACGTCACCACCGCTAAGCTAAAGGTGGCTAATGTTGGGCTATAAAGGAACTACAGCACGGTCACATGACTTCACATCACCACCGCTAAGCTAAAGGAGGCTAATGTTGGGCTATAAAGGAACTACAGCACGGTCACATGACTTTACGTCACCACCGCTAAGCTAAAGGAAGCTAATGTTGGGCTATAAAGGAACTACAGCACGGTCACATGACTTTACGTCACCACCGCTAAGCTAAAGGAAGCTAATGTTGGGCTATAAAGGAACTACAGCACGGTCCCATGACTTCACGTCACCACCGCTAAGCTAAAGGAAGCTAATGTTGGGCTATAAAGGAACTACAGCACGGTCACATGACTTCACGTCACCACCGCTAAGCTAAAGGCGGCTAATGTTGGGCTATAAAGGAACTACAGCACGGTCACATGACTTCACGTCACCACCGCTAAGCTAAAGGAGGCTAATGTTGGGCTATAAAGGAACTACAGCACGGTCCCATGACTTCACGTCACCACCGCTAAGCTAAAGGAAGCTAAAGTTGGGCCATAAAGGAACTACAGCACGGTCCCATGACTTCACGTCACCACCGCTAAGCTAAAGGAAGCTAATGTTGGGCTATAAAGGAACTACAGCACGGTCACATGACTTCACGTCACCACCGCTAAGCTAAAGGAAGCTAATGTTGGGCTATAAAGGGACTACAGGACGTTCACATTACTTCACTTCACCACTGCTAAGCTAAAGGAGGCTAATGTTGGGCTATAAAGGAACTACAGCACGGTCACATGACTTCACGTCACCACCGCTAAGCTAAAGGTGGCTAATGTTGGGCTATAAAGGAACTACAGCACGGTCACATGACTTCACGTCACCACCGCTAAGCTAAAGGTGGCTAATGTTGGGCTATAAAGGAACTATAGCACGGTCACATGACTTCACGTAAAAAATATTCAGTAGTTCAGTCAATAATATTAAGTCACAGAGGGGAGGAAATGTAATAAAACAACATGTTGATGAATCAGGGGTGCGGCCATAAGATTGATTTTTTGTATTCGTTTATGTCCCTCTAGGATGCCGCTCAGTCCCTTAAGGCCTCGATGAAGAACGGTGGCAATGTAAGTCCTTTATAAATTGCCAATTTAATGATTTCTTTTTTAAAATCCCTTTTTGATATTGCTATCAACTTATATACATGTGCCATCATTAGGTCAGGTTTTTAAATACAAAGCCCTTCATTTTGGGCTTTCTAGGCAGAAAATAATACATTTCTAGCAATTATTTTTGATAAAAGTTCATCAGCAAATGTAGGATTTAGTTTGATTAAAGGCCGTACTAAGTGTTATCATCTGTCTTCTGAATATTTGACTGCATATTTTAACTTTTTACGACACCTCACAATCTGCAAATCATCCACATTTGTTTTTACGCATGTTTATTCATCCACATTTGAGAGAGGTGTGCAGACATCCACTTTTATACCTCACTGTATTTCTGCTGGATAAACATAATGGAACAATGCATTCTGTATTTGTCATATAATAACTCTTAAAGGTTTTCCATCAAGTACATTATGTCCCAAAATCAAAAGCCATTCTTCGTTAAACAACCTGTTCAAATCAAATCCTTGAAGAATTGTGAAAAATGTGACACCCGTTCATTTTTTTTTTTACGCCAGTGCATATTTGAAGTTAAATTTGTTGCTGATGGCAGGTGACGAGGTGACGGTGTGTTTTTAAAAAAGAATGTGGACGCCGTTTCATGGCCATGTCTTTCAATTTACCCCGGAGCTGTTAAATGTCCTGCCGATGTAAAGCTTTACATATCAACACATCGAGCAGCAATAGCCAGACGAACATTAGCACATGAATGAACGAGAGCACAAAGGCTTCACAAAGGAGGAAGGCTGCGTAGCTATGGCGGTGATTTTATATTTTTTATTTTATTGCTTCAATCAGTTTTACTTAAAGGCAAAGAGTTTCAGTGCAGAGAAAAATAGTTTGGTACATTTTTTATAATCAAGTAGTTTTATGATGTTGAAAAACTCTCGTAAAATATCATTTTATACGTTGACTTTAAGAGCATTAAGGTTCGTTTGAACTTTTAATGCGATATTTGTTTTTTGTTGCCAAAGATTTAATGTTTAGAGTTTCAATGATTAGTTAAGAAATCAATAAGACACTCAAACAACGCATTTAAATGACAATAGTCACTTTTTAAGAACAAATGCAAACATTTTCTAAATTTCAGTTTTCAGGATTTACTGTTTTTATTTTTATTTAAAGTTAATAAACTATATTTAGTATTTGTTCTATTAGGTCAGGGTTGTCAAACTCAATTTCTTCGTGGGCCACATCAGCATTATGGTTGCACTCAAAGGGCCGGTTGTAACTTTAAGACTATATATCAAAATACATATATAAATATTTAATATATATAAAATAATGTATTATATTACATCATTACCTCTGCATTGGATTATTATCGGATAGGGGAATAACTTCATAATTAACTACGTCTGAAAGCAGAAGTCTAGGGCAAATAATTGCAAGTCTCTTCAGTGAGAATGTCACAAAATGATTTAAAAAAAAATCAAATTCTGAGAAAAAAACTTGTTCTGAGAAAAAAGTCAAATTCTGAGAACATTTAAATTTGAGATGCATTCTGGGACATGTAGTTTATGGGCAACGTGCTTCTGTAAATCGGCATCTAACCGTATATTAAATTCTTTGCAAGCTCTTGAGGGGCCGCATTAAAGGAAGACGCGGGCCGGATTTGGCCCCCGGGCCTTGAGTTTGACACCCCTCTATTAGGTGGACAAACGGAGACATTTTAAAGCCACAATCTTTGATTTTAAGACATTTTAATGCACTTTTTACACAATTTTCTGCCATTCTTTTGACTTTTTCCTATAGGAAGTCAGTTGGTTTTCTGAATCTCAAAACACGCATTTAAATATAAAAATACTCACCTTTTTAAGACAAAATGCAAAATAAAATCCTCCGTTAGAGCTGCTCAGTTTTCAGGATATACTTCTTTAAAATGAATAAAGGACTTGTTCTGTTAGGTGGACAAAACAATACTTTTTTAATGTCATAATCTTGAGTTTTAAGACATTTTAATGCACGTTTTACATTCCTGCCATTCTTCTGACTGTTTTTTTTATGAGAGATTAGTTTCTTTTCTGACACTCAAACAACGCATTTAAATATAAAAGTAGTCCGTTTTTAAAAATGTGAAAAATCCTAAATTTCAGGTGCTCAATTTTCAGGATTTACTGCTTTTAATTTTACGTAAAGTTAACAAACTGACTATATTTTGGATTTTTTCAGTTAAATGGACAACACAAGTCATTTTAATGCACTTTATACATATATTTTCTCACTGTTTGTTTTATGGCACTCATACGATGCATTTAAATATAAAAATACTCACTTTTAAGCAAACGTGCAAAAAAAAATCCATGGACATTTTTATGGCATCATTTTGAGTCATTAATTGCATGTTTTCCAAATATTTTCTGCAGTTTTTTTTCCACTGTTTTCTAAAGGAAATGAGTTTGTTTTCTGATGTGTGTGTTTTTGTTTCCCTCCCCAGTCTGCAGGGCCGAGCGGCAGCACAGACGGCCGCGGGGTGAAGAGGAAATCTAACGACAGCGACAGCGAGCCGGAGCCGGAAGACGACGTCAGGTAAACACATCTTAAATTAACTCAGTCATGTCATGTCGTATTTCTGTGTTGGACCCTGAAGGCAGCATCTCCCTGGTTCCCTCGACTAAAAGCCAATGGGATTTCTACATGTGATTTTGATTTATTGCATGAAATAATATCTGTGGCAAACAAACTTTTAGGATAATCTCCAAATATTACTTTCTGATTATGAGGGACTAAATCCTAATGATCCTCACAATTGAAAAGGTAAAACTAGGGAAGTGCTTGGTATTTTTTTTTTTGCTGTTAATTTGCTACAATTGAGTAAATAAGTTAATTGTCTGATCTATCCAGGCTCTCCACTACGCATTTCAATATAAAAGTGGGACAACGTAGCGAGGATATGGGAAATATAACCGTTGAATATGTGCCTAAAAAAGTCCTGCTTCTCGCACTTAAGAACACACACACACACACACACACACACACACACACACACACACACACACACACACACCTCTCTCTACTGAACAGCTCCCACTTGCCTCCGCACGTGATTAATCTGTGCAGAGAAGAATATTCCGGTAAATTCCTCTGACGCTCTCCTCAAAGCTGCTAAATCCGTCGGGCTGAATTGGTATTCATGGAGGCTTTTCCTCTCAAGAGCTGCTCTCTGAGGACACACACACACACACACACACACACACACACACACACACACACACACACACACACACACACACACACACAGATGCTCTGCCATATTTCATTATGTGTGCACAACGCAAATCTCCCCAGAAGTCAAAGCCATTACACTGTTCCCGCAGCGGGGAGGAAGTTAATGCACATTCTATTTCAGCCTATAGATGCTCAGAGCAGCGTTTTAATAAGCAAATGCATCGTTTAGGTGCATCTACAAACATGTGATCGACTCCTCCAACAGTCACGTACACTTTAGTGTTGAATACATTTATACCTCAAGGTCACAAACAGCAGAAGGGATGGAGAGCATGATGTTTAATCCACTCTCTTGAATCCAGAGAGCAGTGTGATGCATCAGGAGCTAAATACTGTGTGAGGAGACGATGATGCAGCATTTAAAATAAAAAACAACCAAATCCTGGTCTTGTTGTGAAACCCTATTATCATATTAATAATAATAAAAACAATAATGCATGACGGAGCGCTCTTCAGTGCTCAAATGCGTTTTACAGGCAAATCAAATATATATTAAAAGGTTTTTATTAGATTTTAGTTTTAAATAATATAACGTTGCATTTTTATTTATAGTTTTCTTTTGTAAAATGATCTTATATTAGTTCCCATAATCGCTGTGAAACCCCTATGCAGAGAATAAAATTATAGAATGTTTTACTTTACAAGCAAATAACAATAAAATAAAACATTTCAATAAAAACCAAATCAAAAACACCCGTTTCCCACTTTATTTCAACCTTCACCTCGCATGATTTTCCCCAAGTTATTGGCATTCATTTGCAGTGTTGTAATGTCACGAAGTTCTTTTACACAAGTTTAAAAAGTAGGAGAAGTACACACTCTCAATCCTATATGTATTCCTCTTTAATCCTGCAGGTTGTGGGAGGACGGCTGGAGGCAGAGGTACTACAAGACGAAGTTTGACGTGGAGGCGACGGACGACGACTTCAGGCAGAAGGTGGTGCGGTCGTACGTGGAGGGACTCTGCTGGGTGCTGAGATACTACTACCAGGTAACACTGGAAACATCTGGGGTGAAACCCTTACAATGAACTGGTCAAAGAGTCTTTAATAGCTGCTTTCACACGAAGTACTTTGCCGCACTTAGTGCCAGCACTTAGGTCCCCCATGAACTAAGTACAGATCGCGTTCACACCAGAATAAGTCCCTGAGGGAGGATTAGGCAAATTAAGCCGCTGACTTCACTTCTTCTTCTGCTGTGGGTTTACTGGCAGGCCGCAAACAACTTCACGGCGTATACTGCCACCCAAAATCCCCGGCCGGAAGTCCCCGGAGTTGGGGAAGGCTTCAGTAGAAGCTGCTGGGACTCCCAGCAGCTTCTACTGAAGCCTTCAGAGTAAACGGCCAGAACGCCGACACCTCCTCATCTCCACCGCTCCCATGTTTTATTTTGTGTTGCCATAAGTTAGTCTCTCTGCATTTCTGCGCTGGGCTAATGCTAATCATGCTAATGCGAGGATAATAAAATGGCGGCTTCACATTACGTTTTGGGAGTTTTACAGGACGTGGTTTGCAATCCGCCCAGCCAATCAGACACAGGAACCAAAAGGGGTTAAAAAGGTTCTCATGAACTCATTTTAGTTCCTGGGGCTTTTTGGTGTGAACGCAAATATATCCTAGTTCTGGTGAACTATTGTGGGAAAAGTTCTCCGGTGTGAACGCGGCTAATGAACCGGTCAAAAAAGACTTTAATGATCAAGAGACACAGAAAGCAAATGTCTCTACAGCAACTACTCGCACTAAAGAGTCTAAACATGGCACTTTAAGACTGGTCGTCAAACTGCAAGAGGATCTCTTCTCAACTAGCATTTGGTTCTTTGATTGTCATAACTCATTACGCCACTCTGCGTTACTACTACCAGGTAACACTGGGGGGGGGGGGGACGCTTACAATGAACTGATCAAAGAGTTGTCTTTTGTCTTCTGAATCTTTAATCATCACACGGCATAAAGACAGCGAATGTCTTGACACTTAAGCGTCTGCTTTATGAAAACATGGCACCGTAAGACTGGTCGTGAGACGGAGAGCTGATATCCCAACTAGCATTTGGTTCTTTGATGATCATTATGAATTACGCCACTCTGCGTCTTCATTACATGTACACAAAACTATCATAAAGCAAACTGTCACTTAGTGCAGAAACGAGTGTCATCTTTTGTGTCTGTGTGGAAAAACATTTCCAGGTTTTATTCAATTATCTACAAGAACACTGATAAATATTAACATAGTAATCAGCAGCGAACCGCTTCAACACGTGTGTTCACGGCATTCTTTTTGTTGTTCTACAGTATTGTTGTTTTATAGTTATTTATTAATGTAACCCAATTTGTGTTCTTTGAAATGGAAAAGGATATCGCATTGTGTTTGTTACTGTCGTTGCAGTTGTATATGTCTTAAGTGTCATTTGGCTTGGCTTCCTATTTGTATGGACATGCTTTTATTTTGAAGGAGAGTTAGCGCTGTTGACAGGCAGTTGTTGTTGCTATGGAAACAACATGACAGAGATTAATGGAGAAAAAGTAATATCTACATATAAAGACGGAGAAAGTAAAGAATAACGTTTATGGTTAAGTGTTAGCACCCCCCAAAGAGGCACAAGCTCTTACGTTGATATTGGAGATTTCAATAAATCATTTTTTTTTTTTTTTAAATAACCGAATAACGAAATTAAAACCTGAATAGTACTCCAACGAACGAATATTCGGGTGCAGCCCCAATGTATAAACATCTTTTTATTTTATTGCACATTCTTGCTTGAACCTGTTTTTATACAATCCATTTTATTTATTGAATCTGTTATTAAGCTATTTTTTTAGATGAAGCTGTCAGAGAACCATGATTTTAGTCACAAAACTTACATTTTCAACTAAAATGATTGTTCAAATTAGTGATTAAAAGCCAATATATTACTTATTTATTTCCCAGTTAGTATTCAATTGAAGCTTCTCATCTCAGGACACTCCCTCGTTCTGTCCCAAGATGCTAACGGAGCATCAGGGCTGTTTCCTAACGCAGTCACAGGTTTTCTATTACCCTGTTTTAAAGTCAAGAACTGCTTAGAGTGGAGTGTCTGGACAAACAGCAGAGACCTCGCTGTCTGCTCTCTATTGTTTGCAATGTGATTAAACCCTAAATCATTTCTATTGCTGTAAAATATTGATCTTTATCTTGAGATGAAGTCATCAGCGTCGGGTAATAAGAGGGTCCGGGGGGGGGGGGGGGGGGGGTTGGTGCTGATTGTGAGTTGTCTATATGCGACTCTCAGGGGGCCGCTCTGCAGGAATCCATTAATTCAGAGAGGGATGATGGTCACGCACACATCACTAAATCACCAGTAGGGTTTATCCCAAATACAGAAAGAGACAGAGTGTCAGGTTTTAGGTGGGAAACCCCTCGAGGGAGGAGGGTTTTTTTATTTGGGACGTTTCACGCATTCATTGTAGTTTATTTTAAAATGTAACTACATAAAGAAAGCAAGATAAGATGGCTGGATGTATTTATTTCCCCAACATTTAGAAAAGCTTTTAAAGTGACTATTGGATTTTCTTTTAGGTTTAATCAAAATCTCATTTTATACAGATTTAAAACACGTATAGCAGCAAAACTACTGTTTGAAAATAATATATAATATGTTTTCTAATTAATAAGAACGGGTGAATAACAGCATCTTCAAATTTATTTAAAGTTTTTGAGTTTCTTTGTGCCATTAAGTTAGCTTTATTCCTTTTTTAAAAAGTTATATTTTGATATAACATGCTTAGCTTTTCTCCTCCTATCAGCTGCTTTAAAACCGGACGGTAGATACGGTTTATATTTTAGATAATTGATTCTCCCGATTTTATCATCATTTGTAGTTCATTTACTTGAGCTCAGATCTGTGAAATAATGAAGCTGTTTATCCATTCGCTGAGCGGCCATCTTGTCGCAGTCACTCCCCCCGCTCTCGTTCTGGGGGCGGGGCCTCTCCTCGTGGTGATGTCATCGACTCGGCGTTCTGCCGGGGTCGACCCGGATCCACGAGGAGAGACGACTCGACCCGAGCGCCACAAAGACGAGTTGACTGCGCTGATCACAGCTGAGACTCACCAATTACAGCAGGGGGTGGGTCGGGCTTATAGGGGGGGGGGGGGGCGTATAGAGGGGGGCAGGGGCTTCTGGTGTAGGCATGTGAACCTGAATAAACGATCACAGGCAGATCTCAGTGGGAGCCAAACAAAACCCCCTATTTACCGTAATTTCCGGACTATAAGGCGCACCTGAAGCCGCAGCAGCTAAATTGAATGATGTGTACATATATAAGCCGCACTGGACTATAAGCCGCAGGTGTTTTAATGTTTCATTACCATATGTAAGGGTTCGTGCACAGAGGGGATTGTGGGGAAAGAGATGGCTGTTTGAGGAAGCTCCCATTTATTAACATTTCAACAAACAAGTTGCATATTTGCATAACGTATTCAAGTGTTAGCATTTAGTGCAATAGTAGCTACAGAACATGTGCTGTGTAAACTGTACTGTATCACATAGCGTTTCAGACACACACACTTTTCAACTTTCAAACTTAAACGGTGCGCTCCCAGCGCACGTACCGGCAGTGATCTACAGCAGTGGTTTTCAACCAGTGGTACGGGGACAAACTGTCTCGCTCTCGTAATGTCCGTCTGTCTTGCTCTCGTTCTGTCTCTCGTACCACTCTCGGTTCCACTTTTACTTTTGCGCGCTACCTGTCTCACTCTTTTCCGGCCTCCAGCTTTTCCTGCTGGAGCCCGCCGCTTAAAGGTGGGGGGCGCGGACCGGCCATAGAGCCCATAGAGTTAAAGGTGGTGGACTGTAACCTGTAAAATCCATAGATTTAGGAGGTCCCCTGGTGGCCGTTAGCTGTAACAATCCATAGATTAGCCGCACCGTTATATAAGCCGCAGCGTCGAAAAATGGGAAAAAAGGCGCGGCTTATAGTCTGAAAATTACGGTAATGAATGAATGTATTTGATACAAATCGGAAGATTTTTCTAACCAACACGGCCACGCAAGCGAATTGATTTTCCGTTTCCTATTTAATTCCAATGATCTTATAAACATCCCAACATCAGCCCTTAGTGTCTGTGCCATTATGTTGGCTGTATTTCTATATGTTATCATTAAATGCTAAGCTTCTCTCCTCCTCTCAGCTGTTATGAAACAGGCCGGTGTATATGTATTTATTATTGTTCGTGCTTTATGACCTTTGACCCCGCTGAACAAGGTCACGAATGAATTTCTCCCGGGGACAAAACATGAGTTGGCATTACCATAAACGATCTGTGCGATTATTAAAAAGCCACATGCTAACGTCCCGCATTATCATCTGAATCACCATCTTTGATAATACAGCGCCGGGTTTATCTCACCGAGGCTCTGCTTTTCTCAGAGGTGCATTGTGGGAAGTGAAGGTCCCGTTTGTTCATGAAGGATAAGTGGTCCAAACGCTTCATCTGCAGGGTTTCATTTCCACCGCTCCTCTTCCTCCTCCTCTTCTTCACTCCCACATAAACACGTCTGATACACCGAGGGGGGGGGGGGATTCATCTCGATGCCAGAGGCTCTCAGCAGGTGGTGGGGGACGTGCTGTCTTCTCAACACACAGGGTTACTTTAATACTGTATTCCTTTAGAGTAAAAATAATTCAGTTTTTATATTTCTATTCTCACAGGGGGTCCACGGGGTCTTAAAAAGTATTACACACACACACACACACACACACACACACACACACACACACACACACACACACACTGTAGTGAGACACACACACACACACACACACTGTAGTGAGACACACACACACACATACACACACACACACACACTGTAGTGAGACACACACACACACACACACACACACTGTAGTGAGACACACACACACACACACTGTAGTGAGACACACACACACACACACACACTGTAGTGAGACACACACACACACACACTGTAGTGAGACACACACACACACACACTGTAGTGAGACACAGACACACTGTAATGAGACACACACACACACACTGTAGTGAGACACACACACACACACACACACACACACACACACACACACACACACACACACACACACACACTGTAGTGAGACAGACACATACACACACACTGTAGTGAGACAGACACACACGCACACACACTGTAGTGAGACACACACACACACACACACACTGTAGTGAGACAGACACACACACACACACTGTAGTGAGACACACACACACACACACACACTGTAGTGAGACACACACACACACACACACACACACACACACACACTGTAGTGAGACACACACACACACACACACACACACACACACACACACTGTAGTGAGACAGACACACACACACACACACACACACACACACACACTGTAGTCACACACACACACACGCACACGCACGCACACACACTGTAGTGAGACAGACACAGACCACACACCACACACCACGCACACACACTGTAGTGAGACAGACACACACACTGTAGTGAGACAGACACAGACCACAGACCACACACCACGCACACACACTGTAGTGAGACAGACACACACACACACACACACACACACACTGTAGTCACAAACACACACGCACACACACTGTAGTGAGACAGACAGACACACACAGACACAGACACAGACACAGACCACAGACCACACACCACACCACCACACACCACACACACCACACACCACACACCACACACCACACACCACACACCACACACCACACACCACACACCACACACCACACACCACACACCACACACCACACACACACACACCACACACACACACACCACACACACACACACCACACACACACACCACACACCACACACACATACACACACAACACACACACATACACACACAACACACACACCACACACAACACCACACACCACACACACACACACACCACACACACACACACCACACACCACACACCACACACACACACACTGTAGAGACATTTAGCTTGTATACAGGTTTAAACAAATGTTCTGATCAGGATTCCTGCTGGAGGTTTTTAAATGTCAGCGTGTCCACGTTGGTCTGATCACACTGGATTTTAAGCTTTGTGCTGCGGGGAAACTTTGTGGAGAAAAAGGGCAAAGAAAAGCTTCATTCATTTTATTTCCTGACTGTCTTTTAGTGCCTTTATCTCGTTTTGTCAGTCGGGAAATAACACAAGTTGAGTACTTTTAAAATGTTCTGAATCACAAAGGGAAAAGCAACGGATCACAAGGAACACATATTCATATTGCAAAGTAGACGTGTTCTGTTCCGTGGTGTTCCGTATGTTTTGTCCAAAGTGTATCGTCTAATGAAAAGATGAATGTGTGTGACGTTAAGTGTGTGTGTGTGTTTCTGAAGGGCTGCGCCTCCTGGAAGTGGTACTTCCCGTTCCACTACGCTCCCTTCGCCTCCGACTTCAAAGACATCAAGGGATGTTCGACGACTTCGAGAAGGACACTTAAACCGGTAAAAACATAGAACGTCTTCTCTGTCTTCTGTCTCTGCTGTTTCGTCTCATCACACTCCAAAAAGTATTGGAAAGAATCGCTGATATGCAATCATGTAAATTGCGATACAGAAAATATAAAACACACTTCCATATGCATCACACGTATTTTAAGAAGTGGGTTCTGCTGTTGCCATTTAAATCAATCTGAGACATCAATATTATTGTCACTACTTGATGTTCAATATACATAAAAAGATCAGAGTAACACCAAACATAATATCACCATACTCACGTGTTGATGTTTCCATTGACCCTTAGAAAACTAACTTAAAGGGGACCTGTCACGCCAAATGCACTTTTTTGATGTCTTTTATAAATCATGTGTCCCCGCCGGTAGGGTTGCAAAATTCCGGGGAATTTTCAAAGATGGACACTTTCAAAGATGGAAAACTTTCAAAGATAAACTTTCCACGGGAATAAATTGGGAATTTTCTAATTTGAAGGTTCTTCATAGGGAAGTTAAATATAGTTGGGGAAAGTAAATTTTAGCATAATCTTGACTAAAACAAACAGATGCCATTCAACACTTGAATATCCATGCCAGAGCACACGGCTCACTGCATGGCTATTGAGACCACGCCCCCTACAGGCACTGGGCATTCCTCCATCACATGCACAGACGAGTCATATTTAACTCAACATTCCTGTTTTCGTTCTTCAATTAAACAAATAATTGTTCAATAAAATAATTAAAACTTGTTCTGTTCTATTTAAAAATATATATATTAAAATAAAAATGAAGAATCTGTTGAAATGTCATGTTTTTTGTTTAATTTTGCATCGAATATTTCCAAAAGCTTAACTTCCCATGGAAACGTTCCGCCCCTTTGCAACCCTAGTCCCCGGTGTGTCCCCGGTGTGTCCCCGGTGTGTCAGGAGATACAACCCTCTCTCTTGGACTCCTTGTGAATAATCCTTGTTAGACTAAGACGCTGTAACAGAGTGTGGATGACTTGGTGTCTCTGTGCAGTTCAAGCCCCTGGAGCAGCTGATGGGGGTCTTTCCTGCAGCCAGCGGGAACTTCCTGCCCCCGACGTGGAGGAGCTTGATGAGCAGCCCGGTGAGTCCAGAGAAAGGAGCTTCTCCATGTCTCTCTACATCAACATGTGTCCCCTCTTCTCCATGTCTCTTCTACATCAGCATGTGTCCCCTCTTCTTCATGTCTCTTCTACATCAACATGTGTCCCCTCTTCTCCATGTCTCTTCTACATCAGCATGTGTCCCCTCTTCTTCATGTCTCTTCTACATCAACATGTGTCCCCTCTTCTTCATGTCTCTTCTACATCAACATGTGTCCCCTCTTCTCCATGTTTCTTCTACATCAACATGTGTCCCCTCTTCTTCATGTCTCTCTACATCAACATGTGTCCCCTCTTCTCCATGTCTCTTCTACATCAACATGTGTCCCCTCTTCTCCATGTCTCTTCTACATCAACATGTGTCCCCCTCTTCTTCATGTCTCTTCTACATCAACATGTGTCCCCTCTTCTTCATGTCTCTTCTACATCAACATGTGTCCCCTCTTCTTCATGTCTCTTCTACATCAACATGTGTCCCCTTTTCTCCATGTCTCTTCTACATCAGCATGTGTCCCCTCTTCTTCATGTCTCCTACATCAACATGTGTCCCCTCTTCCTCATGTCTCTTCTACATCAACATGTGTCCCCTCTTCTTCATGTCTCTTCTACATCAACATGTGTCCCCTTTTCTCCATGTCTCTTCTACATCAACATGTGTCCCCTCTTCTCCATGTCTCTTCTACATCAGCATGTGTCCCCTCTTCTTCATGTCTCTTCTACATCAACATGTGTCCCCTTTTCTCCATGTCTCTTCTACATCAACATGTGTCCCCTCTTCTCCATGTCTCTTCTACATCAACATGTGTCCCCTCTTCTTCATGTCTCTTCTACATCAACATGTGTCTCCTCTTCTCTATGTCTCTTCTACATCAACATGTGTCCCCCTCTTCTCCATGTCTCTTCTACATCAACATGTGTCCCCTCTTCTTCATGTCTCTTCTACATCAACATGTGTCCCCTCTTCCTCATGTCTCTTCTACATCAACATGTGTCCCCTCTTCTCCATGTCTCCTCTACATCAACATGTGTCCCCTCTCCTCCATGTCTCCTCTACATCACCATGTGTCCCCTCTTCTTCATGTCTCTTCTACATCCACATGTGTCCCCTCTTCTCCATGTCTCTTCTACATCAACATGTGTCCCCTCTTCTTCATGTCTCTTCTACATCAACATGTGTCCCCCTTTTCTCCATGTCTCTTCTACATCAACATGTGTCCCCTCTTCTCCATGTCTCTTCTACATCAGCATGTGTCCCCTCTTCTTCATGTCTCTTCTACATCAACATGTGTCCCCTCTTCTTCATGTCTCTTCTACATCAACATGTGTCCCCTTTTCTCCATGTCTCTTCTACATCAACATGTGTCCCCTCTTCTCCATGTCTCTTCTACATCAGCATGTGTCCCCTCTTCTTCATGTCTCTTCTACATCAACATGTGTCCCCTTTTCTCCATGTCTCTTCTACATCAACATGTGTCCCCTCTTCTCCATGTCTCTTCTACATCAACATGTGTCCCCTCTTCTTCATGTCTCTTCTACATCAACATGTGTCCCCTCTTCTCTATGTCTCTTCTACATCAACATGTGTCCCCTCTTCTCCATGTCTCTTCTACATCAACATGTGTCCCCTCTTCTTCATGTCTCTTCTACATCAACATGTGTCCCCTCTTCCTCATGTCTCTTCTACATCAACATGTGTCCCCCTCTTCTCCATGTCTCCTCTACATCAACATGTGTCCCCTCTCCTCCATGTCTCCTCTACATCACCATGTGTCCCCTCTTCTTCATGTCTCTTCTACATCCACATGTGTCCCCTCTTCTCCATGTCTCTTCTACATCAACATGTGTCCCCTCTTCTTCATGTCTCTTCTACATCAACATGTGTCCCCTCTTCTCCATGTCTCTTCTACATCAACATGTGTCCCCTCTTCTCCATGTCTCTTCTACATCAACATGTGTCCCCTCTTCTCTATGTCTCTTCTACATCAACATGTGTCCCCTCTTCTCCATGTCTCTTCTACATCAACATGTGTCCCCTCTTCTTCATGTCTCTTCTACATCAACATGTGTCCCCTCTTCCTCATGTCTCTTCTACATCAACATGTGTCCCCTCTTCTCCATGTCTCCTCTACATCAACATGTGTCCCCTCTCCTCCATGTCTCCTCTACATCACCATGTGTCCCCTCTTCTTCATGTCTCTTCTACATCCACATGTGTCCCCTCTTCTCCATGTCTCTTCTACATCAACATGTGTCCCCTCTTCTTCATGTCTCTTCTACATCAACATGTGTCCCCTCTTCTCCATGTCTCTTCTACATCAACATGTGTCCCCCTCTTCTCCATGTCTCTTCTACATCAACATGTGTCCCCTCTTCTCATGTCTCTTCTACATCAACATGTGTCCCCTCTTCCTCATGTCTCTTCTACATCAACATGTGTCCCTCTTCTCCATGTCTCCTTCTACATCAACATGTGTCCCCCTCTTCTCCATGTCTCTTCTACATCAACATGTGTCCCCTCTTCTTCATGTCTCTTCTACATCCAACATGTGTCCCCTCTTCTTCATGTCTCTTCTACATCAACATGTGTCCCCTCTTCTTCCATGTCTCTTCTACATCAACATGTGTCCCCTCTTCTTCATGTCTCTTCTACATCAACATGTGTCCCCTCTTCTTCATGTCTCTTCTACATCAACATGTGTCCCCTCTTCTCATGTCTCTTCTACATCAACATGTGTCCCCTCTTCTCCATGTCTCTTCTACATCAACATGTGTCCCCTCTTCTTCATGTCTCTTCTACATCAACATGTGTCCCCTCTTCTCCATGTCTCTTCTACATCAACATGTGTCCCCTCTTCTTCATGTCTCTTCTACATCAACATGTGTCCCCTCTTCTTCATGTCTCTTCTACATCAACATGTGTCCCCTCTTCTCCATGTCTCTTCTACATCAACATGTGTCCCCTCTTCTTCCATGTCTCTTCTACATCAACATGTGTCCCCTCTTCTCCATGTCTCTTCTACATCAACATGTGTCCCCTCTTCTTCATGTCTCTTCTACATCAACATGTGTCCCCTCTTCTTCATGTCTCTTCTACATCAACATGTGTCCCCTCTTCTCATGTCTCTTCTACATCAACATGTGTCCCCTCTTCTTCATGTCTCTTCTACATCAACATGTGTCCCCTCTTCTCCATGTCTCTTCTACATCAACATGTGTCCCCTCTTCTTCATGTCTCTCTACATCAACATGTGTCCCCTCTTCTCCATGTCTCTTCTGACATCAACATGTGTCCCCTCTTCTCCATGTCTCTTCTACATCAACATGTGTCCCCTCTTCTCATGTCTCTTCTACATCAACATGTGTCCCCTCTTCTCCATGTCTCTTCTACATCAACATGTGTCCCCTCTTCTCCATGTCTCCTTCTACATCAACATGTGTCCCCTCTTCTTCATGTCTCTTCTACATCAACATGTGTCCCCCTCTTCTCATGTCTCTTCTACATCAACATGTGTCCCTCTTCTCATGTCTCTTCTACATCAAACATGTGTCCCCTCTTCTTCATGTCTCTTCTACATCAACATGTGTCCCCTCTTCTTCATGTCTCTTCTACATCAACATGTGTCCCCTCTTCTCATGTCTCTTCTACATCAACATGTGTCCCTCTTCTCCATGTCTCTTCTACATCAACATGTGTCCCCTCTTCTTCATGTCTCTTCTACATCAACATGTGTCCCCTCTTCCTCATGTCTCTTCTACATCAACATGTGTCCCCTCTTCTCCATGTCTC
>NC_136906.1:80226993-80309493 GCF_949606895.1 Notothenia rossii | reverse complement strand
AACATCAGGCTCACCGTGATTATATAGCATCAGCACATAGCTTTGAGACTACTTCAATCATGTTCATATCTCTAATCAACAGTGTTCATTTTGGCAGCTGTTTTTGATTTAGTCTTTAGACAAAATTGGTTATTAGTTTTAGTCACATTTGAGTCATTCCTATCCTTCCTAGTTTTAGTCTAGTTTTAGTCGACGAAAACTCAAAACGTTTTAGTCAACTTTTAGTCGATGAAAAATTACATTTTAGTCAATGTGTCTCTATACTCTCTGAACTCTCCGTCCCCGGCAGATCTCTGTGTCCGCTGCAGCATGTCTGTTAGGCCCCGCCCCCCGCACACAGAGAGACACAGGGAGATCGCTCTTCTGGAGTGAAGAGAGCGGAAATAATGATATTGCAAGTTAGAAACGTAAGATGCATTTTGACAGACAAGACGGACACTTGGGGGAAAATATGCTGCATTTTGAATGTCCGATAGTCCACCATTAACACCTTAGTCTCGTCTCGTCAACGAAAACTAAATATACATTTCGTCATAGTTTTCGTTATCAATAATCTATTTTTAGCTCGTCACGTCTCGTCTTAGTCGTGTAAAAAAGGTCGTTGACGAACATTTTTCGTCACAGTTTTCATTGACGAAATGAACACTGAATCAACAAAGACTACCTGCAGATGACATGCTTCTTTTTAACAAACAGCATCGTGTAAATGCCAAAAAACAAAACGTAGACCATCAGACACCGTCACTATGTCACTCAGCGCTAAACTGTGTCTCTTACAGACCCAAACAGTTGCTTTTTCAAACATTAAACGGCTTCCTTTTGTTCAGAGGTGACTGAACGTCGTCTCGTATTGAAGCCTGCAGGAAATTCAGTATTTGGTCATTCCTCTAATTAACAAAGATGACCTCCTCCTTACTGATGGTCTTAAACAAAACGTAGGCCATCAGATACGTCACTATTTCTCTCTTTACACGCAGCGCTAAACTGTGTCTCTTACAGACCCAAATGTTTAGCTTTTTCAAACATTAAACGGCTTCCTTTTGTTCAGAGATGACTGAACGTCGTCTCGTATTGAAGCCGACTCTCTCCCCGTCATCTAATCACGCCGCTCTGCAGTTTGACTTTGGTGTGCCAATTTGCAAGCGGATGAATAATCTGCCGTTTCCACTGATGGCGCGCGGGGGAGTCGAAGCTATTCTGGGGCCACTTGATGCAAATGAAGGTTTTTTGGGCTCCTCAGGATTTCGGAGTCACCTCCTCTGGCCTCAGCCGCTCCCCCCTAATGTTAAACTCCCCAATTAGCTGTGCAGGATGTTCGTGTTTTATCTCGTCTGTGTTCTTTCCATCATCATTGGGGAAATGATTACCTGACGATGTAGACCATATCCACCTCTGACTTCATCCTTTGAACGTAACTTGCATACTTTTGGTTTCAAATTAAACGTTGAACTCTCAGCAGCTGGAATTACTCAACTTTTTTTATATAGATTTGTAAAATAGAAAGCCCCTGGAGTTTAAATGGTAATATAGCACTGATATTTTTATTAAATTGTTGTGGCTGTGCGATTAATGCAAAAATCATAATCACGATTATTTTTGGTCAATAATGGATATCACGATTATTAAAAAAACACGATCCATTTACTTTGAAAACATACATTTATTGAAAAGCAGTTTGATTACCCTGAATTTTAAGTATAATTCAACTGAAAAAATAATTTTTATATATATATTTTTTTAATAAAATTAATAATCGTTTTATTTCGATTACGTTCTTTTCGTAATCGTTGGAGGCCAAAATCGAGATTAAAATACGATTAATTGCACAGCCCTAATTCATCTTTGGCTGTTTTCTGGTGATTTTTTTTTTTGACATAAACCTCTGACTTTATCCTTGTGCATTGAACGCACCGTGCATATTTTTGGTCTTAAATGATACGTTAAGTTTCAGCAGCTGGAATTATCCATCTCTTTCTAACGACACAAATTCCAGTATATATTTTTCTTTAATCTATATTTTTTCCATCATCCTTGGTCTTCTTTTTCCTCAAACAATGACCGTCACATGCTCAATTTTGTCCTAAAATGACACGTGGAACCATCAGTAACTAGAATTATTAACCTTTTTTACATAGATATTTAAGATGGAACTTCAATGGCATTGTAAAACTGATATTTAATCTATTTTTGTCCATTTAAATGATGGCCCCGCCGCATGCTTAATTTTGATCTAAAATGACACGTTCCACTCTCTGGAATTATTCAACTTTTTTTAATAACACAAATTCCAGTATGTATTTCTCTTTAATCTCTATATTTTTTTAAATCATCGTTGGCTGTATTCTGGTCATTTTGAAGTAAGGGATAATGTAAGAAAAAGGCGGTCATTAATTAAACTTTTTCAACTTCGCCGATAAGCAGTCAACACAAAATCATCAAACAATTACATTACATTTAGCTTTTAATTCTCCTCAAAATGGATGAAGTTTCTAGCTAAATCAAATCGGCCTGGCACAAAGAGATCTGCACAACACAAGTTGATTGAAGCCACATGTGAGTTGGTATTTGCGATTTAAGAGATTATTATTCTGACATTAAAGTCAACGATCTCAGATTAACTTCGGGAACCAAAAAAACCCATTTTCGGTCAGATCTCAAAAATTAAATTCACCTGGAGCCCTGAACCTCTTCCGTGCTGCACGCTGTAAAGCTCCAAAATATAAATGTTCTCATTCATGTCCCAGTTCAGCTCCTGCCCTGCCGTGGTGCCCTTGAGCAAGGCACCAGACATCCCCCCCGATGGGTTGTCACTACAGTAGCTAGTAGGTGGGTTGTCTCTACAGTAGCTAGTATGTGGGTTGTCACTACAGTAGCTAATAGGTGGGTTGTCTCTACAGTAGCTAGTAGGTGGGTTGTCACTACAGTAGCTAGCAGGTGGGTTGTCACTACAGTAGCTAGTAGGTGGGTTGTCTCTACAGTAGCTAGTAGGTGGGTTGTCACTACAGTAGCTAGCAGGTGGGTTGTCTCTACAGTAGCTAGTAGGTGGGTTGTCACTACAGTAGCTAGGAGGTGTGTTGTCACTACAGTAGCAAATAGGTGTGTTGTCACTACAGTAGCTAGTAGGTGGGTTGTCACTACAGTAGCTAGTAGGTGGGTTGTCACTACAGTAGCTAGCAGGTGGGTTGTCACTACAGTAGCTAGTAGGTGGGTTGTCACTACAGTAGCTAGTAGGTGGGTTGTCACTACAGTAGCTAGCAGGTGGGTTGTCACTACAGTAGCTAGTAGGTGGGTTGTCACTACAGTAGCTAGCAGGTGGGTTGTCACTACAGTAGCCAGTAGGTGGGTTGTCACTACAGTAGCTAGTAGCTACAGTAGCTAGCAGCTGAGTTGTCACTACAGTAGCTAGTAGCTACAGTAGCTAGCAGGTGACTACAGTAGCTAGTAGGTGACTACAGTAGCTAGTAGGTATGTTGTCACTACAGTAGCTAGCAGGTGGGTTGTCACTACAGTAGCTAGCAGGTGGGTTGTCACTACAGTAGCCAGTAGGTGGGTTGTCACTACAGTAGCTAGTAGCTACAGTAGCTAGCAGCTGAGTTGTCACTACAGTAGCTAGTAGCTACAGTAGCTAGCAGGTGACTACAGTAGCTAGTAGGTGACTACAGTAGCTAGTAGGTATGTTGTCACTACAGTAGCTAGCAGGTGGGTTGTCACTACAGTAGCTAGCAGGTGGGTTGTCACTACAGTAGCTAGTAGGTGGGTTGTCACTACAGTAGCTAGTAGCTGAGTTGTCACTACAGTAGCTAGCAGGTGGGTTGTCACTACAGTAGCTAGCAGGTGGGTTGTCTCTACAGTAGCTAGTAGGTGGGTTGTCTCTACAGTAGCTAGCAGGTGGGTTGTCACTACAGTAGCTAGCAGGTGGGTTGTCACTACAGTAGCTAGTAGGTGGGTTGTCACTACAGTAGCTAGTAGCTGAGTTGTCACTACAGTAGCTAGCAGGTGGGTTGTCACTACAGTAGCTAGTAGGTGGGTTGTCACTACAGTAGCTAGTAGGTGGGTTGTGTCTACAGTAGCTAGCAGGTGGGTTGTCACTACAGTAGCTAGTAGGTGGGTTGTGTCTACAGTAGCTAGCAGGTGGGTTGTCACTACAGTAGCTAGCAGGTGGGTTGTGTCTACAGTAGCTAATAGGTGGGTTGTCACTACAGTAGCTAGTAGGTGGGTTGTCACTACAGTAGCTAGCAGGTGGGTTGTGTCTACAGTAGCTAGTAGGTGGGTTGTCACTACAGTAGCTAGCAGGTGGGTTGTGTCTACAGTAGCTAGCAGGTGGGTTGTGTCTACAGTAGCTAGTAGGTGGGTTGTCACTACAGTAGCTAGTAGGTGGGTTGTCACTACAGTAGCTAGCAGGTGGGTTGTCTCTACAGTAGCTAGTAGGTGGGTTGTCACTACAGTAGCTAATAGGTGGGTTGTCTCTACAGTAGCTAGCAGGTGGGTTGTGTCTACAGTAGCTAGTAGGTGGGTTGTCACTACAGTAGCTAGTAGGTGGGTTGTCACTACAGTAGCTAATAGGTGGGTTGTCTCTACAGTAGCTAGTAGGTGGGTTGTGTCTACAGTAGCTAGCAGGTGGGTTGTCACTACAGTAGCTAGTAGGTGGGTTGTCACTACAGTAGCTAATAGGTGGGTTGTCTCTACAGTAGCTAGCAGGTGGGTTGTGTCTACAGTAGCTAGTAGGTGGGTTGTCACTACAGTAGCTAGTAGGTGGGTTGTCACTACAGTAGCTAATAGGTGGGTTGTCACTACAGTAGCTAGTAGGTGGGTTGTCACTACAGTAGCTAGCAGGTGGGTTGTGTCTACAGTAGCTAGTAGGTGGGTTGTCACTACAGTAGCTAATAGGTGTGTTGTCACTACAGTAGCTAATAGGTGGGTTGTCTCTACAGTAGCTAGTAGGATTGTTGTCACTACAGTAGCTAGTAGGTGTGTTGTCTCTACAGTAGCTAGTAGGATTGTTGTCTCTACAGTAGCTAGTAGTTGGGTTGTCTCTACAGTAGCTAGTAGGTGTGTTGTCTCTACAGTAGCTAGCAGGTGGGTTGTGTCTACAGTAGCTAGTAGGTGTGTTGTCTCTACAGTAGCTAGCAGGTGGGTTGTCTCTACAGTAGCTAGTAGGATTGTTGTCTCTACAGTAGCTAATAGGTGTGTTGTCTCTACAGTAGCTAGTAGTTGGGTTGTCTCTACAGTAGCTAGTAGGTGTGTTGTCTCTACAGTAGCTAGTAGTTGGGTTGTCTCTACAGTAGCTAGTAGTTGGGTTGTCTCTACAGTAGCTAGTAGTTGGGTTGTCTCTACAGTAGCTAGTAGGTGTGTTGTCTCTACAGTAGCTAGTAGGTGTGTTGTCACTACAGTAGCTAGTAGTTGGGTTGTCTCTACAGTAGCTAGTAGTTGGGTTGTCTCTACAGTAGCTAGTAGGTGTGTTGTCTCTACAGTAGCTAGCAGGTGGGTTGTCTCTACAGTAGCTAGTAGGATTGTTGTCTCTACAGTAGCTAATAGGTGTGTTGTCTCTACAGTAGCTAGTAGTTGGGTTGTCTCTACAGTAGCTAATAGGTGTGTTGTCTCTACAGTAGCTAGCAGGTGGGTTGTCACTACAGTAGCTAGTAGGTGGGTTGTGTCTACAGTAGCTAGTAGGTGGGTTGTCACTACAGTAGCTAGTAGGTGGGTTGTCACTACAGTAGCTAATAGGTGTGTTGTCACTACAGTAGCTAATAGGTGTGTTGTCACTACAGTAGCTAGTAGGATTGTTGTCTCTACAGTAGCTAGTAGTTGGGTTGTCTCTACAGTAGCTAGTAGGTGTGTTGTCTCTACAGTAGCTAGCAGGTGGGTTGTCTCTACAGTAGCTAGTAGGTGTGTTGTCTCTACAGTAGCTAGCAGGTGGGTTGTCTCTACAGTAGCTAGCAGGTGGGTTGTCTCTACAGTAGCTAGTAGGATTGTTGTCTCTACAGTAGCTAGTAGGATTGTTGTCTCTACAGTAGCTAATAGGTGAGTTGTCACTACAGTAGCTAGTAGGTGGGTTGTCACTACAGTAGCTAGCAGGTGGGTTGTCTCTACAGTAGCTAGTAGGTGGGTTGTCACTACAGTAGCTAGCAGGTGGGTTGTCTCTACAGTAGCTAGTAGGTGGGTTGTCTCTACAGTAGCTAGTAGGTGTGTTGTCACTACAGTAGCTAGTAGTTGGGTTGTCTCTACAGTAGCTAGTAGTTGGGTTGTCTCTACAGTAGCTAGTAGGTGGGTTGTCTCTACAGTAGCTAGTAGGTGGGTTGTCTCTACAGTAGCTAGTAGGTGTGTTGTCACTACAGTAGCTAGTAGTTGGGTTGTCTCTACAGTAGCTAGTAGTTGGGTTGTCTCTACAGTAGCTAGTAGGTGGGTTGTCTCTACAGTAGCTAATAGGTGGGTTGTGTCTACAGTAGCTAGTAGTTGGGTTGTCTCTACAGTAGCTAGTAGGTGGGTTGTCACTACAGTAGCTAGCAGGTGGGTTGTCTCTACAGTAGCTAGTAGGTGGGTTGTCACTACAGTAGCTAGCAGGTGGGTTGTCTCTACAGTAGCTAGTAGGTGGGTTGTCTCTACAGTAGCTAGTAGGTGTGTTGTCACTACAGTAGCTAGTAGTTGGGTTGTCTCTACAGTAGCTAGTAGTTGGGTTGTCTCTACAGTAGCTAGTAGGTGTGTTGTCTCTACAGTAGCTAGCAGGATTGTTGTCTCTACAGTAGCTAATAGGTGTGTTGTCTCTACAGTAGCTAATAGGTGTGTTGTCTCTACAGTAGCTAGTAGGTGGGTTGTCTCTACAGTAGCTAGTAGGATTGTTGTCTCTACAGTAGCTAATAGGTGTGTTGTCTCTACAGTAGCTAGTAGTTGGGTTGTCTCTACAGTAGCTAATAGGTGTGTTGTCTCTACAGTAGCTAGCAGGTGGGTTGTCTCTACAGTAGCTAGTAGGTGGGTTGTCACTACAGTAGCCAGTAGGTGGGTTGTCACTACAGTAGCTAGCAGGTGGGTTGTCACTACAGTAGCCAGTAGGTGGGTTGTCACTACAGTAGCTAGCAGGTGGGTTGTCTCTACAGTAGCTAGTAGGTGGGTTGTCACTACAGTAGCCAGTAGGTGGGTTGTCACTACAGTAGCTAGTAGGTGGGTTGTCACTACAGTAGCCAGTAGGTGGGTTGTCACTACAGTAGCTAGTAGGTGGGTTGTCTCTACAGTAGCTAGTAGGTGGGTTGTCTCTACAGTAGCTAGTAGGTGGGTTGTCACTACAGTAGCCAGTAGGTGGGTTGTCACTACAGTAGCTAGTAGGTGGGTTGTCTCTACAGTAGCTAGTAGGTGGGTTGTCTCTACAGTAGCTAGTAGGTGTGTTGTCTCTACAGTAGCTAGTAGGATTGTTGTCACTATAGTAGCTAATAGGTGGGTTGTCACTACAGTAGCTAGTAGGTGGGTTGTCACTACAGTAGCTAGTAGGTGGGTTGTCTCTACAGTAGCTAGTAGTTGGGTTGTCTCTACAGTAGCTAGTAGGTGGGTTGTCACTACAGTAGCTAGCAGGTGTGTTGTCACTACAGTAGCTAGCAGGTGTGTTGTCACTACAGTAGCTAGTAGGTGGGTTGTCACTACAGTAGCTAGTAGGTGGGTTGTCTCTACAGTAGCTAGTAGGATTGTTGTCACTATAGTAGCTAATAGGTGGGTTGTCACTACAGTAGCTAGTAGGTGGGTTGTCTCTACAGTAGCTAGTAGGTGTGTTGTCTCTACAGTAGCTAGTAGGTGGGTTGTCACTACAGTAGCTAGCAGGTGGGTTGTCACTACAGTAGCTAGTAGGTGTGTTGTCTCTACAGTAGCTAGTAGGATTGTTGTCACTACAGTAGCTAGTAGGTGTGTTGTCTCTACAGTAGCTAGTAGGATTGTTGTCACTACAGTAGCTAGTAGGTGTGTTGTCTCTACAGTAGCTAGTAGGATTGTTGTCTCTACAGTAGCTAGTAGGTGTGTTGTCTCTACAGTAGCTAGCAGGTGGGTTGTCTCTACAGTAGCTAGTAGGTGTGTTGTCTCTACAGTAGCTAGTAGGATTGTTGTCACTACAGTAGCTAGTAGGTGTCTTGTCTCTACAGCAGCTAGTAGGTGGGTTGTCACTACAGTAGCTAGTAGGTGGGTTGTCTCTACAGTAGCTAGTAGGTGGGTTGTCACTACAGTAGCTAGCAGGTGGGTTGTCTCTACAGTAGCTAGTAGGTGTGTTGTCTCTACAGTAGCTAGTAGGATTGTTGTCACTACAGTAGCTAGTAGGTGTGTTGTCTCTACAGTAGCTAGTAGGATTGTTGTCTCTACAGTAGCTAGTAGGTGTGTTGTCTCTACAGTAGCTAGCAGGTGGGTTGTCTCTACAGTAGCTAGTAGGTGTGTTGTCTCTACAGTAGCTAGTAGGATTGTTGTCACTACAGTAGCTAGTAGGTGTCTTGTCTCTACAGCAGCTAGTAGGTGGGTTGTCACTACAGTAGCTAGTAGGTGGGTTGTCTCTACAGTAGCTAGTAGGTGGGTTGTCACTACAGTAGCTAGCAGGTGGGTTGTCTCTACAGTAGCTAGTAGGTGTGTTGTCTCTACAGTAGCTAGTAGGATTGTTGTCACTACAGTAGCTAGTAGGTGTGTTGTCTCTACAGTAGCTAGTAGGATTGTTGTCACTACAGTAGCTAGTAGGTGTGTTGTCTCTACAGTAGCTAGTAGGATTGTTGTCTCTACAGTAGCTAGTAGGTGTGTTGTCTCTACAGTAGCTAGCAGGTGGGTTGTCTCTACAGTAGCTAGTAGGTGTGTTGTCTCTACAGTAGCTAGTAGGATTGTTGTCACTACAGTAGCTAGTAGGTGTCTTGTCTCTACAGCAGCTAGTAGGTGGGTTGTCACTACAGTAGCTAGTAGGTGGGTTGTCTCTACAGTAGCTAGTAGGTGGGTTGTCACTACAGTAGCTAGCAGGTGGGTTGTCTCTACAGTAGCTAGTAGGTGTGTTGTCTCTACAGTAGCTAGTAGGATTGTTGTCACTACAGTAGCTAGTAGGTGTGTTGTCTCTACAGTAGCTAGCAGGTGGGTTGTCTCTACAGTAGCTAGTAGGATTGTTGTCTCTACAGTAGCTAGTAGGATTGTTGTCACTACAGTAGCTAGTAGGTGTGTTGTCTCTACAGTAGCTAGTAGGATTGTTGTCTCTACAGTAGCTAGTAGGTGTGTTGTCTCTACAGTAGCTAGCAGGTGGGTTGTCTCTACAGTAGCTAGTAGGTGTGTTGTCTCTACAGTAGCTAGCAGGTGGGTTGTCTCTACAGTAGCTAGTAGGATTGTTGTCACTACAGTAGCTAGTAGGTGTGTTGTCTCTACAGTAGCTAGTAGGTGTGTTGTCTCTACAGTAGCTAGTAGGATTGTTGTCACTACAGTAGCTAATAGGTGTGTTGTCTCTACAGTAGCTAGTAGGATTGTTGTCACTACAGTAGCTAGTAGGTGTGTTGTCTCTACAGTAGCTAGCAGGTGGGTTGTCTCTACAGTAGCTAGTAGGTGTGTTGTCTCTACAGTAGCTAGTAGGATTGTTGTCACTACAGTAGCTAGCAGGTGGGTTGTCTCTACAGTAGCTAGTAGGATTGTTGTCACTACAGTAGCTAGTAGGTGTGTTGTCTCTACAGTAGCTAGTAGGATTGTTGTCTCTACAGTAGCTAGCAGGTGGGTTGTCTCTACAGTAGCTAGTAGGTGTGTTGTCTCTACAGTAGCTAGTAGGATTGTTGTCACTACAGTAGCTAGTAGTTGGGTTGTCTCTACAGTAGCTAGTAGGTGTGTTGTCTCTACAGTAGCTAGCAGGTGGGTTGTCACTACAGTAGCTAGTAGGTGGGTTGTCTCTACAGTAGCTAGCAGGTGAGTTGTCACTACAGTAGCTAGTAGGTGTGTTGTCTCTACAGTAGCTAGCAGGTGAGTTGTCACTACAGTAGCTAGTAGGTGGGTTGTCTCTACAGTAGCTAGTAGGATTGTTGTCTCTACAGTAGCTAGCAGGTGGGTTGTCACTACAGTAGCTAGTAGTTGGGTTGTCTCTACAGTAGCTAATAGGTGGGTTGTCACTACAGTAGCCAGTAGGTGGGTTGTCACTACAGTAGCTAGTAGGTGGGTTGTCACTACAGTAGCTAGTAGGTGGGTTGTCTCTACAGTAGCTAGTAGGTGGGTTGTCTCTACAGTAGCTAGTAGGTGTGTTGTCTCTACAGTAGCTAGTAGTTGGGTTGTCTCTACAGTAGCTAGTAGGTGTGTTGTCTCTACAGTAGCTAGTAGTTGGGTTGTCTCTACAGTAGCTAGCAGGTGGGTTGTCACTACAGTAGCTAGTAGGTGGGTTGTCTCTACAGTAGCTAGTAGGTGGGTTGTCACTACAGTAGCTAGCAGGTGTGTTGTCACTACAGTAGCTAGCAGGTGTGTTGTCACTACAGTAGCTAGTAGTTGGGTTGTCTCTACAGTAGCTAGCAGGTGGGTTGTCACTACAGTAGCTAGTAGGTGGGTTGTCTCTACAGTAGCTAGTAGGTGTGTTGTCTCTACAGTAGCTAGTAGTTGGGTTGTCTCTACAGTAGCTAGCAGGTGGGTTGTCACTACAGTAGCTAGTAGGTGGGTTGTCTCTACAGTAGCTAGTAGTTGGGTTGTCTCTACAGTAGCTAGCAGGTGGGTTGTCACTACAGTAGCTAGTAGGTGGGTTGTCTCTACAGTAGCTAGTAGGTGGGTTGTCACTACAGTAGCTAGCAGGTGTGTTGTCACTACAGTAGCTAGCAGGTGTGTTGTCACTACAGTAGCTAGTAGGTGGGTTGTCTCTACAGTAGCTAATAGGTGGGTTGTCACTACAGTAGCTAGTAGTTGGGTTGTCACTACAGTAGCTAGTAGGTGGGTTGTCACTACAGTAGCTAGTAGTTGGGTTGTCACTACAGTAGCTAGTAGGTGGGTTGTCACTACAGTAGCTAGTAGGTGGGTTGTCACTACAGTAGCTAGTAGTTGGGTTGTCACTACAGTAGCTAGTAGGTGGGTTGTCACTACAGTAGCTAGTAGGTGGGTTGTCACTACAGTAGCTAGTAGGTGGGTTGTCTCTACAGTAGCTAGTAGTTGGGTTGTCACTACAGTAGCTAGTAGTTGGGTTGTCACTACAGTAGCTAGTAGTTGGGTTGTCACTACAGTAGCTAGTAGTTGGGTTGTCACTACAGTAGCTAGTAGTTGGGTTGTCACTACAGTAGCTAGTAGGTGGGTTGTCACTACAGTAGCTAGTAGTTGGGTTGTCACTACAGTAGCTAGTAGGTGGGTTGTCTCTACAGTAGCTAGTAGTTGGGTTGTCACTACAGTAGCTAGTAGTTGGGTTGTCACTACAGTAGCTAGTAGGTGGGTTGTCTCTACAGTAGCTAGTAGTTGGGTTGTCACTACAGTAGCTAGTAGTTGGGTTGTCACTACAGTAGCTAGTAGGTGGGTTGTCTCTACAGTAGCTAGTAGGTGGGTTGTCACTACAGTAGCTAGCAGGTGGGTTGTCACTACAGTAGCTAGTAGGTGGGTTGTCACTACAGTAGCTAGTAGGTGTGTTGTCTCTACAGTAGCTAGCAGGTGGGTTGTCTCTACAGTAGCTAGCAGGTGGGTTGTCTCTACAGTAGCTAGCAGGTGGGTTGTCACTACGGTAGCTAGTAGGTGGGTTGTCTCTACGGTAGCTAGTAGGTGGGTTGTCTCTACAGTAGCTAGTAGGTGGGTTGTCTCTACAGTAGCTAGTAGGAGGGTTGTCTCTACAGTAGCTAGCCCGCAGAAGTTTTCAGATATTGCCCTCTATCTCTCAATGTAACATCCTCTCTGGAATATAGGCACTATGGCCCAAAAATAAAACGTTAACAAAAAACATGAATAGCCCCGTTGTAAAGTTTCAACTTAATAATATATGTTCTCTTTGTCATCGGCGATGCAAGACCTTACATAACATGAAGAGAAAGTAGATTAAAAACCTGGTCTAAAGTATGAAAGTATAAAATCAGCATCTGCAGGAATGTGATTATCCGCACAAGTGTCTCTTCTCTCTGCAGCCTCGTGCTTTTGTCCCAAAAACACTTTTTCTGCTCGGCCAGTAATCACTGCAGGCTTTTCTGCTCCGGGCTTTTGTCATTTTTCAGGGTCTGATTGGCGTTGTGGGAGACCCTGGCCTGTAATGAGACTCTGGAGTGGAAACAGCAACCCCCCCCCTTTCCTCTCTCTCTCTCTCTCGCTCTGATAAAAGCATCTGGGTGTGTGATGCGTTGTGAAGAGGGTTGAAACCAAAGTTAACTTCCCCCTTTGAGGCGTTTCTACCCCCTGCGGTGATGTGTCAACACGCTGCCTCTGAAACACGCCGCCAGGCTTTGTGAGCCTCAGCAACACCGGCTGGAGTTTAATAAGGTTTGGGGAGGAAGGGGGGTCTCTGCAGGGGGCCATTCTTGTCTTTATTGACACACACTGACACCAAATTTTAACCAAAGTAACGGATTCATCCAGCGGCCCCAGAGGATGATAAGCCTGCAAACACTTCAGAGTAACAACTGCACTGAATAGCTTCTGTAACAAGAAGGAACACAGGGACTACGCTATGCACAATACTTAGGTAAAGTAACACTATGACAAAATACTACTCGAGTATTTCCGTTTATACTTTACTCCACTTCATTTCAGAGGCAGATATTAACAAGCTTTCTTCATATTAAAACGCATATAAAAACACATGATATAACACATAGGGATGCCAGCGATTATTTGAATATTCGTTACAGTCTCCATAATCGAAATTTTTTTTTTAATTCGATTTTATTTATATATATATTTATTATTATTTATGTTTTTCATTTTTTTCCTGGCTTAGTTTCAACCAAAATATAGACTAATGCTAATAATAGTATTAATAATTGTAAATGGCCACTGGTCACACCACCAGTTTGTTTTGCTGTAAGCTTGGAGGAAGCCAGCAGCTCAGGCGAATAATCGATTAATATCCAGGGCTGTCCGATTTTCAAATTTGATCATGGTCAGTTTCTGGCATCCCTAATAACACAGGACTGTACTATACTACACAGTATTTTACAAAGTATCTGAAAGTGATTATACTCGTGTACTTCAGCTTGAGTTGCATTTGAAGTCAGGATTTTACTAGTTTTATTAGTAGACAAAATACTACTTATTATACTACTCCACTTAACTTCAGAGGCAAATATTGTCGTTTTAATAAGCATAGTTACTTTGTTCATATTAAAACGCATTTAAAAACACATGATATAAGTATCTGAAAGTGATTATACTTGTGTACTTCAGCTTGAGTTGCTTTTGAAGTCAGGATTGTACTAGTTGTATTAGTACACGAGGCTTTGGTGACAACAGACAATGTATTTTCATAATACTTTGCTTTAATGTCTCAAACACACATTTTCATTTTTAAAACGTTTTATAAAAACATATATTTGTAGATTATTCATTTTCTGACGCCTCAGCTTGTTTCTAAGTCATTAATACTCAACATTGATTCAAACACTGTACCCTCAAACATCCTAAAAACTGAACATCATTGACTTTGAGAGACTTATTGTTGAAGCTCGAAGGATTTGAGGATATTTATTGGCTGTAAGGAAGTTTGACATGAACACAAATACTTTCGTTAGACAAACGGTAAGAGTGGAACAACGTTAAATAATATTTATTGTGGGGAGAAGTTTAACGGTGATAACATGATGGGAGTCACACAACGTCACTTTCATTGGAAATGTAATTGAAGGTCACAGTCAGCTTACAATAGCGGTCAGTGCTCGCTGCAATCATTTACCAAATAATATACATTTGAACACCAAAAAATATACGTATTGTTTGGTCCCTTTTGAAGAGACTTTATTTGACATGTTCTTGGTTGCTTTTGACTATAATTTGGATGGAAAGTCCTGCGTTTAAGCCAAAAAACATGCAGTTCTTGTGCATCAGTTTATTTAAAATACTATATATGATGTATTTGAGTGGAGCTCCGATGCTGTATGGAGCCCAGACATCTTTGTTATTGTTGATCCCAGTCAAATCTTCCTCTGATTTGAAGCCAGCTGTCTCTCATTCAGACCTTTCTAAATCCTATCTGAAATGTGTCTCTCCAGCTTGTCTCCGTTGAGCAGAAAGAGTTACTGTCCTGCTGCTGAGTCAAACAGTCGCTGCACTAATTGAAAAGAGGCGGAGCGAGGCGTTTAGTTGTTTAGTGCCGTTGTAATCCCGGCGTTAATACAGTGCACACATCGCGTGTTTTAAGGATTTAAAGCGTAATCCTCGTTGGCTTTTGTCCGCCGCAGACTGGAGGTCTATACACTTTCAGATCATTGTTAATTAAGCAGATTGACAGGTGTCCACTTGTAATTCTGTCCTTTGAGTCAGGGGAGGGCAGAGCGAGAGTTATAATTGGAGCCCGGCTGGGTGGTCCACTTAAAGTTTGTTGGCGCAGGAGATAATCAAACATGAAAACTGAATGACAAAAAACCAAATGATAATGTGGTGACAGCAGTCTGCCTGCTGGCCGCTAATTGTGAGGTTCTACTTCTCCTCTGCAGCGGAGACCCGGTGGAAAACAGGACCACTACTACTCCAACCCGGTCTCACGGCATTTCCTGTTATAGTCACAACATAAATGTAATCTATTGATTCGTGCTCACCAACACGATTTCCCCTTTTTTTCGTGTCACACAGAACGATTTTAAAAGCAATGTATTTCTACTGGTAGTATGTTTCTGTCTTTTTGTCCGGTCGGGTCTTGGAAGACCGGAAGCTGTGGGGTTCATAAAAACATGTTCTTACTCGATATCGAGCCACGATTATTGTTTTTATTTTAAATCGTATAATGTCTGACTTTTTTTTGCCGCCCGCAAAGAAAATAAATTGGCCTCAGAATACAGAAATCTGTATTTTTAAAATATTTGTTTCCTTCTAATTTGTTATTATTTGGCGCAGGCACAAAACATACTACAAATACATTGCTTTTAAAGTCATGTGTATGTTAATTTTTGGTATCTCGTTGCTCGGTCATTGCCACTACCTCTGCTTTTACCACTCTTATTTATTTGTCTATTTTTTACTGCAGTGAGAGTTGCCAAAGACATTTCGTTGTACTCTGTATGATCACAATAAGGATATATTCTTACCTTACGTCCTAAATCAAATTAATTCAGGATTTTTCTTCCGTTTTTATGATTATCGTGAGTTGTGAAATGCTGAAGAGTCCCATTAGTGTCCAAAAGGTTTTAGACCCTCCTGATATCTGGCCTTTTATAAAAATCTATTATCTGTTAACCTGCAGGGACATGTTATACTTCATTCATTTTGTGCAGCTTATCTACAGATAGTAATGTAACACCACTTGTGTGTTGCGTCCACTTTTGTGAATCCTACTTGTTCAAACAATTAAATTAAATTGAAAAGTTTCCTATTTTATTCTTTATACATTATATTCTTACTTATTCTGCACCTTTCACACTTTATTCTATTTCTATGTCCTAAAATGCACTCAGTGATAACTTTTACATTTAAATTAACTGTTTAAACAACAGATTTAAAACTGTGCAATATATCGACATTATATTGTACAGGTGTATGAGACTAGATATCGTCTATAAAAGGCTTAAGTGATTTCTGTTCCTGGTTCTCAACACTTAGTTTTTATTTATTTTATTTTACCAGGATGGGTCTCAATCGGCGCTTTCACACTTTTCCCAGGAATAGTTCCGATAGTTCCTGGGATTTTGCGTTCACACCAAAAACATCTGGAACTAGAACTTAGTTCTCGGGAACCTTTTCAGTCCCTGCCAGAGAGGTGGTACTTTCATGGGCGAAAAAGGTTCCCATTTCTGCTTGGCTGGGCGAATTGCAAACCACGCCCCATAAAACTCTGAAAGGTTTTGTGAAGCCGCCATTTTATTTGCTGGAATTAGCATTATTAGCATTAGCCCCACGCACCAACAAAGAGACTAGGAGAGGAGGTGTCGGCGTTCTGGCGATTTACTCAGAAGCCTTCAGTAGAAGCTGCTGGGAGTCCCTGAACTAAGTACTGGGAACTAATCACGGCAAAGTACTTGGTGTGAAAGCGCCTATTGATAGTAAAAATCAGTTCTCCTTAGATGCTTTCTTTTTTCTTTTCCCTTTCCCACGTATTCAGTATATCCACATTACTGATGGTTATTAGTCAAAATCTTGAGTATTGTGTGAAAGCACCAACGATCAACCCAACCAAGCAAAATGGTTGAAATGTTGAGGTATTTGGTTAAAATAAGGCTATCTCTTTCTCTAAATGTCGTATCCGAATGTCACTCCAAATGTTCAAATCAGCTGTTTTAGCTTTTAAATTTAGCGACTTCAAACATTTAGTCAGTCGACGAGAGTTCGACACAAAGAGAAAAACAAGACTTTAGTGTCCGATAGTTCTCGGTAACAGCGGTACTTGTGTTTAAACGCTAACATTAGCTTGCTAACATGGGGATGTTTAGCAGGTGTGTTGACTCATTTAGCGTGTTAGCATAGCCAAGTAAAGCTAATTAGCTCGGTTAAGCACAGTTTGATTACTACGCTGCAGGTGGGCATTTTTGGCAAAAGTAGATCAGTCTGTGGGAACTTGGCTTAAAATATACAGGATCATTTTTGAATAAAGTCAAAAATATACAGGATAATTGAGAATATAGTGTTAAATATACAAAATAATTTATAATTAAGTCTAAAATATGCAGGATAAGTTGGATTAATATATATAAAACCCACAGAGCATTTAAAATAACATGTTTTATAAAATGTGCAACCCACTCTGTATCGAATGCTTCAAAATCGGTCAAATCCTGATTCTTACAGACTTCTCTCTCTCACACACACACACACACACACACACACACACACACACACACACACACACACACACACACACGGCCCCTTGTAAACAAACGGCAGCTGGTCATCCCCTTGGCAACAGTGGGTCTGGAAGAAGCCGTTAGCTCCTTTTTTATATATTTTTTAAGTGTGTCTTTGTGAAGGGTCCGCAGCGATGGACCCGAGCACTTGAGGCGTCCACAATGCTGCCGGCTGAATGCTTATTTCATTTTCTGAACAAAAAATGCAAATGTGGAGGAGCTGCTGCTGCTTTTCTCCCTCGCCTCCCCCCCTCCATCCATCCTCCATTTGAAAGACATTAATGTTATCATTTATTCTGCATCCATGAGAGGAATGGACGTTTTCTATTGTTGTCTACAAAGGAAACAGCTGATTGGGGTTCATTCGTATCCGTGTTTGAAGTCAAATCCCTTCACGTTATGTGTTTTTAACGATAAAACACGATGATTTTCTCAGGTTTTATACTTTAGAATAATGTGGATGTGAAGTGTTTCCAATGTTTCATCCCCCTGTTCACTTATAGGTAATCACTAGGGCTGCACGATTTGGGGAAATAATGCAACTGCGATCTTTCTGACGGATATTGCGATATTTGTTTTTAAGCGACCCAACGGAAGTTTATTGTAAAAGGCGGCCATATCTCCGGCTAGGAAGGTCGCATCAACGTGCTCCCGTCTCTAGCACCCCCGAGCAACGAGTGAAAGAACTAAAGTTACATGAAACCTCCGTTGGGTTGCTTTAAAGTCAAGCTTCAGTTTAAGATTCACCCTGTAATAGAAACATGTGATGGAGCATTACTAACCTGACTCAGACGGTTTCACCATCTAGGAGAGCTCCATTGGAAGCCATTTGGAAAAGTATTTCAAAAAGACTTGGCAGGTGATTGGATCAATCTGTCTATCACCTTCTATCATGGGCCACTTCTGATTGGTTAACAATGGCTGGTGCATGTGGAGCACAGCACTTCTGATTGGTGTGGATGACTGACACACAAGAAGAACATGGCAGGCTTTGCTATTTGATAATCGCATCATTTAAAATCGATTAATCGTTCAGCCCTGGTAATCGCATAAGTCTATCCTCAGTCCTCTTTGCTCTTGTCAAATCCTTTTTAAGTTATGTGTGTTTAACGATAAAACACGATGATTTTCTTAGGTTTTATTCACGTCAAAAAATACTTCACATTTTTAATATTTCATCCCCCTATTGATCACTTATAGGTAATCACATGAAGTGATTTCAAAACATCACATTCCTTTCTGTCCTCTTTCTTCTTGTTTCTCTAAAAACTGGAGACTTGTCTCCGCACGGCCTCCTCTGATCGCACTCTCTTTTGTTCTGCAGATTCCCGGCAGAACAGCTTACTGGGAACGCCTCCGTCCTACCAGCAGCCCCAGTACCCTCGGTGAGTCTTCCCTTAACTTAAATCTGTGTTTTCTGGGCTGTGTTGTGAATTAAGTCCAATGTTTTTGGGCTGGAATTCCCCTCTTTGCTTATAATAACAATCTATTGGATTTATAATAAATTGTTTTATTAAATTGTAAAATATACAGAATAATTGAGAATAAAGTGTAAAATATACAAAATAATTGAGAATAAAGTGTAAAATATACAAAATAATTGAGAATAACATTTAAAATATACAGAATAATTCAGAATAAAGTGTAAAATACACAGAATAATTCAGAATAAGTGTAAAATATACAGAATAAGTAATAATATATATATATATATAAACAAAAATAAAAGTGCTACAGAGTAAAATGGTTGAAACAAAACACAAAACAAAAAAATGTATATCGGGGTCCCCGCAGGGTCTAAAAAAGTCTTAAATATGATATACACATTATATCACGGCTAAGAACCAATCAGATTGCTTGATTTGACTTGTCCGTTTTATAAAATAAACGACAGAATAAAAACAGTGACGTTTTAGATCTAAGGTAAGGTTGGATATGAACACCTGTCCAATAAGAAAACAAGGGAACGTTGTTTTAGAAAATTAATGTGGTGTGTGTTACGTCGTCAGACAAGGACTCTTTAAAAAGTGACATTTGTTACTTTTTTTTTAGGTCTTACGAGAACCTTTCCAATAACAGCTGATTATAGGAAAGGCCTTGATTTAAAAATCACTCCTTACATGCTATTAAAGGGTCTGAAATCAATCTGTTTTTAAGACGTAAGAAATAGGATTTTGTGATGTTTTATTACTTTGGTTAAATCAATTCTTTTAGGGATACAAAAATAAATAAAACCTCTTTTTTAGAAAGTAACATTTTGTGCCTTTTTTTTAATATAGTTTTTCTTGAACTTCTCCCCCTTTACATGGTTCAGGCTTCTCCCTTTTCTGAAGTTGCTATATATCCACATAGCGGAGAAATTACATGTTCCATTGGTCATTACAAGTTGCATTTTAAAGAAGCTTAAAGAGCAGCTACAAATAAGCAGTGTTAATTTTGGCAGCTATTTTTGATTTATGGTTAGTTTTAGTCACATTTTAGTCCTTTTTATCCTTCATAGTTTTAGTCTAATTAAGTTCAGCAAATACAGGTATCTCGTAAAGCAACATTTCACTCTCTTAACACTTTACTTGTGATATCTAGGGATGGGTATCGTTAAGGTTTTTAACGGTACTACTATTAAAAATCTGTGTACGCAGCTGCAGGTAGGCCCCGCCCCCCATACAGCTGAGACAGAGAGGCCCCGCCCCCGCACACAGACAGAGGCCCCGCCCCCCACACAGACGAGACACAGGGGGTGTTTCTCAATCTCGAGTAAAGCTGCTCCAGAGCCACTACGTCATCGAGTGCCGCCGAAGGACTGTTCCAATGTCCAGCATACTTGGAAATCTACCGAGCCCGGCGTACTTCGTTTGGAGAAATTTCGAGGCTGCACATGAGTAGACTCAGGTCTTAAAATCCCCACAATGCTTTGCGCACGGACCAATTTCCCCAAATCTGTGGTGGAAAACGTAAGGCGGGGCCTCTCTATGACGCACACTTGCTAGCCTGTTCCACTCTTCGTTTTCCGAATGCCAGGAAGGATTCTTGCCTCGCTTCTGAAGCAAGTGACTCAGAAGACATGTGCTACCAAGGAAGCATCCTCCACATTGAGAAACACCCAGGGAGATCGCTCTTCTGGAGTGAAGAGAGCGGAAATAATAATAATAAGACAAGACGGACACTTGGGGGAAGTACCCTGCATCTTGAATGTCCGATAGTCCACCGTTAACACCTTAGTCCCGTCTCGTCAACGAAAACTAAATATACATTTCGTCATAGTTTTTATTATCAAGAATCTATTTTTAGCTCGTCCTCGTCTTAGTCGTGTAGCAAAGGTCGTTGACGAACATTTTTCGTCATAGTTTTCGTTGACGAAATTAACACTGAAAACAAGGAAAATATCTCAAACCTATTTCTCGGTCGTACATTAAAAAAAAAGGTTGGCATCTAACTTTCCTTCAGCTGTAAGAATCCAGATTGTTCGCCAATGCTTTCAAATCTTCAGAGCCTTTTATTGTGTGCCTATTTTTTTTAAAACAAGTCCGTCTTCACGTTCTCTTTTCCCAAACCCCGGAGCGTCAAACATGTCCCGGCCTTGTTTCGTTTGTTCTTGATTCTCGCAGCAGCTCTTCTCTCCTCGGGGCTTTTGATTTTTTACGATTTCTCTCTCTGCGCTCTAAACCGCATTTCTCTGGAGGAGTTGGTGCAGCTTAATGAGGCGTCACTGATGCCGTCCTGCTATTGATTCTCCACTCCTCCTCAGTTTTAACTTGTCCAGGCCCATTGTGGCTCTGCGTCACCTCGGGTCAGTGGTTATTAGCGGACACAGTTTCAAAAAAACTACTCGGCGCGGGAGTGAATGAAAAGCAGGAGGAACTTGGAGGAGAGGGGATTACCGGTTGAATCTGAGGAGTGTGACTTGGTTCAGTAATGAGGGATTCTCCTTTTTCGGGTTTTAAACTTGTTCTTTATTAGTTAGTTTCTCACATTCCCTTTACATCCAATAGTACTCCATTTTAGATTCTTTAACGAGGGGTCACAACATGTTTAAGGTCTCAAATCCTACAAATTAAACATGAGAATATGAGAAACTAAATGTATCGGAATCAATAATAACACTGGTATAACAAAAATAAAATAACAGATGGGTTGTATATAAGTTTCTTTAACAAGGGGTCAGACATTCCCCTTTACATCCAATAGTACTCAACACTTAAATTCACCCTTAAATTCACCCTTAAATTACCACTTAATGCTTTAATCTTCACTTGTTTTGTATTAAAACTCTCAATATAGTAAAGATGCATTTTTTTAATTGTCTTATAAGGTTGAATGTGTCTGACAGGAATTATCTCGCCCTTAAAGGACTTTTTTCCACTTAAAATCGCCCTTAAATGTTACCTTAATTGGACGGGAATACCGACTTTAATTTGTAATAAAACTCACTATTTACTTTAAAATGATATCATCAGGTTTTATTTGCCTTTCAGGAAGTATCTGAACCTTAAAGGAGTTTTTCTTACTTCAAATTCACCCTTAAATTTCACTTTAACATATTTTTAAAAAAATGTTGATTTTTGAGATTTAAATGCGTGAATAGTTTCTTTAACTCACAACATGTTTTTACAAATTACACAACTACATGAGAAACGGAAATGTATAGAAATCAAATGCTCCTTTTCACCATGCACTATATATATATATTTTAAAACAAACGGTAGAAGTGTTTTGTTTTAAAATAACTTCCATGTGTGGAATAAACAAATAAATATACAAAATCAATAGTAACTCTGAGAACGTAAGTAACACAGGTATAACACAAATAAAATAAAATATGAGTCATCCTACATTTTACAATAATACAGTCCGATAAACTTAGGAGAAATATCCATGAACCAGAACATTTCAAAAAACAAATCCCTCATTTCAAAGAATAATATCTGTTGCTTTTCACACATTGTGCCGCGGAGACTTTGAGCGCTCGATCCCACGGAAGAACTGCCTGGCTTTATCTCAGAGATGAAGGCGATCCGATTGGTTCGTTTCATATTCACCGCTTTCTTTGCAAAGTCATCTGAAGAGACGAGGTGGTTTGCACGTCCTCGAGAGCGAAGGCCTTTCGGTAAACGCTCGACGATGTGAGGTCACTTTAAAGAAGAGGCCGAGGTCACGTTGCTTTTTCAGATCAAAAGGTCCTGAGGTTTTATGAGCTGGGCTGGGAGCTTATAGAATATGATGCAGATCAAACTGGGCGACGAGCACAACCTCACACGGCACTCACACGCTGAATACAATCTGAGGAATGTCTCCAAGCATGAGTAAAGATTTGTGGAAATGACGTGGAAATTGTCTGAAAACGTTCCAAACAGTCGGCTAGAAATTCCTCGTGGCGTCTTAGTTCCTCAAGTGGAGAAATCAGCAAAGTGTTTTATTAATGAAAACACAAATCAGAGGCAAGCAGAGATTTGTAGAAGGAAGTCAGTCAGGCGTTTCCTGACGTGGAAAAGTAACTCAGCTCAGTCTCAAGTTACTTTGAAGAGCGGCTAGTCTTTGTTTGATTCATCATTTTGTAGATGAGACGTCAGGAAAGACCAACCTGGCCTCTTCAACGGTCCTGCTGTTTGACTGCTAGTCCAACAGCTCACCAATATTTAGTTTAAATAAATACAAAACTGAGAAAAATCCGTAAAATCTGACTTTAGAGAATCCAGAGTCGTTGGAGCTTTTTCACTTTCTCTTGAGAATCTCCTGAAAGAAATCATTTCTGTGGAAAAATGATTTCCTTTTCACTCTTTTTATTTTTCGTCTGCCTGACTTTCAACTCCAGTAAATCCATCGCTCTGCGGCCCCTCTCAACAATAGAAAATATGCACGTTTACTTTAGTAGTGTTTCTGGATTTAACATAAAATATGACTCAAGTGTTTCACAGATCCAGGGATGCTTCCTTCACTTCCCGAGGTCTTTACCTCCTCTTCAGACTGAATCTCTTTTGATGTGAGACCTTGTCAGGAGTGTTAACAGGTGTGTGTTTCTGTGTGTGTGTGTAGGCAGCAGCAGCAGCAGCAGCAGTACGGTGGCGGCAGCGGGGGTCACGGCTGGAATCGAGCCACGCAGGCTCAGGGCTCGGCGTACCAGCAGAACCAGAGCCGCGGGGGGGCGGCTCCTCCTCCTCAGCAGCCGGGAGGATACCAGCAGGGGTTCAATGACCGCAGAGACAACCGGGGACAACACCACCAGGTACACACGCTGAGAATAACACCCACTGGATTCCACTTACTCTGTTAGTCGTGTGTTTAGAAGGTCATTAGCGAGACATTGTAATAAAACCGCTTCAAACTACTTTCGTGGCTGTTTTTAAAAGTCTTTAGAGGCTCTGACGTTATCCGTTGCAAAATGATCTCTTTTTAAGTAGGTTTTTTTATTTCATTGTAATTAAGGAATGAGCGGGACGTGCCCAAAAACTAAATATGTTTCTGAGATATCAACTTTCTCATCATCCTATAAGGCGACATAAAACTCTTTCTAATCCAGTTTGATTTCAATGAACTCCAGAGAAGTTGTTTTAAAAACGTTGCGTTAATATGCCCGGTAAATGGTACGGAAGGATTAGGGCCACAGCCGAACACTCTTCTTTTAGGTCTGACCAAAAGTGACGTTTTGTTTTTTTCCCAATTAAGAATTTTACTTAAAATAAAAAAACGTATTTATTAGGATTCTGAGGTTTGTGAGTTTTATTGGTAATTTTTTTTTTTGGGGATAATTTAGTTTTTTCAAAGTCTTTACTTTTTTTTTTTTTTAGGTCAGAACTAAAACATAAAGAAAAGTTTGGTTAGCCCTATAAAAAAAAAAAAAAATAGAATTCTGAGATTTGGGGATTTTTTTTTGTTTTAATTTTGTGTGAGAATTTTGCTTTCTGAGAACTCTGACTAAAATAAAAACAAAAAAAGAATATTCCTTTGTTAGGTCGAAGAAGAATTCAGACTTCTTTCCTAGAATTCCGACCTTAATCTCAGATTTCCAACTTCTCCGAATTCAGACTTTTCGATCTCAGTATTCCCACTTTTTTTCTCAGAACTCAAAAAATAAAATGTCAGTTTTTTTGGTCGGATCCCAAAATGCTCTTCACATGTCAGGCCCTCATCCTCTTCCAAAAAGTAAACACCTTTTTATCGTCATCTTTTAGAACCCTGTCTTTGACTCTGAATAACGTGGCTTTTGGTTCGGATGGTTTTAAACGCCGGCTGGAGCTCCACCAAAACATTTAGTCACAAATCTATCTGTGGTTTAATTTTGTACTAATTCTTGTTTATATTGTGTTCCAGGGCTACGGCTCCAGAGGGTTCCCGGCCCCCCCTCCCTCCAGGAGATACGACTGGAACAACTGAGCTCAAACTCCAGTCTTTTGGGACTTTGCGTCTATTTTTTAGGGGAGAAATGTCAGAATTGTCTTAATTGTACAATTTAATTTGTTGTTTGTGTTTTTTTCTTCTTTTTATCCACAAAAAAAAAAACTGTAATATGTGATTTTTTTAGACCTTGTGAAAATACAAGTGTGTCCCGGACTGAGTCCCGCTGTGTTTATTCTTTAGGCAGATCTCTCCCGGAGGTTCCTGTGTTTAAAACGTAAGATAAGCATGTGAAATAAAAGAATAACACTCATGTGGGGTATATGTGTCCAGCAGGAATGATCTCCCCCTTAAAGGGCCTGGTTTCCCCTTAAAATCACCCTTAAAGGGCCTGGTTTCCCCTTAAAATCACCCTTAAAGGGCCTGGTTTCCCCTTAAAATCACCCTTAAAGGGCCTGGTTTCCCCTTAAAATCACCCTTAATGTTAACTTTTGACAGAAATACAGACTTTAAATCCTCGATGATCAAGATTCTTTCATTTTATTGTATTATCTTTTATTATCTTGTATTATTATTAAGTTATGTGTCCAGCAGGAATTATCTCAACCATAAAGTGCATGTTTTCCCCTTAAAATCCCCCTTAATGTTAACTTTTGACAGAAACACAGACTTTAAATCTTTTTTTATTTATTATAATATATTTTATTATTAAGTGATATTTGTCAGACAGGAATTATTGTTAACTATAAAGGACTTTTTCTTGAATTCAACCTTAACATTTTATTCAATTCAGCACTTACATTTTAACTTAAGGCAATACCGACTTTAAATTCTCAATAATATAATAAAAGAAAAAGGTTGATTTTATATTACTTTTTATTATTAAGTGATATTTGTCCAACAGGAATTATCTCTAACATAAAATACTTAGTCTTTAAATCACCCTTATCATTTTATTCAATTCAACACTTAAATTACTACTAAAGGCTTTAATCTTCTCTTGTTTTGTATTAAAACTCAAGATGCATTTTTAAATTATCTTATAATGTTTACTGTGTCTGGCAGGAATTATCTCGCCCATAAAGGACTTTTTTCCACTTAAAATCACCCTTAAATGTTACCTTAATTGGACAGGAATACCGATTTTAATTTGTAATAAAACTCACTATTTACTTTAAAATGATATCAGGTTTTATTTGTCTCTCAAGAATTATCTGACCCATTAAGGTTTTTTTTTTACTTCAAATTCACCCTTAAATTTCACTTTACACTTTAACATATTTGAAAAAAGGTGATTTTTGAGATTTAAATGCAGAAAATTCAAAGATTTCTTCATTTAAAAAAAAACATTTAAATCCAAAATCAGTCTTTTTGCAAAGAAGCTGTTATTAATAATTATGAAGATATTAATAACATTTAAAGATTCAAACTTTGAAAGTGATGCTTCAGTGTCAACAACAACAAAACGTTAAAATATCCAAAATGCAAATATCATTTATTCAAAACAAAAATGTGACAAAGAAAAATGAATGATTTACTTGAAATGAAAATATGTGGGATAATGTTTTCAAACCGGCTTCTATTGCTTCACCGTTTATATATAAACCTGCAATAATTTAATTTGCGTAATTGGATGAAAAGGGAAAGTGGCTCATCCCCCTTTAAACGCTGCAGCATTCACATTTTGTCAGTTACAAAAAAAAAATATTTTAAAGAGGAAGATTATTAACATTCAGTCCAAGCCTGTCATTTACAGTTCATTTTTAGCCCGGTATTGCTCTTTAGTGTCCCTGTGTGCGTAAAGGAACCAGACTTTTACGCATGGAAAAAAAGACAAAAACCCTCTGGTGATTTTCCTCCAAATAAGAAATCCAACCCCGGGATTGATGCCTCTGAGAACGGGCTTGTAATGTCGGTCTTCCTCCCGGTGTCCATACCAAGTCGTCCCGTGCAGTACATTGGATCCCAACGTGGTGTTTGTGTATCAGTGCGCAGAGGAAACAGACTTTTACGCACGGAAATAATGAGGGAAAAAACTAGTCTTGTGCGTATTTTTCCAAAAAAGAAATCCAACCCGGGATTTAAGCCTCTCGGGATGGATAAAAGTCTCTTTCCTCCCGGTATCCCCACCAAGTCCTCCCGTACAGTAAATTGGACCCCATAATGCCGTTTGTGTACTCTGTGCGTAAAGGAACCAGACTTTTATGTTGAGTAAAAAGACGAGAAAAACTGTCTGGTGTTTTTTTTTTTCTCCTCCCAAAAAAGAAAATCCAACCCGGGATTTATGCCTCTCAGAACGGGTAAATGTCTCTCTTCCTCCCGGTGTCCCTACCAAGTCCTCCCGTACAGTAAATTGGACCCCATCATGCTGTTCGTGTACTCGATCAGAGCCGCGTCCGTCTGCGTCATATTGATCTGTCCATGAAGGCCGAGCGGCGGACTTTGGGACAAATCCTCCAGCACCTCTGCGGAGGAAAGCGGGTTTCCGGATGCGATCACCACCTCCGCCTGTCTGTTTCCGGTGTGGCTGGACTCATCCTGGCAGCTTTTACCGGTCTTGGAGATCAACGGGGACACGGAGGAGGAACGGTGCGTCGTTGCGCAAAGACCTCCAGCGGTGTTTCCTCCTCCTTCCTGCTGCGGCACTTTGTCCTTGTTCTGCCGCTTCAGTTTGTACCGGTGGTTCTGGAACCATATCTTCACCTGGTTGGGGCTCAGGTGGATGAGCCCGGCCAGGTGTTCCCTCTCCGGCGCGGACAGGTACTTCTGCTGCTTGAAGCGCCGCTCCAGCTCGTACACCTGCGCCTGCGAGAAGAGCACGCGCCGCTTCCTCCGCGGATTCGCGTGCATGGTAACCATGGACTTGTTGCAGGGATCCATGCCGGACAAACTGCTCACCATCCCGGACATGTTCATCCCTCCCGAGGGGTTCATGAACCTGGAGACTTAGAGGAGAAACGATCGTTGATTGGATAGAAACATGGGGAAAGAAAGAACTCAAGGAAACATGATTATCTTTAAATGAGTCAAACACTGTTAATGGATTGTTATTCTATTACATTAAAATACATGGGAAAGAAAGAAAGGTATTACTCAAGAAAACATCCGATACTGACATCCTGAAACCAGTCTTATCTAACATAGTGCTTATTATGAATGGATTGTTCTATTAAAATAAATGGGAAAGAAAATGAAACAACAGCAGCAATCAAATCCTTAAACGATTCATGTAATAGCCTACTAATTAATTGTAAACTGCCCAATTACATCTTAAAATAAGGGGAATACATTTCACTTAAATCGGTAATAACCATAGGCTACTGCATGTATCAAACATAACATAATAAAAGCCTTTTATAAAAACAGGTATGCATATTATGATTAGGAAACTATTCAAGGAATCTCATCCTTAACATTTTTATTATAAAAATGATGCATTTTATTTATAGAGCGCTTTCGAGATACTCAGACACTTAATATGCTTTAAAGATTCATTAAAACACACTTAAAATATAAAAAACACAACATGATTTACAGATTAAAAGCATAACTCGAGAACACATCATTACTAACATCCGAATGGCCTTGATGAATTAAATGGCTTATTATAAATACCTTTTCAACTAGGCTAATAAAACATTTCAGAATGCCATCCGTTATTAATGGATTGTTATATTTGCTTTAATTTGAAAATATTGGATTATAAGAAATAAAGAACAATCATTTTACTTATATATACATTTTTGGATTAGAAGACAATTAACTAACTCTACTGTCCGGCAGTGGCTCAGTCAGTAGGGGCTTGGACTGTGAGCTGTAGGGTCGCCGGTTCAAGTCCCCGAACAGACCTACATATGGAGTGTGGACTGCTACTTGTAGAGGTCCCAGTTCACTTCCTGCCCTGCCGTGGTGCCCTTGAGCAAGGCACCGGACACCCCCCTTCCCACAATAAGTGTGGCTTGATATTGAGTAAGAAAAAGGTTGATAAACGCTGTGAGAATGGATCTGTGGAGAGCATTTCTCCGCGATCCCAACGTTCAGCGAGCTCTATGCAAGTTTACGGGACCCCCTGATAGTTGAACATCGACGCTAAAGGGCCCCCCCACTGCGTTTGATAATGACGCCAAGGGATCGTGACATAACGTCCCTATAGGCCGAGTTGGGAGTGAGAATATGTTGGAAAACATTATGGTCTGGATTCTTCAGGGGTGTCAAACTAAATTTCATCTCGGGCCACATTGGCATCATGGTTGCACTCAAAGGGCCGGTTTTATATACATACAAAAAATACATATATAAATATTTAATATATTTAAAAGAATGTATTATATTACATTATTGCCGTCTGTATTGGATTATTATCGGATAGGGTAATAACTTAATAAGTCTCTTCAGTGAGAATGTCACAAAATTATTTTAAAAGAAAAGCCAAATTTTGGAAAAAAAGTCAAAATAAAAATAAAATAACTGACATTTTGAAAAAAAAGTCAGATTCTGAGAAGAAAAGTCCAATTTTGAGATGCATTGTGGGACATGTAGTTTATAGGCCACGTGCTTCTGTAAAGTAGCATGTAACCGTATAGTAAACATATTATATTCTTTGCTGGCTCTTGTGGGGCCACATTAAATGAAGTCACGGGCCGGATTTGGCCCCCGGACCTTGAGTTTGACACCCCTGCTTTAAAGGCTTTTAACACAAGTTAGTTTAAATTAGAAAACGAGTTCCTTTAATGAGGAATTAAAGGGGAGAGAAAGGGAATTATATAACCTTTAAAAACGAGTAATAATCAAATCGTTGAACATTATCTTAGTTAAATAAATCGTTTGTTATACTTGTGTTAATTAGGAAACAATTATGGATAAAGAACTCAATCAAACGTCTTCTTTAAAGCCTTTTAGATGGTATGGGTATTGGAGGATGTAATGCTTGTTCTTTTATATATTTAAGGATTAAATAAAGGGTCAAATTAATTATGATAGACTGTTTGCTAGGCCCGTTTTAGGTAATGTTGCATTATAACATCGATACGCCTAGACCCTAACCCTACACCTCATTCATAAGTATTTATTTAATATGCATCTACTGTGATCAATAGGAGGATATTCTGTAACCTCGTGCCCTTTATTTACTCCTTACAATTTCTGGTTGGATGCAAAGTGTATTGCGTTGCACTATTTTTAATCTAATCTTAATATAACAGAGGAGGGTTATTCATTGTGAGTTTCGAAACAAAGGATGTTAGATTTCAGACAGGTAAGCCATGCATTTAATGGATTTTTATTAATACGTATTTTGTATTAGGATGCGATTTTAAATTAAATGAGACATTTTAGTGGAAAGAATCTTTCAATCTTCAAAATAATTTACGGATAATTGAGTGACTTTAATTAAAGTATTATAGGAGCTGTTCATCTGTACACATTTATATTACAAGAGATTAAACATTTAAAGAGGACCAGACACACTGTGGTAACTCCCTGTGATCATTAATAATAAGTTATTAAAACCACAGAGACTTTTGCAATTATTATCTATATTAGTATCACTTTTTATTCATCGTCTTATTTCATTTCACTGCTGCTCAGAATATAAGCTTCATACTTTTAAAATCAAAGTTGAACTGCATTGTGAAAGGCCTGTTTGTAGTGTATAATAGTATAAATACAGATATTATATAAAATATAAAGAACGCTTCAGTTTGGACACGTTTTTGGAACATTACGCCTTTTTCCATCGTGCGTAAAAGCGCATTATTTCCTTTTTAAAACCTCAGATTTAAAATAAAGTTATATTCAAAGCTGCTCTCACTGGTCTGGTTTCGGGGCTCACATGGATTAGCCTCTTAATAAATGGTGAGGCTATTAAAAAAACACCTATAGATAAAGATCAATATATATATATATATATATATATATCAATAAATGAATCCTATAATGATTGTGTTAGTACATAATCAATACAATACAACAATACAATAACACGTGCCACCGTTCATTTTCTTCTGTTATGTTGACTTACCCTCCGATCTAAAATAATAATTTGAAGCTGCTCTTACTGGTTTGGTTTGGTGCTCCGGGTTGCTGTACCAGGCCAACAAACATTACGCATGTTTCCATCGTGCGTAAAAGCGCATTATCTTTCTTTTTAAAACCAGAGATTTAAAGAAAGATCGGGGCTCCAGGTTGCTACAAAAACCTGAGATATAAATAAAAGTAAACTTGTATTTCAATCTGCTCTTACTTGTCTGGTACCGGGGCTCCGGGGTGCTGTACCAGGCCGCCCCGCCTCCGCGTACTGTCTCCTGGTAGGACGGCAGGTCTCCCACGGTGCCGATCCCTCCGCCGCAGAAGCCTCCAACGGCCCCGGAGAACTGCGGCACTCCCGCGGGGACGTGGTGGTGGTGGTGGTGATACGGTCCCCCTGGTCCCACTGCTGCTGCTGAGGAAGAGGAGGAGGAGGGTGAGGATGAAGAGGAGGACATGTGGTGATGGTGGTGGTGGTGGTGATGGAGGTGCTGCTGCGTACCGGGCTGAGAGACTTGAGGCTGCCGGTAAGAGAGGCTCCCCGCCGCGGCTTCCATCCCGCCGAACCTCCGGTAACTTTCCTCCATGGGGCTCAAAATGTCGCTGACTGAGAATGGGGTGGAGGTGGAGGTGGAGTGTTTGGGGCTGAAGGACATGGTGCGCTCTGCCTGGATGTGACGGGGGGGTTTTGTCCCGGAGACTCCCTCCCTCCCTCCGGTTCTTCTTCTGCTGCTGCTGCGTCCCGGGGAGAAAATACAGCTGCCCGGGAGGAGCTGTGCTTAACTCCGAGAGGCGGAGCGACACCGACAATAGAGAGCTGGCCTTACAGAGGCGAGAGGAGGAAAATGGATTGGACCTACTTTCTTTCTTTCTTCTTCTTCTTCTTCCGCGCATGTGTTTGGTTTGTGAGATTTGGAACAACATACAAATACACTCCAATATTCAGTATCTTAATTATTATCAAAGAGATGTACCAAAAGTAAAAGTACTCGTTGTGAATCATATTATATCTTACACTTACTTTCTACTGCTTCTGTTGTTTTGTTTTCAGTAACTTTAAAAGAGGTGAATTAGGAGGTGAACTTTCTTTCTTCTTCTTCCGCGGATATAATTTGATTTGTGAGGTTTGGACCAAAATGACAGGAGGAGGCACACAATACACTCCAATATTCAGTATCTTAAGTATTGGCATCAAGATGTGCCAAAAGTACTCGTTGTGCGTAATGGCCCATTTCAGAATCATATATTAAATGTTTGGACCTACTTTCTTTCTTTCTTCTTCTTCCGCGGATGTGTTTGTTTCGTGAGGTTTGGATCCAAATAAAAGGATGCACAAAATACAAGAAGAAGTTGAAGTGTCAAAAACTAATCGTAAAAATACTCTTGTTACAAATAAACTCCAATATTCGATATTTTACTCAAGTATTGGCATCAAAATATATTAAAAAGTAAAACTCGTTATGCGTAATGGCTTATAGTCAGTCAAACACAAATAAACAGTTATGAAAGTTGAATATTTTTCCTCCATATTTGTATTTATTTTACATTTTTTGAACTTTTATTGTTTGGAAAAGTAGTTTATTATACATTCAAACTTGCTATCCGTATTTGTATTAATGTTGACCTCTTTTCAGTAATTGCCCCTGTTTTGCGCACAAGTCACTTTCATATCCAATGAATGGAGTTGAATGAAGCCGCAGTTATATTCCCTTTTTTTTAATAACTTAAGTTTTTATTGTTTCGAAAGTTTCGAAAGTTGAGTTCTACGTCAAAAAATATAATTTAAAACGCAGATTCAGTGCTTTTTGTAAATTAACACTCAATTTTACGATGTTACATTTACCATCTTACACTTTATTCATGATAATGTAACAAATTATAAAGGTGTTATTCATGTTTAATATGCATGTCTCTTTTTCTGACAAAAGTGGAAATTAACTCACTTTTCGATTCAGAAAAAGTCAAAACTGCGAGAATTTCTTGATTTTAACCTCAAAATTATTTTATTTTTCATAATTTTTTATTTATTTATTAAGAAACAACAAATAATGGGATCGGATTATACATTTGTTAAATCACAGAAAAATAAATTAGGGGTATTTTTAAGCCCATAAAATCAAACAGTGACATTAATTAAAGTTAAAGCAACGGACCTCGTTTTTCGTTAATTTAAACCTTTCTCTCAAACTTTTTAACTTTATGAATTTAATTACTTTAATATATGTTATCCTCCGTAATTGTAATAATACATAATTCCACTCCTCTAGCTGTATATTCTGAGCATCCAAACATATTTCCCCGTATGTTCCTCTTTAATTAATAAATCAATAAACACATTATAATAAATATAATGCACCTGTAAAACGAGCAGGCCGAGCAGCCAATCACCTGCTGACCTGTGCGTCACGTCACCTTACGTCACCTAACGTCACCCCACGTGCTCTCCCGGTACTGATTATAAACGGGTCTGTGTTTCTCTCTCCGGAGCTCCAGAGGACCGGGCGGGACCTCCGCGGATCTGCAGCCGGGATCAGAGCTGCGTCTGCCGGCAGAGAGGAGAGGAAACCCCGCCGGAGCGGACCGGGAGCACCGGGGAGAAAAACAGCTGATTTTTACAGGTGTTTAAAATAGACAGTCTACTATTTATTACAGCCGATATTATAAGAAATCTATATTGTTTTTTCGGCCTGAGTTTGTGATGGTATAATACAGAATGATAATGTAATCAAGCCTTTATTCTACTTTCGAATTATAACAAATGTTTCCAGGTGTTTCCTACAATTACAGCTGATATTATGAGGTATCTCTATTTATTATTATTATTATTATTATTATTATTATTATTATTATTATTATTATTATTATACAGACTCCAAATGTACCATCCATCTAACTATCTGATTACACATCTTAATGTCGAATTAATGTTATTTCTTAATATTCCTTTACGGTGTAATGTCTATTTATAACGAATTTAAGTGTAATTAATTGTACTAAAGTCGTGTTATAAAGACATTGTTTGGGCATGTGTTATATTCCCATAATATCTCTGTGGTAATACTGAGTTTAACTTGAATTAATTTAACTAAGAGGCGATTTTAACTCTTATAATATCCCTTAATTAAGGTACTTTATGACTTGACTCTTTATCTTTTAGTCCCCTTTACTGTTTAAGGCCTTTATTACAAACTAAGGCTTTTCATCCAGTATTCCTAAAGACTTTAATGTAGTTAATAATGACTTTTCTTTCAATTAAAAATATTTTCCTGTAAAAATATGCGGAAAAAATATAAATTCAGATTTTTATTTTTCCTTTAAAATCAGGGGGGGGGGGAACTCAAATACACAGTGGGCCAAAATAAAAAAATGGGTACTAGTCGAGGTCCGGACTGGTTCAATGTTTATTGCAGAACTTATTGAAATGAACTTATTGCACATATTAAACCTGGAACTAACAAAGCTTAAATGATTGCCTATAAAAACAACATTAAACATTAAATAATCAGTTCATTCATTTCTTATGGCTCTATCTGCAGCTTTTCCAGAGTCATTTCTTATGATTACAATTTTCCACAGGCCAGCTTCAAAACAACTATTTCCCTCAAAGAGAAAACCAAACATGCCCTGTTGTCCTGAGAGAGAAAGTGCAGGAGGAAACATCCATTAAACTCAGTGTGCTGCTCTGTGATGCTAGCTCAGATACTTGGCATCTCATCTTGGGGGCAATGTCATCAATGTTTGGGCTCAGCTCTGAGCTGAGGAGAGCCTCAGGATGGAGTGAAGGTGTGCGTGCAATATACCGGCGGGCCAGATTTAGTAGTTATTAGAAATTATCCTGTGGGCCGAAATTAAATCCACCAAGGGCCTGATTTGGCCCCCGGGCCTTAGGTTTGACATGTGTGTTTTAAAATGCTCCATTCTTACTCACTAAATGCCACTTTGTTGTATCGTGTTAGCTGTGATTCATCCCGTCTATAGTGTTTTCATTGTCAGATATTTACAGATCTTTTCTCACGGCCAACTTTTATATTTTAACTTCTGTTTTTATTTTCTATTTTGAGATGTTTCTATTTGTGTGTTTTCTACAGTTTTTGTTATGTTTAATTATGTGCAATACTTTTACTTTTACATGCTGCTGTAACTAAAACCTTTCGGAATTAATAAAGTATATGTTATCTGAACTTTCCTATAATCTGAGTCTGGAGGTGATTTTGTCTTTTGCGTCTTTAATTAAGAAAAACCACCGAAGAAGAGTTTCCTCCCTGACGGTCTTTAGGCTCTGATCTTTATTCTACTCACATGCATTCATAACATTTTAAAAAGCAATGTAGGTCTTTCATGAAATAGATAGACAGCTACAGTCTCGACCGTTTGATAACATATAATCGTAGTTATGAGTTAAAGTCCTTTTTTAATGCTTTTTTATTTTGAGGCATCTTTGGGCACATAGTCTAATTGTTTATATTGCTTTCTTTCAGATGTCTGTACTTTGTTATCCATGTATCATCTGTATACTGACCTGTGTTTACTTACATGCCTATTCATTTGATAGTGCACTGTATCTGCCACAGACTGACCGTTTCATGTGTGTGTCATGTTCGTTACAAAGAGACGCACAAGACTAGTTTCCCCCCTCATCATTTCCGTGCGTATACGTCTGTTTCCTCTGCGCTCTGAGTACACAAACACCACGTTGGGGTCCGGTTTACTGCACGGGACGTCTTGGTAGGGACACCGGGAGGAAGACAGACATTACAAACCCGTTCTCAGAGGCATCAATCCCGGGATGGATTTCTTTTTTGGAGGAAAAGCACCAGATGGTTTTTCTTGTTAAAAAGAAAAAGGTTGATATTGGAGACAGGTGGTGGGAGCAGAGCACCAGGAGGCATCGGTTTCATACCAGTCAGAACAAGCAGGCCATAGGAAAGGCTTCGGGACATATGGGTGTACTTTGGATCATCAGATAAAGGTAACATCTTGGACTTGGATCATTCCGTACAAGTGACTTTCTGGACAGACATGAGCAGCGTTACAGCATCTAACGGGACAGATCAACAACGACACATTTACTTTTGCTCAGAACACATAATACTTCACTTCAATGTAACATGTTATTAAGGACATTTATTTGGTATTTGTCCGACAGTTTATAGATGTGTTATCTTCACGGTCATCTGTATATTCTTCTAATGCTGCTTTATCTCTTTCTATTTTGAGATGTTTCTATTTTAGAATCGTTTAGTTCTGCTGCTGAAACATCATAAACGAATAAAGTACATCTTATCTTCAGACCTCTGCAGATGTTCTGTGTTCCTCAGGTAGAAACACCTGTGGCTTCAACAGGTCTCTGACTGAGGAGGAGGGGGGGGGGGCACACTAAACCATGTAACCCCCCTTTAATGGTTCCTGCTTCCTTTCAGTCCCTCAGACCCTCTTCAGGTTAATCCCCGAGCAGCCGGGCCCTGAACGCCTCTTGAGATTGGGGGAGATGAGGGGGGGGGGGGGGTATTCAGACCACCTGGCTCCCGAGACCCCGAGACCCCCCCCCCCTCTCTAACTCCCCCCCCCTCCACATGGGAACTGAAAAGTCTTCTCTTAAGAACTGAGTCCAACATCTTATTTGTCCAGTTATGTTCTCCAATACCTTTATTTGATTTTCAGTTTTCTATCTTTGTTTGTCCTTTTTTGTATTTCCTGCCTTTATTGGGGTCTTTAGAGTTTGTGTGAGTCTTGTTGTTTCTGAGTCTGACTTCTACATTACATTTAGCTGACGCTTTTATCCAAAGCGAGTTACAATGACCGATTACAGGGACATTCTCCCTGGGGAAACTAAGGGCTAAGTGCCTTGCTCAAGGGCACACTAGTGGTGGTGTTCCAGGCGGGATTTGAACTCACAACCTTCCGATCTTCAGCCCACCTTTAGATCCATTAGACCACCACTACCCCTTCTTTCAGTCTTCATTCCATCTCTCTTCTAATCAGCAGTGTGACGAGTTGTGTTTGACTTTGTGAGTCTGTGGACAGATGTTTGTCCCTGTGATGGTGAACAGGTGAACCGGTCTGAAAGAAATGAAGAACTTTCTATGAAGAGAACATATTCTGTGGTGTTCCCTCTCCTGTAGTGCTCTATAGGTTTTAGTGACTGGAAATGGTCTGCAGAGGATACATCTGTGTGTCCTCCAGAGGGAGTTCTACACATCAAACATAGAGTGTTTATGGCCGCAGAGTCTCAGTAACTTGGTGCAATACAGATGATATCTATTGGAAATGCTGATATGTATTAAAGTCTTCCTGTGATATTTCTCTGAACAACAAATGACAGTGAGGTTATTTCTTGTGAAGGTCACGTCGTGTGTGTGTGTGTGTGTGTGTGTGTGTGTGTGTGTGTGTGTGTGTGTGTGTGTGTGTGTGTGTGTGTGTGTGTGTGTGTGTGTGTGTGTGTGTCAGGATAAAGGCTATGTGTTGTCCGGGTTACAGAGAGGTCAAAGAAGTTCTTCAGAAATCATTCAGACTGAAGGTCGACCAGGTCAAGGAGTGTGTGTGTGTGTGTGTGTGTGTGTGTGTGTGTGTGTGTGTGTGTGTGTGTGTGTGTGTGTGTGTGTGTGTGTGTGTGTGTGTGTGTGTGTGTGTGTGTGTGTGTGTGTGTGTGTGTGTGTGTGTGTGTGTGTGTCCAGTTTGATGGGTGTGAGCGTGTGCATTATAATGATGTGTGGGTCACTGTGTGTGGGTCACTGTGTGTGTCACTGTGTGTGTCACTGTGTGTGCTTAATAAATGTGACTTCACCCAAATGCACACACTGATGTGATGTCTTTCAACCAATCACTGTGTTCCACATGATATAAAATGGACTCCAGTAGTGCCACGCCCCTTTTTCAGTCAACATGGCCGACTTGGAGGCAATGAGGAAGTGCCAAGCACCTTTTTAACCTGTTAATTCAGATGTTAAGGTAGACTAAAAGCTTTAGGAATCCAAAGTACAACATATAATAAGTACCCTGTATCAAGATTGATGTAAAACAAGTGACATTTGACCTTTTTAGAGAGGTTTAGCAACAAAAACAACTTTTGGGGTCATTTGAGTGGATTTTCCATATCTCTGGCCCCCCTTTGGTCGATTTTGATGATTGACATCTCTTTTTAATCGTCAGAGCCAATGGAATCGGGGGAAAGTTCCACATACACACACAGGTTACCAAATAAGGAGTGAGATAGACGCGTAGCAAAACCGGAAGCTGCGCTAACCTCTGGTGGCTACCATTAGCAGCTCATTTTTCTTCTCCGATTTTTGAATAAAAATGGAATTATGGATTATTAATAATTTTTTCAAAGTAACACACACATTGCTATAACCTATGGATTAACCTTCAGCCGCGTTTTTTCTCATTTTAATGCCATTGAACACGACTTTTGATAGAATAACAGCTAAAGTGAGCATATCTCCGTGTTTTGCTAAGCTACTCGTGTGTTGTCTGTATTTGCTTCCCCTGTCACGAGTTCTGATCGCTCAGTGATGATCCTTATATTTCTATAATCTGTGGACTCTCAGGATGTTATCTAAGCTTGTTTGTGCAGATCCAATAAGTATATCGATCAGTGTAGCTAGAGTTCTGTGCTAACGGCCTTAAGATTGTTTCGCTCGTAGCTAAATCAGAGGCTCGGCGTTAGCTTTTTTTTTGAAAAAAATCAGTTACCTGAGTTTCTTCCCGTTACATGGATACAAAACATTCATAGTTTATTGAATATTAAGATGCCCTCAGACGCTGTTTCCTGCAGGTGATGCGTTTTCCCCCCCCCCCGGTATCTGGGGTGCAGTGTAGAAGAGGTTAAATGTGTTAAATAATACAAAGTATATATGTGTTACGTTCCCTATTGGGCTAGGGGTACCAAAGGGAACAACACGACCAGAGTAGAATTGGTAATAGTTATAAGTGTTTATTTTAAACAGCTGGTCAAACAAAATGGCAGGCAGGCAGCCTGAAACAAACAAATTGCCACAAACACTGGTTTACATAACAAACAAAGAGGCCACAAGGGCGCAAGTTTAAATAGGCAACCAAACTAAAAGAGGACTCTAAAACGTGAGCCTATTTACACACCTGAAATCACTGAACACTTAACGAAAGGAGGCTGCAAGAAAACACAGCTAAATAGGGTAACTCAACACACCACTCTAAACACATAAATCAACAAGACACTAAGCACATACGAGTTAACCCCTGTTAACAGAATGTATACAACACAAGTTATACACAGAACGACGAGCAAATAGCGAGAGGCGTCTGTTCCTCAACAGAGCCTCCAGAGTGATGACAGTCCGCGGCCTTTGTACTGCTCCCCCGGGAGATGTGCCGGAAGGGGCGGGGATTGGATGACGTCTCATCCAATCACCTCTTCGGATGTTGCGAGGGCGGGACGTCGGAAGAACTGCGCAGCTCATGTGTACACACACACACACACACACACACACACACACACACACACACACAGGATTAACAGCCTTAACAGCCCCAGGAAGGCAGCGGCTGTAACAATATGCAATGTGTTTTGAAGTTACATTGGACCTGTGCAAAGTGATGAATGTTTCTGCATAATCTGCAATCTACTTTGCTACATGCTTCAATTATGTTATATCACTTTTTTAAACACCTACTTAAACACTAGAAGTGACCTCAGTGACTTTGACATTAACTCTGCAACTTGAACATTGAAGTGTTACCTACAGATTAAAGTTTAGATGCCAGTGAAGCTGCTGCTAGAGGTCAGACATGTGCTCTGTTGCACCTTCAACCTCAAACATGTTGTTATCCTGAACATGGCTGCAGGATGAGAAGTGAAACTCTCTGCAGGAAGAAGGTGTTAAGTTATTCTCTAACTCAGTGACTTGAATCTGACCCTGGCATCTGAACTCAGATGCCTTGGTTGCTGATTGGCTAATGGTTACTCAAGCCAAAACATCGTTATGACATCACAAAGTGGCCAAAATCTGATCAGCTCATTTTCAGACAGGTTTTTATAGAAATGGATCAAAAAGAGAGAGAATCTTTGTTCCTGAAACTTTCTGAAAAGCACAGAGATTGTAGTCTTTGCAGACCAGTTACATGAGTACAAACCTTTATAACAAACTACAGGAGAGGGAAAACCCCCAAAAGCACAATAGGGTCTCTTTCATGTGTCTAAACTTTATACACAAATGTGTGTGCAAAGGTAATGTAAAGAAACGAGTTAAGTAATGAGTTACTTTATGTAGAGAGTAACAAAGTAAAGTAATATATTACTTGTTTTTAAAGTAATAGGTAATATATTCCTTTTTTTGAGTAACGACCCCATCTCTGGTCGTTACCTATAGAAACAAAGTGTTTCCTGTCCTTTAAGTCGGATTCAAACCCATTTTGAACTGTTTATCCGAAAGTCACACCCAGGTCAGGAATAAGGAACCCCTTTTAGCAGATCTGCGTCAGACTCTGTATCCTTCTGTCAAGATGCTAACACGTTTATTAATGTTTCTGATGGTTATGTGTTCGGCATCAGAGGGTCAAACCTGCAGAGCTCTGCTGCTGCTGTTAACCACTTCCTCACAGAAACGCTTCTTCAGTTCTCAGAAAAAGTCAAAATAAATCTGCAGAGATACAAAGAGGAACCACCATGTTGTTAACATGCATTAAAACTAGCCGTCTTTACATGCTCAACTTCCTGTGTTGTGTTGCTGATGAAGAAGGCCTTCAGTTACCGTCTCTCTGAATAACCAAACACAAGAAATGCATCAAACACAAAAGTTAGACGTTACACTTTTTTCCCTCCTTTCTATAACAACAAAAAAAAAAAGAGATTTAAAAGCTAATCTCACACATGAACTCCACAGCCATCAGAGGAGAGATGGATGAGGAAGTGACTTCTCATTTATCACAGGATATAGCGACAGCAGGAAACAAACAAAGTCGCTGAGAGGCTGAGGCCGGGCCTGTTTGATATGACACGTTAAAAAGAGAACTTGCTGAGATCAAAACTCTGTTGAATTGTGATGTAGTTTAACCCTGAGCCTGTTTTTCAGGTCTCAGGCTCAAAAATGACATTCCCAGAACAAATGACCATATCTTCCCTTCTAAAAGGGTTACATTAATAATCTTTTTTCTCAAAGTAATGATAAACCTGTGAGTTGGATGTTGAAAAGTCAGAATCAATATGTTTTTTATTTTAAAGAAAATTCAGATTGAATTCAGATTGAACCAAAGATTCTTGTTTACTTATAGTGAAAACTAACCTTGGATGATGGGTTAGTAGACTAAAAGCTTTAGGAATCCAAAGTACAACATATAATAAGTACCCTGTATCAAGATTGATGCAAAACAAGTGACATTTGACCTTTTTAGACAGATTTAGCAAAAGAAACTCCACCTCTGAGGTGGTTTGGGTGGAAATGGGGGTTTTACCGTTTCTCTGAAACCCATTGGTCGATTTTGGTGATTGACATCTCTTTCTGACCGTTAGAGCGAATAGAATCGAAGGGGCATTTAAACAAAAACAAGAGAGATTAAAAGCTAATATCACACATTAACCCAACAGTCATCAGAGGAGAGATGGATGAGGAAGTGACTCTTCATTATCACAGGAAGTAGATACTGAGATCTTGTTAAAGAAGCAGCCGGGGAGAGACTCTGACAGTCGAGAGCCAGAGACCGAGAGAGAAGCACGATGTCTGAATTCAGAAGGATCATGATGTCTTCATTCCTGATGCTGCTGCTCCACTTTCCAGGTGAGGATGCAGAGAACACACACTGTTTACGACTGTTAGTGAAAGCTAGTGAGGGCGTCTCTCAATTGAAATCGATGTATCCTTGGGCAAGATGCTGAACCCCAAGTCTCTCCCAATGGGGAACGGTGTGTGAATGATACCTTCTGTCGTGGAGTTTGAATCCGTTTCTACATTTAATATCCACTTTCCTCTATCGGGGTGTGGGTTATGACGCGCCTCTCTTTGCTTCATAACTAACTTTGCAGAGATCGTTGTAGCGTTGGATCACATCAGGTTTATTCTTTGATCAAGGCTGCATACAAACATGAAGACAAACTTCCTCGCTTCAAAGTAACTAAAAGTTCTCCGTATCAAAAAAGAACAAAAAGAACACGGTCAAAAGACTCTACCGCTTCCTGTCTAATCACACCCTCAGCTGTGAACCAACGTCATGCCATATATAGACATGCACGTGATATCTGACAGCAGATAAGAGAGACTTAAACTAACATCTTTTAAAGCGTAGTGTGACTCACTAAAATAAATAGTTAAGAGTTTCCTCTAAAGCCTTTTAGTAATAAGACAAACATTCAAAGCATAATGATGAAAGGGAAATGTCTCTAACCCCTTCAGTGAGCAAGGGGCACATTGCTCTGTATGAACTGAATGGGTGACTTGTTGTATGTAAAGCTCTTTGAGGGGGTGAGAGACTGGATGAAGCTCTTTATAAATACAGTCCATTCACCATTTACCAAGTACATGAAATAAAACAGCTTTAATATCACTAACGGTACTTTACTACGTACTGTTCCTTTAACTGAGAGTGATGAGTTGTGTTTGTAACGTGGTGACTTTAGTGAACTCTAGCTCACTAAAACCCACATAGCAATATTCTTTAAAGTGATCGTCACACTCACTATGAACACTTCAGTTAGTGATGTGGATCTGTAATTAACTCTGGTTTTAATGTGTCGTTAAAAGATTCATTAAACAGATCAACCAGAACTCTAACTCTTTACCTTTTTATATAATACATCATTATTCTGTCAGCATTTATGACGACTATATTTATTTCTGCTTTTTCCCCAACAGCTGCAGCTGTGAAACATTACTACCCCACTGTCAGAGCTGGAGATGAAGTCACTTTGCCTTTTGACGATGTGATAGATGATCAGGATAAGTGTGAGAGAACTACCTGGACCTTCACTGATTCAGGAAGCTTAGTGACGCTGTTTGAAGACGGACAGATTCACAAAGCAGCCAAAGCTAAATCAGACAGACTGAGAGTTACAGAGAAATGTTCTCTGGTTATAAAGAAGGTCACAGAGGAGGATGCTGGAGGTTACCTCTGCACACAGATCAGATCAGGAGAACAAGAAGGAGAAGACTCTTATGTTGATCTGTCTGTTGTTTCCAGTGAGTATTTACATCATGATGTTTCAAACTGTCTCTATAGAGCAATATACTGAAATATTAAAATAATAATGATGATTACAGTGATGAAGTTAATGTTACTCTTGTTGTCTTTCTCTCTCAATATCTCCATCTTCAGTGACTGAACATCAGGACAATGATGAGGTGACGTTAACCTGCTCTGTGTCGACATATATGTGGTGTAGACACTCAGTGAAGTGGCTGCTTCTGGGTCGAGATGTGGATAAAGATCACAGAGAGATAAAGACATCACAGTCTCTCTGCTCTGCCTCTGTGACATTTCAGACTTCTCTCTTTAGTTACACACCAAGGTCTGAGTTGTTTACTTGTAATGTAACTCATGGTTACACAGGAGAAGTTCATCTGTTTCCCTTCAGCCCTCAGTCCTCAGGTGAGAACATGTTAAGCTTTTTAAAATCACTTCTAACAGTCTTGTTATTAGAATATACTGAAACAACACATTTACAACATCTCACATTTATCATGGATTGAATGAGTTTCTGAAATGTGAAGAGACAGATGGTTCTGATAAAAAGAGAAGCTCTAAATTAAACTAACTACAGGGGTCCCTCAGGGCTCGGTTCTTGGTCCCCTCCTCTTCTCCCTGTACACAAACTCGCTCGGGTCTGTCATTAGCCCGCATGGTTTTTCATACCACTGCTACGCTGATGACACCCAACTAATTCTGTCCTTTCCCCGCTCAGAGACCCAGGTCGTCGCACGCATCTCTGCTTGCCTAGCAGACATCTCTCGGTGGATGTCTGCTCATCACCTCAAGCTCAACCTTGACAAGACTGAACTGCTCTTCCTTCCGGGAAAAGATTGTCCCACTCTTGACCTAACAATCAACATCGGCACCTCTGTTGTTTCCCCGACTCAGACTGCAAGGACTCTGGGTGTGACCCTAGATAACAAATTGTCCTTCACTGCAAACATCGCTGCTACAACCCGCTGCTGCAGATACACGCTTTACAACATCAGGAGGATACGTCCCCAGCTGACCCAGACATCAGCGCAGATTCTGGTCCAGGCTCTCGTCATCTCACGCCTAGACTACTGCAACTCCCTCCTGGCTGGTCTACCTGCATGTGCCATCCGACCTCTGCAGCTCATCCAGAATGCAGCGGCTCGTCTGGTCTTCAACCTTCCCAAATTCTCCCACACCACACCGCTCCTCCGCTCCCTTCACTGGCTTCCAGTAACTGCTAGAATCCACTTCAAGACACTGGTACTTGCGTACCATGCTGTGAATGGATCTGGCCCTTCCTACATCCAGGACATGGTTAAACCGTACACCCCAGCACGTGCACTCCGCTCTGCATCAGCCAAACAGCTCGCTGCACCCGCACTGCGAGGGGGACCCAAGTTCCCGTCAGCAGAAACACGTGGGTTTGCTATCCTGGCTCCAAAATGGTGGAATGAGCTCCCCATTGAAATCAGGACAGCAGATAGCTTACACATCTTCTTCAGACTGAAAACTCATCTCTTTAGACTCCACTTCGAGCGATAGAATTACTAACAAAGCACTTACATACTAATAAAGGGCTGGCTTTCTAAATGCCAGTTGAGTAGCACTTGAAATGTTTGGCTCTATGAAACCTGATGGACTTATATGATTCTGTTTTCTTAAAGGTTGTATCTTCCTGGTCGAATGCACTTATTGTAAGTCGCTTTGGATAAAAGCCTCAGCTAAATGTAATGTAATGTAATAATGTAATGTAAATTGAGAAACCAGGTTAGAATATAATGAGTTGTTTCAAATCACTTCTCACACATTTAATCACAGATAATGCTTTTTGGGGATTTGTGGTTTTTTATCATTTTCTCATTTGGTTTATGAATAAAAAAAAAAAAAATTAACTACATTTTTTTGCATGATGTTGTTTTATTCCTGAAGGTGATGCTACAACAACTGGAACACCACCAATTCATGAATGGACATCTGAAAACCACAAAGGAACAGGAGCAGACTGCAAACATCCAGAAGGAGCAGGTAGAGACTGAACAGAAGAAATACATTAACAGCTAAAAACCTCTATATTTCACTCTTGGGACTTCTCTCTCTCCAGCTGTGTGGTGGGTCATCCTGGTGTCTGTGGGGTTAGCAGCTCTCATCATCACCGTGGTTACAGTCCACATCTGGACCAGAGCTAAAGGTGAGGGTTCATAGATTCAAGAGAAAAGACAAAGGAAACCGTGGAAGCTGAAGTCAACATGTTTGTCTGTTTGTTTTTTTCAGGGGGCAAAAAACAGATGAAAAAAAACCTGGTGAGTTTAAATATAAAATAATAGCTTGTTATATTTATTATTTTAATTTAACTTTGATTATAAGACAGGCAGAAGATTCAACAAAGGAGTAAAGTGTGCATGTTGTGTTGAAATGAAGTATCTCTGTGGGTCCCTTGAGCAAGGCACTAAAGGAAGTACTGAGATATTGTACTTGTAAAAGTAGCAATACTACAATGTAAAAATACTCTAATATATAAATATAATTAATAATACAAATATGCCTACATTGAAAGTAGTGATGATGCAGAATGTAATAATATAATATGTGATTATAATAAGTGATGTTTTAATGTGTATCACTTCCATTTGCAATGAATGGTTTATTAAAATGACTTGCATACTACTGGGTAGCTGAACTAGTTATATTTGTCATGTAATACATCATAGATGGAGATTTCTGCTCAATTTAAGAATGAAATAAATACAAAATAAAAAACAGGAATATAAAAGATGTTAAATCAAGAATGTGTAATAAAGATGAATGGATGTAGACGAGTAAAGAGTTCAACATGAAGCTCCAAAACAAGGAGCAGTTAAAGTGTAAAGTAGCATTAACTGATGATAGTCAAGTCAAGTCCTTCAAATATGTACTGAAGTAGAAAACTGAGTAAATGTACTTAGTTACTTTCCAGCTCTGCTCTGTGTTTTTACCATGTCTCTGTTCCATGCTGACAGGAGCAGAATGATGAAGATGAAGATGAGGTGAACTATGTAAACGATGGAGGGGCTTCTGCCTCTGTGTGACTGATCAACAACATCAACTCCCCTCAGAGTCCATGCTGTCAAACATCACCTCCTCATATGTTACAGGAGAAAACAGGAGAACCATGAGATCATTGGAACATTTCTGATGACTGAGAACACCTGAGCAGTGTTCATTTTGGCAGCTATTTTTGATTTAGTCTTAGTCTTTAGACGAAAATGGTTATTCATTTTAGTCCTTTCTATCCTTCATATTTTTAGTCCAGTTTTAGTCGATGAAAAATCATTACATTTTAGTCAAGTTTTAGTCAAAATGTTTTCTCTCTATAAAATAATTCAGTTAGGCAAACACAAGAATCTGAAATTGGAATCAAGGGGACAGCATCAATTTTTGAAATTCGTAAAGCAACATTTCACTCTCTTAACACTTCGTTTTTAATGGTACTATTACTCTTAAAAATCTGTGTGCATGCCGCTGCAGCGTGTCTGTTAGGCCCCGCCCCCCGCACAGAGAGAGAGAGTTAGTCCCCGCCCCCCGCACACAGAGAGAGTTAGGCCCCGCCCCCCGCACAAAGAGAAAGAGAGAGAGTTAGGCCCCTCCCCCGCACACAGACGACACACTTCAGAAACTCACCTCCATATGATAGGAAACACAGCTTATTATATTCATTCCTTTCTGACTGAACGTCCTTTAAGTATGCTCTCACATCCCCATACATAGTTATACTGGATCTGATCTATAGTCTACAGTCTCTGGATAACATCTCAATATTAGCAGTACTTGTACTCACACCTTATACCTTCACTTCTCACTGTAACTGCTGCACATGTTCAAACATACAAGTGTTGGGTTGAATTCATAAAATATCTAAATTGTAAAATAATCCATAAAATGTTTTTGTTAATTGTGTTCTCTGGGAAAATCATTCACCCTATTGTCGATTTAATAACTTTAATAATGGCTTTTATCTCGTTTTTCAATTAATGATTCATATAATGTCTTATAATTAGCATAGCGTGTACTTATACCTACAGTATATATATATACCTGTCCTGCCTGCTGTAACTGCTGCACATGCTCTATATATCTGATCAATAGTATACAATATATTTACTATACTCACTTTTTACTCTGTATGTATTCCTAAAGCTGAAATGCCTCCAGTATCTTAGGATGTTTTAATTAGCTTAAGTCCTAATGGAATATATTTCTCCTTTTTTTCCTACGGCTTTAATGAAATATAATCCAAATAAAAAGAGTACTTGTAATCAATGTTATAATGAGTTGTGTTTCTCTCTCTATCTCCAACACACTGACAACACAACGCTTTGTTGGGTTTAACACCTCTCTTTGCCCTGGCTCTCACTTTGTAAACAACATACAGTTTGTGTCAGAGCCAAGGGAGGTGTTGCACATTTAGTGGAGCTGTGGTGATATCCTGGGATCAGGTATGAGGCAAGAGAGAGAGTGATACTGTTTGATTTGACTTACGTGCTCTTCAGCGTGCTTGGAGAGTGCATCAGAGCGTCATAGAGGAAGCTCTAAGAATGGCACATCGAGGAGAGGCTAGAAAACCTGGCTAGGTGGCTATAGACCTTTCAAATCCCCTGATCAACATCCTGTCAGCTTTCAGGTTGGTCCTCCGGTTCAGTCAGCGCTTCATCTGTTGAGCAGAACCCCATTTTGCCAGTTTTCTGCTGTTGAATGACGCGTGCGATTATTTGTGTGTTAGCGTGTGTGTTTCTTAAAGTGTGTGTGTGTTAATACACTGCAGCTCGACAGCACCACCCTCAGGTTTGTGTGTTTCTTTTTTTTTACGATCAAATGTTTTACTTTTTGTTTGTCACTGGAGGAAGATTGTATATTCTACATAAAAAATCAATCAAAACAGAGCTTCCTGCTGTCGAGTTTTCATCAGTAACGTGGGTTTACTGCACAATCAACACTTTTATTTTAAATAAATGTTGCTTAAATTTTATGTTTTCACTTCAGTATGGTTTATTTGCAGGACTTTTAAGAGTATTTTCTTTCATTATAAAATCAGTTATGTAATTATAAATCTTATTTATTTAGACCTGTGTTTCCAGCTGTATTTCCAGTCCAGGCCTCTAGGGGGCGATACACTCTTAAAGAACCTGACTGTACCTGTAATGCACCTGAGTTTACAGATGCAGGGATACAAGATAAAAGACTGCATAGTAAAAACACCTGATGCTGAAAATCCTCTTCATCACACCACGTGACCTCCTCCTCTTCTTCAGGTGAGTGATTATCTAAATGTTAAAGATTCAAAGGCTTTACTGTAGATGCACATCATAACTAACTTAAGACATAAAAACTGATAAAGAATTTAAATAAGTAAAGGAAGTAGTGCATTTAAATGAAATCATAAGGTGCCGGTAGAAAGCAGGAAACGGTAAACAGCAGAAATACTGTTTACTTTAATAAATAAGTGCACTGTAAACACACACACACACACACACACACACACACACACACACACATACACACACACACACACACACACACACACACACACACACACACACACACACACACACACACACACACACACACACACACACACACACACACACACACACACACACACACACACTTCCCGCAGCCACACATACTCACTGGAGCACCACATGTGGATTAATCCGCGGATATAAATAGTCCCCTGAATATTCCTGCTTGTTTGATAAAATCTACAATGAGCATTATATGATGTGTGTCTGTGTTGTGTGTGTGTGTGTGTGTGTGTGTGTGTGTGTGTGTGTGTGTGTGTGTGTGTCTGTGTGTGTGTGTGCGCGCGTGTGTGTGTGTGTGTGTGTGTGTGCGTGTGCGTGTGTGTGTGTGTATATACATTCTAAAGCATGTGTTGACCAAGCTTCTGCTGCCCCCTACTGGCTGAAAGATGAACAACAACTTTGGACTAATATGTCCACAAAATGTCACAAGAATTTCAACCTGGCTTTATCCTAGGTTTGTTCACATTTTTGTTCTGGAAATATATGCAAATAAGTAGATATTTAGTAAGATAAACCCTTATTTGCATATTTAAACATATATTTTAGAAAACGTGTCATATATAAATAAAAAGGTCTTTATGTACGTGATCAGCTGGGGAAGTGAGGCCATATCTGTCCCCTTTTTTTTCACTGAACACAGAGACCACACACACACACACACACACACACACACACACACACACACACACACACACACACACACACACACACACACACACACAGAGGGGGGTCTTTCTCCTCTCTCTCTCTCTCTCTCAGTAAGGAGCTGGTTTTCTTTCTGTGGATGAACTCGTCTGTGAAGATGTTTTAATCCTGTCTGATGTTTGAATGGAAACCCAAAAGAGCATCGTAGATATTAAGAATGAAGTAAATAACACCAAGTCCAGACCACTGTTGCTCCATCTCCAGAATATGATCCCCTCTATAGACATGTACAGAGTTTTCTAGTTCACTGACACACCTCCTGTTCACGGTAGCTTGTGTCTCTTTGTTAGGAGCTTCCGGTCTTTGTAAACGTATTCTGAGCTTCCTTGGAGCTGCATCGTGTTGCTTTGTGATGGTTTTCTGACTCGTTGTAGAAGTGGTGACTCTTTGAGAGCTTCTCTGGTCAGTGTTGTGTCTCTGTAGTCATTTAGAGCTGTTTGTAAACTCTACTTTCGTCTCTCTGCAGCTGTGTTTGTGTCGGTTGCACTTATTTTAAGCCTCTTGTTGTTTTCTATTTCTCTTTGCAGTCGTTTTGAGTCTCTTTGAGATCTTTAGAGGACAGATGTTGCTTTGTGTCTATGTGTCTTTTCTGTTTTCTATTTGTAGTAGTTTTATAATTTTTAGAAGTAATATTGTGTTTTTTTGTGGTTATTTGACATGTTTTGAGGTTTCTTTTTGCCTCCTTGCATTCATGTTGTGTCTCCTCTTCCTCCTCCTCTTCCTCCTCCTCTTCCTCCTCCAATCAAAATGTGGTCCTTACTCTGTGTTATATATTTCTCGGACAGGAGATGCTGTTACCCTTTGTTTCCTAAATGCTGAGCGCCTCTGATTTAATTTGATTCAACACTATTATGGAATCTTTGTGAAAGAAACTGCTTGTTGAAGCAGTTTGTGATCCCCTCACTATGTTCAAACATTAAAGATTTAAACATTTGTAAAAAGTTTATAATGAAGAGAGAGTAAAAACAGTTCAGTATTTAGAAACTCAGTGATTTCATTCGTCTGTGTTTTCTTCTCTGAAAAGAAAAAAAGTCAACTTTAGTTTCAATAATTAGTTTTATCAAAAAAAATGTTTTTCATGTTTCATCTGTGAATGTTCTCTCCTGTTCAGTTTTCCAAATCTCCTCACAGGAAACAGCTTAAATATAAAGTCCAACTAGATACTTTTAGACGACCAATATGAACCTTTCCTGCAGTAGTTCAATCAGGAGGGACTTCATTTAGTTTGAACATTCATTGACACGTGCCGTTTGATAAATGTTAAGTCTTTGGCGATTAGACCCCGATCCTGAAATCGTATATCTAAAGGGGGAAATGCAGCCGTGAGCATATAGAGAACCCCCCGGGGTCTAGACACTGGTGATGATGATGAAGATCTGGATTTGATGAGGAGATGGGATGAAGAGGAGGTGTGATGAGGTCCTTGGATTAGCTCTCCTGGCTCTGGATGTGATGAAAGGAGGCGGGCGGCAGCATGAAGACCTGGAATCACAGCTGACTGCAGGAGAGAGGAGAACCATTTTAAAGTTAGGCGGCAGCTCGCTGATTGGCTGCTGAGATTGAGGTGAATGTAAGAGGTTAGCAGGAAGCCCGTGATGAGCTGATTATAAGCAGCTGCGGGGTCGATGTATACCAGTCTTCCTGAAAGAACTTGCGCTGAGCTTCATTACTGTAGAAATATTATAGCAGCATGACAGGAAATGTAACCTTGTTTTATGAAGCCGAACCGCCCCGAACAACAATCAATTTGTTGAGAAAAGCGTTGAAACAAAACAAGAAATGCACGAAATAAACAATTAAAATAAATGTAAGAATAATGAAACCAGTCACACGTGCTTCAGGTTTTATTCACCATTATAAATATGCAGTTCAATACAAAACAAGTCAACATTCATCATTATAAATAGATTTATAAAACACACGGAAACATTTCCTCCCGGTAAAAGTGTCAACAACAACAACAACAACAGAAATCCCCCAAAAACCCATAAAACGTATCTTTAGTTCGACTTCTTCTCCACCCAGATATTAATCAAGAAAGGAGTTTAGTTTTAGGGAAAGAATGAAAATCCACTCTGCAGCTTGTGTGGGACAGAAAAAGGGAATTCTCCATTAAATGACCCGTAAAGTCATTTAAATCAGAATAAAGCCTGAAAACTCATCAAAAAACTGTGAGTTTTAACAATGCATTACCTTTGATATTAACATGGAGACTTTAGCTTTGTTCCAAGTCACTCATCCGTATCTGGAAAACACCCTGACAAGAACCAAGCTCTAAAATAGATCCATTTATCATTAAATAAGGAGCTTTTAAAATGATTTAATCAACAGTTTTACGGCCCAGTAGAGTGGACGTCAACGGTCAATTTTAACTATTTAATTTCTGATGTTTGTCACCGCGTGAGGCCGAAGGGGAAACACTGTTAAATAAAGCTCCTTACGATTGGAAGGAAGACTGAAAACTGAACCTCAAAAGTGCATAAAAAAAACTCACATTTAGATTTTTCTATAATACTGATTATTCTGGGGAAAACAAATCATTGAATAAACCAAACTGCATCTAAAAAATATGGTATTTTCTGTTTTTTAATTGGGTTTTAAGCGTTTATTAAGTCCGATTCTGCCAATTTAAACATCATTTGACCGAAAATGAGTGGACTTGGATTTTATATCTTTATCCTGTCCCAATCTGCGTGAGACTGAAAAGCCATAGTATTTTTTAAGGGGAAACCGTCTTGTAAAGGTCATTTAAATTGGAAATAAGAATGAGAACTGAACCAGGAACGGTCAAAAAGTCATTTGCATTTAATACTTATATTTAATATTGTCATCCTTTCTGGAAAATACACATTTTTCTACAGAGAAAAAAAGCGTTGGATAAAACAAACCAGTTTTCTGACAGGGTTTAAAGTCCTTTTGTGCATTTAAACATAATTTGATTTAAAATAACTTAAAGGCCGAACATGAGTGGACTTCGTTCTCCATTTCATTTTTTTTATCTTAGATGTTTTTCTGTGATAAGACCTATAAATAAAACCCCTTGTCCCAACCTGTGAGACAGAAAAGGGGGAACACTTAAATAAAGGTGATTTAAATAGGAAGGAAGAATGAAAACTATTCATCGATTTATCTTTAGTATTAGATTTAGGGTTTTGGCATCCTTACGGAAAATACTGATATTTCTAGAAGGAAAACAGATCCTCAAATAAACCAAACAATATTTAAAAAAAAGGTGGCATTGTTCTCAATCTTTCCAACTGGGTTTTTATCAAGTAGGCCTATCAAGTCCTTTTTGTTTCTTTAAACCCTTCTTGAAAACTCATAAATAAGGCCCAACATGAACTCTCTACACATGCTCTTCTGAGTGTTTCAGGCATCGTGTCCCAGCACTGTGTTCACCAGCTCCAGTGGTACATGTGTGCGAGCTGCGTCACCCCGGGGTGCTCGGGGCCGTACCCGGGGTGCAGCAGCGGGGAGAAGGTGCACAGAGGGAGGCTGAGGCCGGAGCGGAGAGACACCTCCAGGTCAGAAAGCCAGGGCTTCATCTGAGAGAGAGGGGGGGATACACACCTTTACTCAAGTAGAAGTACAGATACTTGTTGTTGGGAAGATAGTGAATGTCCTCTTCCAATATGAGAGCAACATGCTAACAAAGTTATCAACTGTAGCTGTGAACATGACAGGATGTGTGATTACCTAGAAGAGCATCAGGACTGTTTGAGGCATATGATAGCTATGTGATTAACATGATGATTCAGCCTCTATGGAGAGAGACATATGACAAGCATGCTCATTTCTGACGTGGAGCTAATCTGAAGTAAACATTGAATACTGCTTTCTATTCCTCCATCTTGTGACTGTGGAACTCCCTCTCTTGGATATCAGCATGTGAAGGACACTGATCAGAATTTTATTTTGTATACCTTGAACGTTTTTTTATTTATTTTTATTATAATTATTATTATTATTTGTTTTGTTTCTAACATGTTCAATAAATTGACTAATACATTTTTTTAGCCATGCTGCTAGTACCCATAACTAGCAGCTGTTTTAAAGAGTACCTGACCTCCCTTTATATTAATAGAACAATAATGTCATTGTTAGCTAATGAATGTTTCCATGGTGACCAACGGCAACATGACAACGTTTTCATTGGTCCCTCTTCTTTAGAGAAGACCAGGAAATGATGGATACACGGATCGTGTTCAAATCAATAGGCACGCAATGACTCTAAATAATCATGATCACGCCACCAAACACACATTCAGACTAAAGGAACCAGCCTGTTTGGAAAATGAGAGAAGTAGAAAGTACAGGTATTTGTGTTCAACATGTAAGAAGTAGAAAGTACAGGTATTTGTGTTCAACATGTAAGAAGTAGAAAGTACAGGTATTTGTGTTCAACATGTAAGAAGTAGAAAGTACAGGTATTTGGGTTCAAAATGTAAGAAGTCAAAGTAAAAAGTCGTCGAAAAATAAGTAGTGGAGTAAAGTATTGATACCAGAAAAATGTACTTAAGTAAAGTAACAAAGTATTTGTACTACTTCTCTCACCTGCAGGTCTGAGATCCGCTCGCAGGGCTTCCCGTCGCGCACGAGCAGCGGGATGGAGACGCGGCGCGCGGGCAGCAGCGGCTCCAGGTGCTCTGCGCGCTTCATCTTGTAGCGGTGGTTCTGGAACCAGATCTTCACCTGCAGAGAGATGATAATACATACGTTTTATAATAATTAAAATATATGCCCGGGTCTCCCTGCTCGGTGCGTGCACGAGGATGATAATAATACATAAATATAAATAAATAAAATAAAAATTATTATTAAAAACAAAATTAACAATTTTTTTATTATACAAATAATGAAATAATAATCATTTAAAAATAATAATAAACAATAAAGTAATAATAAAAAATGAAAAAAATCTAAATAAAAAAATGTAAAAAGGAAAGAATAAAAAATTTAGTAAAAGAAAAAAGAAATGAAATAATAATAATACAAAAATGTAAAATATATATACCCGGGTCTCCCTGCTTGGCACGTGCAGAGGATGTTAATAATAAACAAATATAAATAAATACAAAAATAAAATAATAATGCAAAGGAAATTTTAAATAGAAAACTGAAATTGAGCATTATGTTTCTGTCCCTTCTGTAATTATATATTTTGTACTTTTAATGCTCAATAATATATATATGTATATATATATATATATATATATATATATATATATATATATATATATATATCCCCTTGTCTAATCACCTGGTTGGGGGTGAGGCGGATGAGCCCGGCCAGGTGCTCTCTCTCCGGCGCGGACAGGTATCTCTGCTGCCGGAAGCGCCGCTCCAGCTCGAAGGTCTGCGCTTTGGAGAAGAGGACGCGCCGCTTCCTGCTGCGTCCCTTCTGCGCCGCGCCGCCGCCGCCGCTCGCCGCATGCCGTGCCGCGTCCGGGGACTCATCCGTGGAGAGATCCGGAGATTTACCCCCCTTTCGGTTCTCTAAGGAAAACCCGTGCACTGCAGGAGGACAGGGGAAGTAATCTGATTACTCTCGGTCCTCTGGCTGTTCTAAAACCATTTTACACAAATGCTGAGGTTGAGATTGTTGGGTTAAAATCCACACTTCTGGGTCAATAAGGCTGAAACAATAAGGTGCTCTGATCTTATCTGTTATTCAGCTTGTTGAACAGCTCAAAGCAAGCAGAGTAGGCTATGCCTTAAGTTATGATCAATATTCAGAATACCTTATCATTCTATCTTCCTCAATTTGCAACGATGTGTAATATAAGTCCTCATTTGATATCGCTTCCAACATCTCCAATCACAAAACGACTATTTGAGTTCAACATGAGTCTGAAAGATGTGACAGCTCCTCTCTTGCAGAAACTGAACATCAGCAATCACCTTTAACTCCATTTAAAAGCTCCGCAGTCAACATTAAAACATATTAAGTGATTTAATTTGTGATAAAATAAGAATATAATGCCAAATGACAGGGAAAGGCGTAAAAGGGACAAAGTGTGTCCAGTTACGCACGGATGTGTGAGGCTGTCCGGGCGGAAATTAGGATTAAATTAACATGAATTGTAATTTTGTATAAGTGTTATAGTAATAAAACGTATTATTTGTGAACAAAGTATTTGAAATGGGGCATATATCGATTTGTATTACCTTTAAGTATTGATTTGAACATTACGCAAAATCAAAAGTCCGTCTTATTCATGATTTTAGAGTCAGAAATTTAATTTATACTGAATAAAAATTAATAAACCATAAAATAAAGATCTCATTATATTAGCTGTTTTATATTTATTTAAAACAGGAATTAGTGTTCTTACATGAGAAGTGCAGGTTACCGGATCCTCGGCTCCACCTGCCGCTAAATCCCAGTTTCTGCCCGGTCTCCATCCTGGGCACCTCCACCGGTCCCTCCTCCGGTTCCTCCTCCTCTGCCTCCTCGGTTCCGGATCCGTATCTCCCGGTTCGGTCCGGTAGATCCAGGATGTCCCGCACGGAGAAACCCGTTTTTGTGCCAAAAGACATTTTCACGCACGCAAGGAAGGAAGGAAGGGAAAAAAGGCGGTAAAGTTCCAGGTTTTTAGTCCCGCGGTGGATCAGTCTCTGCTGCCCGTTGAAGAGGAGCATAAAGCGGACTGAGAGGGTCCATGAGAGGGTCCGGAGAACCGGAGAGGACTCAGCTGGAGAAACACATGAAGCAAGACATTAGGGAGGCTGAGCTCCGAGCTTTAAGGTGTGTGTGTGTGTGTGTGTGTGTGTGTGTGTGTGTGTGTGTGTGTGTGTGTGTGTGTGTGTGTGTGTGTGTGTGTGTGTGTGTGTGTGTGTGTGTGTGTGTGTGTGTGTGTGTGTGTGTGTGTGTGTGTGTGTGTGTGTGTGTGTGTGTGTGTGTGTGTGTGTGTGTGTGTGTGTGTGTGTGTGTGTGCGTGTGTGTGGGTCCAGTGTGTGAAATAGAGACCCTGGATCAAGAGAGATGATCTTCGGGGAGGAGAGATGTTTTAATGATGGAGGATTAGGAGCAGAGAGGAGACTAATTTGCATATTAGTCACTGATCCACTTCCGGTTAGTTTACTCTTCAGATGTGTCCAGAACTCCAGAAAAAAAAGATTGAAACATTGATTGATTGCAACAACATTTATATAAAGTGGAATGAATATGAGTATGCTTTAACATAAGGGGGATCTATTTATGCAGCATTCATCATCGTACCAGAAATAGGCTTCATAATCAAATCTATAGCACTTTTCAAACGTGCAAAATTACACGAAAAATGTATAAAAGTGGTCAAATTAAAACATGAGATTAAGTTCAATAAAACACATTTTTTAAATATGCAAATACACATTTTTACAAGAACAAATTAAGGATTTGAATCCCCTAATTAACTGTCTTTTAATTGCACTTGTAAAGCTCCTTAAGGTGTTTTTTAAACCCTTAACTGCATGACTAAACCACGATAGAGATAAAATGCTGAATTCTTTGGGCGTACATTTGCCTAAAAATAAGTATAAGAAAACCCAAAATGTACATCAAAATGAATAAATAAGTAAAGGGCCTCTGTATTTTATATAGTCCTGTGTATTCATCTTTTACAAATAGATACAACATGAAGGAAAGACCAACATCTAGGATGGGTGTGTGTTGTGAGGATTAAGGGACTGTTTACACTCCAGCTGATGGACTCACTGATACTCTCTCACACACACACACACACACACACACACACACACACACACACACACACACACACACACACACACACACACACACACACACACACACACAGACACACACACACACACACATCACTTCAGGGGACCTTACATTGACTTACATGCATTTCCTGGAGACTTATTTTAACCTTAACCAAGTCTTCACCCTAAAATGAATGATTCATTTTGTCCCCATAAGGAAGGCGAGTCCCCACACGTGACTGTGTAAACATATTTAGGTCCCCACAAGTATAGTAATGCTAACACACACACACACACACACACACACACACACACACACACACACACACACACACACACACACACACACACACACACACCATCCAATACAACTAATTAACATCTTTATTCAAGCCTCCGTACAGTTAGTGAAGGCAGACCTGCCCTGGCATACAGGGTACAGTGATGAGTAAGTGCTTTACAGTTAGTAACAAATCTCAGAGCACTGTGATACGCGGCATCTAACTTTTCCAGGCAATGGGCAGGTGCATTCATATAGATCAGATCACCATAGTCCAGCACAGGTCAAAAGGTCAAAGAGCCTTTTCCTGGCCTCAAGCGAGAAACAGGACTTGTTTCTGAAAAAGAAACCTAGTCTAACCCTCAGATTTTTAAGCAGATTAATGACCTGAAGTTTAAAAGTAAGACAATCATCAAGCCAGATACCAAGGTATTTATAACAGGTAACCACTTTGAGTACTTGTCCTTGCATAGTAACCATATCCAAAGCAGTGTCTGTAGTCTTTTTAGCTTTAGAAAAGAGCATTACCTTGGTTTTATAAGAATTTAAAAGAAGCTTAAAGGTGGGGTTGGTAAGTTTCAGAAACCGGCTCGAGTGCACTAAAATGTGAAAGTACACAGCCAAAAAGAATCCGCCCCTTCCTTCAGACTTCCTTACAGAGCACCTCCTCCGCGAGAGCAGGCTGCAGTAACGTTACATATCAGGCAAAGCTAAACACATCTAGGTTAGCAATACTACACAGCCAAAGCAACTCCGATATTGACTCTGGTTTGACTCCTCCTAGTTTCCACTTTCTTTATGTTCTTAATTTGCTCCGTTACATTTTTTCTTTTGCGACCAGCAGACGATGTTGAACCTAACTCTGCCATGGTGAAAGTGGCCGCCTGTTGCTGGCGAGTCATTGAAGTACTGCTGCAATGCACGCCCAGTGACGGCACGCCCAATGAGGGCACGAGATACATTTGTGCGTGCCCGAGATGGAAGGCTGACAGACAGGGCGGCAAGGTTGTAGTTTTTACAGTATTACGGCTTCCACAGATGACATTTTTTTATGGATTTTTTGTCAAAGCACTTCAGATATTCATTGCTATCGGGATGTTAAGAGCATTCCATGGAGTATAACAAAAAGTGTATCTCGAGCCGGTTTCTGAAACTTACCTACCCCACCTTTAAGCTCAGAAAGCTGAGGTCTGAATAATGTTAAAAACAGCCTGTAATTTAACACCAGCCTCCTGAATGGAGGGACCTGCACAGTACATCACGGTATCATCCGCATAAAAATATAAAGTAGCTTCATTCACATTTTCACCTAAGCTGTTGATATATATGGAGAATAAAAGTGGACCTAAAACAGAACCTTGAGGAACACCATTAGCAATGTCCAACCACTCAGAAGATGTTTTATGTTTTATCTTGTTGCTTAGTAAACTATACTCACGTGTCACCATGTTCCATAATTATAGCTCCTATGTTTATTTAAAAAGCGTTCACTGCAGGAGTTAAATAGAAATCAGCTGTAAACTCAATAAGCAAAAAACTCTACTTTTGAGGTTTCTAGCCTCGTAACCACTTTCCTTTACAGACATGTGCTGTCTTCAGAGGAAGTCAAGACATGTTAACAGGTTTCTTGATTTAAGAACACTGGCCAGCCTTCTTCTTTTGTGCTATATTGACTCAAAACCACTCAAACTGAGTGGGAAAATGTGACAGCACCAACACATGGCGTCAGGTTGTAATAAGGAATAAGGCTTAAATGGTAAATATGGGAGTAATAATAATAATAATACATTACATTTATAAAGCGCTTTTCCTGGTGCTCAAAGCGCTTGTCGAGTAGGTGATAAAATAAGTGACGGAAATGTATGGAAAATCTTTTCTAAACAACTTTTAAAGCAGAGTTTGTACGATTATTAAAGGGTTGGTTTAAGCGTGTGAGTGTGTGTGTGTGTGTGTGCGTGTGTGTGTGTGTGTGTGTGTGTGTGTGTGTGTGTGTGTGTGTGTGTGTGTGTGTGTGTGTGTGTGTGTGTGTGTGTGTGTCCTGCTGGGTGGTCGAACTCTGCAAACAAACGCACGTCGAGCCGACGGCAACAAAGACCTCACAGCCTCCACATTTATTCCCCCTGAACACTTTATAATGGACACACACACACACACACACACACACACACACACACACACACACACACACACACACACACACACACACACACACTGCTGGAAATACATGTGAGGCTGCTGAGAGTTGTCATGGTATTCACACTGCCTTCAATAGACTGTCTTCTTTATTCATGACCCCACACACACCCACCCACACACCACACACACACACACACACACACACACACACACACACACACACACACACACACACACACACACACACACACACACACACACACACACACACACACACACACACACACACACACACACACACACACACACACACACACACACACACACACAAACACACACACACACACACACACACACACACACACACACACACACACACACACACACACACACACACAAACACACAGTTGATTTATCCTAAAATAACAATAATTAAATGTAACTTTTTTGAATACCTTCATTTTTACAAAACGAATTGCATCACATAAAATAAATAAATAAATAAAATAAGTATAATTAGAAATTGAATGTAACAAAAAAATGCATATAAAAAAAATAAACCCAGTATTTTATCAAATTAAATTAAAGTTACAACACATTCTATATGGGAAAATAAATACAAATTGAATTAAACAAAAAAACCTTAAACCTTAAAATTATTATAATTTATTAGTATTTCTAATATTAAATCAGATTTGTGTCCATCACGTGCAGAAAGAGCAGCTCATATTAAAACAAGTTAAAGATCAAATGTAATGTGTGCGTTAATTAATGAATAGATCCAACTTAGTGCCTCTGCTAGTCCCTGATCCTAGACTGCCCCCTGCTGCCAGACTGAGGAACTGCAGGCAGTCGTTTTCTGCTGCTATAGATAAATATATAGGCACAATATTTAAAGGAAATAAAAATGTGTTATTATTTAATATCATCCAAACCATTTTTGTATTCACAGACCAGTTAAGATATATTGCAAAAGCTTTTATAAAGTGTGTCAAATGACAGGTCAGATTTAAATGATCAACAGAAAAATGTCATACACACATTCTCCAAAAGGGGGCGCCATTGCTCTAAAAATGAAGCCTTCATAAAAGAAGTCAGTGCACTTCCTGTTCTGAAAACTTCTCCATACGTTTCTACTTCTACATGTTTTATTATATATATACACACACACACACACACACACACACACACACACACACACACACACACACACACACACACACACACACACACACACTCTAATTGTCTAATAGTGTAGTTGCCAGTTTAATGAACCCTGAGATGTTGAGTACTCCAACGTTATATATAGTTATAGATGCTAATTTGCATATGTTGGGACATTTGCACAATTAGCAGAAGTTGTAATTAACATATGCAGACAATGTTTGACCAATTTGGACACTTTTGGAGTGGTTTTGGGGGATATTGAGGATGCCGAGTCCATTTCTGAATCAAAGAAGGCAGTTTGAACCAGAAAATGCCAACATTTGTACCCCCTGTGGGCTGATTTTGACTACCTGAGCAGTGCTGTGACCATTGGATATAGAGAGCACCAGATGAACATTATAACCTCTACTGTGGACAATTTATTCTCACATGAATAACCAATCTGTCCAATTCAAATGATCCAGAGTCCATTAAATCTTCAGAATCCACCCCAAATGAATCAGCCCACATGCTACTGTGTACTTCTACTCCACTACATGTATTTAATACCTTTACTGTTACTCTACAGATATGGATGAATGATGTGAGATATAATCAAGTGTTAAATCAGACTTTAGTTCCACCTGGAGTGTGTGGTCAGTCCAAGCAGTGCTGCCCATCCATTTGCAGTTTTTCAGCTCTCGCAGCACTACAACACCCTCGATGATGACACCCATGGGCGGACTGGCCATTGGGAATACCGGGAGTGTTCCCGGTGGGCCGGTGCTGTGCGTGGGCCGGAGGGCCCAACATTTTTCTTTTTTTTCTTTGCCTAAATCCTACCGGCCCACATTTGTAAGTGTTCCGGCCACTCCGGAGACCTACTGTAGCTGGCAGTTGCTTACAGATGGATAAACAAGCCCCAAAGCGTAAAGGCATTTTTGTATAGTTTGTGTACAGTATACAGTATTGCAGCGAGCCCTGGGTTCAGAGGGAGGGGCTTGCATAGGGGAGATGGATAGAAAAGGGCGAAGTGATGTCTGACTCAGAGGTCCCGCGGCTGTGAAGAAGAACGTGTTGTCCACATTCTGTTACTGAGTTTAGGCTAGTTAGCTAGCAGGTTTATTGTTTTGGGTGCAGTCACTTTTACCTCCACTTGCTGTTCAAATAAATGTTGAAAGAAAAAGTCAATCTGTTTAGAGTTCTGTTTCATGGGGGTGTTGAGAAATGTATCCATGGATTTAGTCCCTAATGTTGCTCTCAAAGTGCACCAGATTGATGCATTTAACTTCAACAATTACAAAAAAAATCTTCCTGGGTGAGCTTACCCCCGGACCCCCCTAGAGGAGGTGAGTTCCACCACATGCCCACCCCCCCTGTTTAATTGTCTCACCCACATTGAGGATGCTTCCTACGCATTTTTTATTCCATGCGTCAAGTCAGGCAAATTGGGTCAAAATGTTATTGCATCAATGATCTGTTAACATTCAAATCACTAAATATATGCTGTAACTATTTTAGCTCTAGGCAACTCAAGGGCTCAGGTAATGTGATTACTATATGAATAATGCTCCAAAATAACATTTTTATTAAGTAACATACTTTCGTCGCCGGCCGGCCGATACATGTCGCGCATTAAGTGGGCCTGTCTGTCAATTAATCCCCGGGCCACTTTTCCCTCCCAGTCCGCCCCTGGTGACACCAACATCCTCAAGTGGTTCCCCGGGCTCTGCTCCTTCGTGTTTCACGAGGTAGGGTCCCAATAACATTGGCTCCATTTGTGTTGTTTCAAATTCAACATTCTAAAGTGGGATTAGAACTAGCATTCATGATTATCAGCATGAGAACTAGCCCTGACGCACATCATGGTATAATGTGAAACAAATGAGCAAATCCTTTTGTTGGATCCATTGTAAATAAATACATGTAGTTGTAAATGTACATGAACAATATAACCAAAGTAGCAGCAAATACTTTGAATACAAATTCAATTATTTAAGTAGTTATTTTTGCTTTTAATGTTCAGGTTCAATGAATTGTGAGCAGCTATACCAGAGCCAAGTTCTGCATGATCAGTGAACATTCCTTCAGACGAGGTATCCTCATGTACATCACTACAAGTCTTTCACTGTGCCATGCTTCCTGCTCTTATGACATTTAAAAGTAGTGTATATATATATTTCAATCAGGAGAGACTTCATTTCGTTTAAAGAACATTTATTGACACGTGTCATGATAAATGTTAAGTCTTTGGCGATTAGACCCCGATCCTGAAATGGTATATCTAAAAGGGGGGATGCAGCCGTGAGCATATAGGGAACCCCAAAAAGGAGGAAAGTGGATCAAACATTAACATCGGACCACTTTAACGTTTATATTTGATTAAACATTTTCAAAAGACAAAAACACACGGACAAGGACATGGCTCACACACATCACATGTAGGACAGGACATAACATGAAGGGTGGGGGGCAGGGGGATTACAGTGTCAGTGACATTTGATGTATGCATATGGCGTTGTATTTATACATGATTTGCTTCATAATATAGGTACACTTCATTGTTTAATAGGTAAATAAATACACACACACACACACACACACACACACACACACACACACACACACACACACACACACACACACACATCTGTTCCTTTTATGATTAATCCACCTATTTAAATTTCACTTATTATTACCGTTATTTTTCTGTTTCTTCATAGCTCATTTCTCTTTATTTATTAATATATATTATTATATTTATTGTTGAAAGCCGAGATGGTTTGAGGAAAGCTCTTATCTTATCCCAAATCCTGTTGTCTGGCTTAACCAAATATAACAGGGAGAAAGCAGCTTCTTCCATTCTTAAGATGTTTAGGAAGTCCTCCGGCCATCTATTGAAATTTAAGCAGTTGGGCTTTCTGACTTTCCAGTTCATAAGAACGAGGCGTTTAGTTGAAAGGCATGCTAGGGCTATACGTTTACTTGCAAATGTTAATGTTATGCCATTGAGCGGGGATCCCAGCAAGCATGTAGCTGGAGTTAAGAGTGTCTCTATGTTCAGGATCTCAGCGAGAGTATCTCCAACTACGTCCCATAGAGATGTTACAGCCGGACAGACAGGACCAAAGACAATGTAGAAGGGTACCCACTTCCACACAGCCATGCCAGCAGAGGCCCGAGAGCGTTTGATCTATCTGTTTGAGTCTACAGGGTGTGATGCTCCGTGAAGGGTTTTTAACTGTATTACTCTAAACCGGACACACTTAGAGATTGAAGTTGAGTTCGACCAGATTCTGTCCCACTCAACTGGGGTGAGGGTGAGTCCTTCTCCCATCTTTTCTGTGACTGCAGATTAGTATTGGCGGTTGAGGTGAGGAGAAGTTTATTTATACAGTTGCAAGAAAAAGTTTGTGAACCCTTTGGAACCTGGATTTCTGCATAAGTTGGTAATAAAATGGAGGAAGCCACTGCTGTCCAGAAAAAACATTGCTGCACGTTTGAAGTTTGCAAAAGAGCACCTGGATGTTCCACAGCACTACTGGCAAAATATTCTGTGGACTGATGAAACCAAAGTTGAGTTGTTTGGAAGGAACACACAACGCTATGTGTGGAGAAAAAAAGGCACAGCACACCAACATCAAAACCTCATCCCAACTGTGAAGTATGGTGGAGGGAGCATCATGGTGTGGGGCTGCTTTGCTGCCTCAGGGCCTGGACAGATTGCCATCAATTCTCAAGTTTCTCAAGACATTTTTCTGGAGAACTTAAGGCCATCTGTCCACCAATTGAAGCTCAACAGAAGATGGGTGATGCAACAGGACAACGACCCAAAGCACAGAAGTAAATCAACAACAGAATGGCTTCAACAGAAGAAAATATTCCTTCTGGAGTGGCCCAGTCAGAGTCCTGACCTCAACCCAATTGAGATGCTGTGGCATGACCTCAAGAGAGCGATTCACACCAGACATCCCAAGAATATTGCTGAACTAAAACACTTTTGTGAGGAATGGTCCAAAAGTCCTCCTGACCGTTGTGCAGGTCTGATATGCAACTATAGGAAACGTTTGTCTGAGGTTATTGCTGCCAAAGGAGGGTCAACCAGTTATTCAATCCAAGGGTTCACATACTTGTTCCACCCTGCACTGTGAATGTTTACATGGTGTGTTCAATAAAAACATAAAAACATATACCGTAATTTTTGGACTATAAGCCGCGCCTTTTTTCCCATTTTTCGACCCTGCGGCTTATATAACGGTGCGGCTAATCTATGGATTGTTACAGCTAACGGCCACTAGGGGACCTCCTAAATCTATGGATTTGACAGGTTACAGTCCACCACCTTTAACTCTATGGGCTCTATGGCCGGTCCGCGCCCCCCACCTTTAAGCGGCGGGCTCCAGCAGGAAAAGCTGGAGGCCGGAAAAGAGTGAGACAGGTAGCGCGCAAAAGTAAAAGTGGAACCGAGAGTGGTACGAGAGACAGAACGAGAGCAAGACAGACAGACATTACGAGAGTGAGACAGTTTGTCCCCGTACCACTGGTTGAAAACCACTGCTGTAGATCACTGCCGGTACGTGCGCTGGGAGCGCACCGTTTAAGTTTGAAAGTTGAAAAGTGTGTGTGTCTGAAACGCTATGTGATACAGTACAGTTTACACAGCACATGTTCTGTAGCTACTATTGCACTAAATGCTAACACTTGAATACGTTATGCAAATATGCAACTTGTTTGTTGAAATGTTAATAAATGGGAGCTTCCTCAAACAGCCATCTCTTTCCCGACAATCCCCTCTGTGCACGAACCCTTACATATGGTAATGAAACATTAAAACACCTGCGGCTTATAGTCCAGTGCGGCTTCTATATGTACACATCATTCAATTTAGCTGCTGTGGCTTAGATTCAGGTGCGCCTTATAGTCCGGAAATTACGCTAATTGTTTGTGTGGTTTTAGCTTAAGCAGACTGTGTTTGTCTGTTGTTGAGACTTAGATGGAGATCAGAACACATTTTATGACCAATGCAGAAATCGAGGTAGTTCCAAAGGGGTCACTTTTTCTTGCAACTGTATACCTGAAATCATTCCTTTCTTGTTTGCAAGTCTTTTTAGGTTCATATCAAGGTGTTCATGACAACCTATCTTTACACCTTTTGATGTTAAGTTTTTAATATTTGATTGTAATTGCATATAGGAGAGGAAGAGGGATTTATTCAGATTAAAATGTTCCATCAACACTGAACGGAGTTATGATATTGTTGTTTACTATTTGCCCAATGTGTTGTATGTCATGTGCTTGCATATGTTTATTATTCAATGGGTTACCGCCCGCTGTGATTATTGGGTTTTTCCATAATGGGCATGAAGTGAGGGAAACACCAGTGATGCCTAGCCTCCTTTGTACAGATGTATCTTGTATTAAGATCGGACCACTTGACGAAGGACTCACCTTACTGGGTGGCATGGATTCTGCTGAGACGAGGGGTGAGGCCGAGAAAGTAGTCGCATTGAGCTCGATGCGGAGAAGCTACGAGCTTGACCGGTTTCTGCCGGTCGTTATTAGACGGTAAAGCTCCGGCCCACCGGTCCTTCAGTACTCTCCTCCAGGGAATTACTATTCTTAATACTTTGCCATTAGTGTGATGCGATGACTTCAAAGAGGAGGAGAAGGCTAGGAAAGGTGAACCCTCTCGGAATAGTAAATGTTGATAATAAGATGATGCGAGAAAATACGTGAGTAGAGGTGAGCGAGTTGCTTACCGGGAATAGAACAAGCCTTGTAAATGAACGTAGGACCTTACCCTACGTGATTGCGAGGGAATCTGATGAAGGAATGAATCGAGAGTCAGACAGAGATTTGTGCAGTGAGGCAGAAATGTATGTACATGATAAGGAGCCTGACTGTGGCCGGGTATGAAGGTAGCTGCTGGACATTAGCTGAGGAAGAAGTTCCCTGACTTCTATTAGGCTATAATGATTCATGTTTGCGTGAAGTGGACTCCTGTTTGTACCGTCTGACGACAGCTGGAGACATCGTGAATGAGGGTGTAATGGCGTATTCACACTGCAGCGCGGAGCTCGCTTTAAGCGTGCCGAGCCGTGCGGGGCCCGTTTTTGGTTGCGCTTCCACTTGGCCTAGTTTTGGCCCGGGGCTACTTTTTCACCTTTTTTCTGGCCCGATTAAATGTTGGTTCTATCGAGGCCAACAAGCGGGCGGAATATGCTAAACTAGTGACGACTGCTGATTGGTCAGAGAGAATCGTCACAATTCTCGCGCAACTTAATCCCTAATGTCGCATATATTAAGGGACGCTTGCAGCATTTTTGAAAACAGTGAACCTAAGAAGAAATAAATAGGACAGGGTGAGAGGAGAGAGAAGGAACATAGGACAGGGTGAGAGGAGAGAGAGAAGGAACATAGGACAGGGTGAGAGGAGAGAGAGAAGGAACATAGGACAGGGTGAGAGGAGAGAGAGAGAAGGAACATAGGTGAGGTGTGACATACAGATCGGTTGAACCACAACGCTCATATTACCCATGGATGTATAATAAGAACCATATTACCCTCAGGTACCCGGGCCGGTGACACGAAGGAATCAAGAGAGCTCAGACCCTCACTCATATAGAGGTTGGAACATGTCATCAGTATAAATAAATACAAGCATAAATAAATATGCTGCAGTGTTTTCAGTGAAATTCAGTGTGTGTGCTGTGGCTCAGCTGGAAAGCAGTTCACACACGAGCGTAGGGTCCCTGGTTCAACGACTGAACAATACGTTTTTTGTTGTTGTTTATAAAAGACACAGCTAAATGAGATAATGTAGTTAATGAATGTATTCTTTGATATGGTTTAGCCTTTCTCCGGCTACAACATGGTTCAGTTTATGAATATTATTAAGGAATGCAAATACCTCTTTGCAATGTTTACCAGCCTCGTTAGGCTTTTCAATCACATTCAACTGGAATAAAAACAATATTGTTAACATGAAAATATGATTTAATGTTCGTTGTTTAGAGTTATTATTATTATTCTAAAGCTTTACTCAGCACACTGTTGAGATGTCCAATCTGCCTGTTTTACACACTTTGACCAGCAGGGGGTTTGTGTTCAAATGAAGCCCATGATGAAGCCTCATGAGATGAACCCTTTTGCGAACCAATTGTCTGGAAAGCTTCATAAGGCTTCATCTCGCCATCACTAGTCTTCTCCTCTCGCTCTTGCTTGATATCTGCTACGAGGATCTGACACGGGACGGCCCGGGTATGTCGGCAGCAAGAACACCTGAAAGCACAGCTGACTGCAGGAGAGAGGAGAACCATTTTAAAGTGTGGCTGCAGCATGATGATTGGCTGCTGAGATTGAGGTGAATGTAATAGGTTAGCAGGAAGCCCGTGATGAGCTGATTATAAGCAGCTGCGGGGTCGATGTATACCAGTCTTCCTGAAATAACTTGCGCTGAGCTTCATTAGTTTGAAAATAACAGTTCTCAAACATACAAGTAATAGTTTCATAGCGCTTCAAGTGGGTGTTGATATGGGAAAAGGACACGTCCTGCACACAAAAAGCATGTGAATGTTACTAGCTCTGCACACAGGTAAAGATTCAACATACTTAAATGTGTTTTGAAAGAGCATGGGCATTGTATGCACATGGATGGATATGGGTGTCTGAATAAAATGGCTGTGTTTTAACTTATAGTGCTTCAGTAATTGGTACCTTGTAGATTGAGTCTCAGTACACTGTTCGCATCTCCGCATTCAAAGAGAAAAAGATAAATGTGTTAATGATCAAAATTGATTGTAAATAACAACTATTGTTATCATTAAGATAATTCAGGGTGTGAGGTGCAGGATATAGCAACCCATTACTGGATTACATTACTGGAGTGGTGGAAAAAGTACTCCGATCCTGTACTAAAATAAAAGTATTGCAGGCTGCAGTCAGCACTATCTGTACACGAGCAATGTCCCGCCCACAGCGCTATCTGATAGGCTATTACTGAAGTGTCAATCAACAATGAAGATTTTCCTGGAGGGAGCCAGCCACAGAGGCGGGACCTTCTCAGATTACAGGCAGGTGCGAAGAACGCAGACAGAGGCAAGCAGCAGCGCTGAGCGGCAGAGCCATACATGTGTTTCGAAGGTAAATCAGTTGAAAGCCGAGGTTCAATAAACATCCCAAACCCCTATGCTGAAGTTGCAAAAACACCACGATCTTATGATCCAATTCTATCAGTTTCCCAGTTACACAGGGGCGCGGGAAGTCAGTCAGAGTTGGGGGTGCGTGCAGCGGAGTTAGGAGCCTACACACGGCGGCGTGCGTTGCCGCTTCAACGCTTCTGCCCATTCACTTTGAATGGGGTGACGTCACGATTCGCCGAACTGCATTGTGGGAGCAAAGCGTAGCTTCTCTCGGGGTGCTCGCTGCAAAAGTAGAGCAATGTTCTACTTTTGCAGCCTCGATGGAGGCGTCAGCCAATCAAATCCCGTTTATGCAAATCTGCCAGTACAAGCGCTAGCCAATCAAACTGTGTGTGCTGGGAGCAAGGGCGCCGCCAGGGATTTTGGGCCCCATGAAAAGATATCACATTGGGCCCCACCACCAGGCCCAGGCCACGCCAACCAATCACAATGCTGTAACCACACCTACAGAACCCAACCCACTCATTTATGCTTTAAATAACTCTACCTGTACAGGCTTGCCTCTATCTTGTAGTCCAATACTAACTGCACAATATTTACTGACACTGAGCTGTGAACATATAACACTGTGCAGACGTGCAACATTCTGCTGCAGTAGAATTTACTATTTGATATAAGACTAACATTCCTGACAATAGATCTCAATAGTCATCTTTTATGGTGTACATGTCTTTTTAATGACTTTTTCAATGGAACATTCATAAATATAAATAAATATACATGACCTCTTAAATTAAAATAAAGTGAACATTAACACCAATATTATCATTTATAAAATGCTGTAACAAAAGAAATAACATAAGCAGCGGATTTTTTCAATTAAAATATATACATACCAACTACAAAATAAGCGGGTATTAAAGTGTAAATGGACAACAAAACGGAAATGGTAAGGCCTGATGGTGGTGCTAAATTAGAGCCTATTACCTGTTCTCAGTCTTTTTCTCATCATGTGTCTTCTGTGTGATCCAATATCGTTACCATAGCCTTGCCCTTCAACAGTTATTACGAGCCCTTGCTCAGCCTTCACCAAGAGCCCAGCGCCTAGCCTTCTTACAGGCAAAGTCACTGATCAAGTCCTTGAAGTCCAGCTTTATAGCCAACTGGCTTTCAATGGACAGCATGGCAAGACTGCAAAGCCTTATGGGGGGACAGGGCTGCTGAGACTAGAGATGGATCTGTTGGTCCTGGCACCAGGGGGAGGGACAACTGATTTAGTATGAATAGCTGCTAAAAATGTACCTGCATTTATTAAATGTGAGCTAAAAGAGGAATGAAATGAAAAACCTCAGAATTTTCTGTGATGATATTAACAGTACTTAATGTCAGCAAAACATTACAATTATTATTTACAATGGACTAAGCTTAGCTAACAGACTAATTTCCACCATGGACCACCCACCTTTTCTTTTGAAAAACTGGGTGACATACTGTCGCCCTTTAGTCCCTCTCTCCTGTCTTTTCTTCCTTGAAAGCTTGACTTTGTGAGTGGTTGAGAGATGGCACAGACGTAAGTACTAGCATCACTCCTCACATGCTCCCACTCTCTGCCAGAAAGTGCGGTGCCGCACAGCATTTGGAGGCAGGACCAAACCATTACATGTAAATAGAGAGGGGTGTACAGAGGCTTTGGATTATTAACTTTTAGCAGAACAAAAGTTAAATGAATCGTAAGTGTAGTGAGTACATTATGGATTTAACGTTATATTAATGTTAATTGTTGATGATTGATGAAAGGTTACTTAAACATTTTTTCTTAATGTTCTAAAAAATGTTGGGGCCCCTGTCAGTCACGGGCCCTTAGAATCGTCCTAACCTTTCACCCCCTTACGGCGCCCCTGGCTGGGAGAGGCAGAAGCATTTCCTCATATGCCAAAAAATGGAGGAGAAAATAATCATAGCGGTAGGGAATCACCTGATGCTCTATGACCAGGCCCTCTTTACCTACCGGGATACAAACCGGAGGAGCCAGGCATGGAGGGAGGTGGCAGAGACAGTGGGTGGAACTGGTAGGTTTTCGCCTGTTTGGGGAGTTTATATCCAGTGTACTTCATTTGAATGGACAGCTAGCAGGCATAGACAGTATATTTAGCCAGAATGGATGTAGCATGAATGTTGCATAAAATAGCACCATAGACATTAATGTCATACAACATGTTCATCATATAAAGTGTGACATATAAAACCTTTTATGCAATTGACAGTGATAAAGGGATTTTCATTAATGGAGGAACAATTTAGTAAATTCTTCAAGTAATTCAAGAAATTAACTTTATTATTTCATTTTCATTAGAGGAAGTATGCAGGACAAAATGGAAGTCACTGAGGGACAGATTTAGAAAGGAGAAAACCAAGGAGAAAGAGGCAAAGAGAATCGGGGCAGGGTCGTCCGGGGGATATAAGCCTAGGCGTTTCACGGCAGTGATGGGTTTTTAACCCCATTTATCATTGACCGTGAGACGTCCAGAAATGTCCCCCGGCAAACCCTGCCTCCATCCAACCTGGTGCCAGAGGCAGAGAGCCAGCTCGAAAGCCAGCCAAGTGTCAGCCAGCCAGCCGAGTGTCAGCAAGCCGAGGCAAGGGGGACAGGACAGGAGGAGGAGGAGGAGGCGATTGTTGGGGAGCTGGACCGGGGAAAGAGGAGAAGGGGAAGGGAGATGTTCTCCTTCGAAAAAGGCTTGATGTCAGCCATCAGTCCTCTGTTTGTGCCACCACCTCAACCTCATCCTCCACCACCCTAACCCAGTAGTGGTGGTGGAGGATGAGGATGAGCTATTTTTCAGGAGCCTCTTGCCTGCCATGCGAAGGCTGTCCATAGCAAAGAGGACAAGAGTCCGATTTGAAATATATAAATTAATTTTTGAGGCAGAGCAGGAGATGGAAGTGAACTGATTTTTTTTGTGTAATTCACACACATACTACACTACACTACATGTTTTACACTTATCCACTCATCACACACTTACATAAATAAAAGTTATTTAAAAAGTATGTTATGTGTACTGTGTCTTCACTTGTTCATGTGGTTTGTCAGTTGCAACATACCAGAAGCTTCATGTATGTTGATATATAATGAGCTGTCGGTGAGGGAGTCGCACGTGAATTGTTGTTACGGAAACAGAGGGGTTTTAGGTTGCCATAAGGCTGTTGACGGTCTTATTGTAGGCTACATCCATTGGTTGGTTTTGTGGCACATTTGTAACGCTGTGCCAACTTGGGCAAGCACTCAGGCAAACTTGAGGAGCGCACACAGGGTGGAGAGGTGGAGTGAGGTTGAGCGATGGAGAGAAAGGGAGAGAGAGAGATTGAGCGAGGCAGAGAGCGTGTGCAGCGGTCTGCATGCGCACAGAGCCGGAGTTTGTGAGAGAGCCGGCTTGAGTCAATTTATCAACGTAACTGATTTCTTCTAATGTGCCTGCATCTGGCGCTGAGTTGCCATATTCCTTTCATGAACCACTTCCTGATATCCATTGTTGCAGATAAATATAAATGATAATAGCCAAACTAACCTAGCAAGAGTAAACTGACAGATGTGCCGCATCTCACTCAAAAACCCACACGACTCAACCCAGCGAAAAACCAGATGGGGCCAGGCCCGCCCATGACGCCGGGTCTGGTTGGAGTATCTGGAGCTTCATCCGGACCGTGGGGTCCTCGACAGATTTGCGTGTTTTCCTTCCCATTGTCTTCCTGCGGAGGAAGTTGTGCAACACACAGGCGGCCTTCACACTCTGTTACCTCCAGGCTGGTGGTGATGACACGCCTGAACATTCTCCACCGAGATGAGAGGATGCCAAACGCACATTCAACCACCAACCTGGCCCGGCTGAGGCGGTAGTTGTACATCCTCCTCTCGCGTGTGATCTGGCGTCCAGGGAATGGACGCAGCAGGTTGTCCAGCAGCGGAAAAGCCTCATCTCCAACAAACACATGGGGAAGAAGGCCGAGCCGCTCTGCTCCCGGGATGACGGTGTCAGGTGGTAGCTGCAGACTGCCATCTCTGAGGCTCTCTCCAAAAGGTTCCCACTGTCGCTGCTCCTTCCAAAGCCTCCAACATCCACTACCCTGAAGAGGTACTGGGCATCCACGACAGCCAGCAGTACCAAGGAGTGGGTGGACTTATAATTGAAGTAGAGGGACCCATAATTTGCTGGAGCCTGGATCACCACGTGCTTACCATCAATGACACCAACACAATTTGGAAAGTTCCAGCGCTCCTGGAACCCAGCAGCGATGGTTGTCCAGTCCTCCGTCTGTGGCACCGGCATGGTCTCCTCAACCAGGGCGGTCCAGATGGCACCCGCAACCTCCCTGACGATGACAGCCACGGTTATATGACCAACCCTATAGCTGAATGCTATTGTCCTGTACGAGTCACCGGTTGCCAGGTACCTGAGAAAAAAGTAATATACATGATTTAAAAAATAAAACAATTTCAGACTCCACACACACACACACACACACACACACACACACACACACACACACACACACACACACACACACACACACACACACACACACACACACACACACTGACTACACAAACACACACAGACCACATGCACACACACACACCCCACACACACACACACAGACCCCACACACAGACCACACACCCCACGCACACACAGACACGCACACACACACACGGCGGCGTGCGTTGTCGCATGCCGGCGGGGGGGGCTGAAACTCGACCAACAACCAATCACATCAATCTCCCGCCCCAGACACACAAGCACGCGGTTTGATTGGCTAGAGCTTGTACTGGCATATGATTCGATTGGCTGACGCCTCCGTCGAGGCGGCAAAAGAAGAACATTGCTCTACTTTTGCAGCGAGCATCGCGAGAGAAGCTACGCTTTGCTCCCACAATGCAGTTCGGCGAATCGTGACGTCACCCCATTCAAAGTGAATGGGCAGAAGCGTTGAAGCGGCAACGCCCGCCTACGGCCCCTACACACTACACTGCGAGTGGAGCCTCACAGTTTTTCAGGTTGATATGTGAAGCTCATTAGCTAGCCAACATGTATCTAGCAAATGTTTAGCAACATATTAGAAGTGAGGCTACTAGACTAACGTTAGGTCTACTGTAATAGCCTCACATTGAATATTTCGCAAAACATTAGCTAGCACTAGTGTTTTACAGTTGCTAGCAGCTTATTGGGATGTTATCCTAGATAGACAGGCATTGTTTTGATATAATAAAGTAAGCATTATTGTTAGTTAAGCATGTCAGCCTGCAGCCCCACTTCTTGTCTCTCTCTAACTCATTGCAGATGACTGCACTAAAAAAAGCGCACAGAGAGGAAACCAGTTGTAAGATGTTTAAAAGTTCATTGAACATAATATATGCTTAAATGCATTTCAAAGAAGTTGTGTTGGAGTTTGTGTTATTCTACATTTTGACACCAAGATTTTCTGATTTTACTGCAAATGTATATCGGTTCCAAATATCGGTTATCGGTCTCCTTGATTACTAATAATCGGTATCGGTATCGGCCTTGAAAAAGCCATATTGGTCGATCCCTAGTATAAATACTCCATTACTTGCTATAGTCCCAAGTTCAAAATAATACTTAAAGGTGGAGTAGGTAATTTTGAGAAACCGGCTCAAGATACACTTTTTGTTATATTCCATGGAATGCTCTTAATGTCCCAATAGCAATGAATATCTGAAGTGCTTTGACAATAAATCCATAAAAAATGTAATCTGTGGAAGCCATGGCGCTGTAAAAAGCACGACCAATCATCTGAGCCGGCCCGGCTAAAATAACTGGATGACCTACCTGCCTGTCAGCCTTCCATCTGTGCACAAACTGATCTCGTGCCCTCATTGGTCATGTGCGCGTCCCTGTGTGTTGGGGGAGGGGCTCTGAAGGAAGTGGCCGTTAATTTTCCGGTTGTGTATTTTCAAATTCTAGCGCACTCCGGTTTCTCCAAAATTACCTAGCCCACCTTTAATGTAAAGTATCAAAAGAAAAAGTATTTTGTGCAGAACGCCTTTTGTAAAAGGGTCGCATCATTGTAGAATACAAATGAATGTTCTTATAATGAAAAAAATACACACAAGATTTGTTAATGTTGTGATTTGTTAATATAGAGCACATTTTGGAAATAACTGAGTAAATGTATATGAATATAAACACATCTAAAAAGGTAACTACAAGTGTCAAATAAATGTAGTGGAGTAAAAGTACAATATTTCCCGCTGAAATGTAATTGAGTAGAAGTACAGAGTAGCAGCAAATGGAAATACTCAAGTATATTTCTGTGGTACTTTACTTAAGTGCAGTAATTGATTAAATGTAGTTGGTTACATTCCACCACAGATCTTAAACACGGCATGCGCTTCGAGCTGAAGCCAACTTAGAACATTGAGTGTCATTGTTTGTTTTAACACAAACAAAGTGAATTTCAGTGAAGAGGAGGGGGAGGGGAGCCATGACTGACTGTACTTCCTGTCTGCTGTGTTTCAGCTTCACTCAGAGACAACATGGCTTCCAGGTTAGAGGAAGATCTCTGCTGTCCGGTCTGTCAGGAAGTCTTTAGAGATCCTGTTGTTCTGTCCTGTAGCCACAGCTTCTGTAAAGCCTGTCTGCAGACCTGGTGGAGAGAGAAACCATCACGAGAGTGTCCAGTCTGTCAGAGAAGATCTTCAAAAGCTGAACCTCCCTGTAACCTGGCTTTAAAGAACCTAAGTGAGACCTTCTTACTGGAGAGAGGTCAGAGATCTTCAGAGGCTCTCTGCAGTCTGCACTCTGAGAGACTCAGACTCTTCTGTCTGGACCATCAGCAGCCAGTGTGTCTCGTCTGCAGAGATTCAAAAACACACACCAACCACAGATTCAGACCCGTGGATGAAGCTGCTCAGGATCTCAGAGAGGAGCTCCAGAAAGCTCTGCAGCCCTTTCAGGAGAAACTGAAGCTCTTTGAAGAAGTTAAAGTGAAGTGTGATCAAACAGCAGGACACATGAAGGTCCAGGCTCAACACACAGAGACGCAGATTAAGGAGCAGTTCAAGAAGCTTCACCAGTTTCTAGAAGAGGAAGAGGAGGCCAGGATGGCTGCACTGAGGGAGGGAGAGGAGCAGAAGAGGAGGATGATGGAGGAGAAGATGGAGGCTGTGAGCAGAGAGATAGCAGCTCTTTCACACACAGTCAGAGCCACAGAGGAGGAGCTGAGAGCTGAAGACGTCTCCTTCCTGCTCAACTACAAGGCTGCAGTGGAGAGGCTGCAGCGCCCCCTGCTGGAGGCTCCACAGCTGCCCTCAGGAGCTCTGATAGACCAGGCCAAACACCTGGGCAACCTCAGCTTCAACATCTGGAGAAAGATGAAGGACATGGTGTCCTACTCTCCTGTCATCCTGGACCCAAACACTGCTGATCCAGACCTCATCCTGTCTGAAGATCTGACCAGAGTGAGACTAGGAGGGAGACAGAAACTTCCTGATAACCCAGAGAGGTTTGGGGGCTACGCCTCTGTCCTGGGTTCTGAGGGCTTTAACTCAGGGGCTCACAGCTGGGATGTCCAGGTTACAGACAGTACATTCTGGTCACTGGGCGTGTCAGCAGAGTCTGTCCAGAGGAAGGGAAGCATAACGTCTGGATTATGGGGAATAGGGTTCTATGAAGGTAAATACTCAGCATGGTCACCACCAGATCCACCCACTCCTCTCAGCCTGCAGAAGAAGCTCCGGAGGGTCAGGGCGGATCTGGACTGGAACAGAGGAGAGTTGTCCTTTTCTGATCTTGACACTAACACACACACTTTCACTGAGAGGATGTTTCCATTTACACTGCTGCTGAAGTGAAGATATTACCACTGAAGGTGTGTGTGACCAAACAACAGAACTGATAGAGTCCTTAGACTGGAGCTGGTGATTAGTTACGAAAAAGACACACAGCTAATGACAACAAATATATAATTAACCTTCAACTATAATACAAATGCAAATGTGTATATAACTATCAATAGAAAGCAGCAACATGCAATGTCTATTAAGATATCAAAAATGTAAGAATTGTAAACAGGAATGCAAACTTGCTGGAGTAAAAATGTAATGGTTCATTGATTTATAGTTTTTTTTTTTTTTTAGATCTTACGAAAAGTAAAAATGATGAGATTCAGTCAGAATTCTGAGAAACAAAAAAATCAGTTCTAAAATTCAAGTCAGACTTCTGAGATTTAAGTGAGAACTTGGAGAAAAAAAGTAAATGTTCTGAGATGCCGCTGCAAACAGCTGTCATCTGATCGCGTCGTCATTTCAGCGTTAAACGAGGTCAGAGTTTCAATAATTGTAACTTTGAGCGAAGTGCTCCGCCGCAATCTTGAGCGATGCTCGTCGTTGAGGTTAGCTTCGACATCGCTCTATCGGAAACACAAGCGCAGAGTGTTTGTTCGTATCCTGTGAATGCAGCTTGAAGATATAAACTTGTAAGACGCCAATTGGTTGGATTTACTTTTAAAGTAAAGTGTCTACCTACCATACTTGCCAACCTTGAGAACTCAGAAATCGGGAGCATTTCAAAATGCAAAATGGGGGGGGGGGGGGGGGGGGGGGGGCGGAGCTGTTAGATTAACATTAACATGCTTATTGTAGTTCTAAGTGCAATGCCTTGCGGTCTGTAGCACCATCCTCTTGATGGAGCATATGTGTGGGCTGGACCTGTATTTTACAGGAAAGGAGTGAGCAGAGAATGGAGTTGTCGATTCTTGTTCTGTTTTCTGTGAATATCTGCCTCACCCTCTCAGACTTTGAGTTGCGCGCTCTACTAAAGAGACGTGTTACCATGGAAACCAAACAATGGCTTAGCTGTATGAAAGTCCGAGTGGAAACAGTCCTAAGTAAATCTGATTTTGTCAGAAATCGGGAGAAATGCGGGAGAAATATGACCCCGGGAGGAAACCGGGAGAGGGCAATGAAATCGGGAGTCTCCCGCGAAAATCGGGAGGGTTGACAAGTATGCTACCTACATGTATCAATCATCTAGCCTGACACATATTGAATGTTTGCAAATGTAAAATAAGAAATGAATTAAAATGAACATATATACATATTTGGTCAGGTGTACATATTATTTACATGTGTGTGTATTTTAGGTCCAGTAGGCCTAATTGTCACATTGATTTAGTTTGTATAAAAACTCTGGTTTGTGTCGGGGTACCAACTGTATACCTGGTAACCCTTGCACAGAGGTGTAAAGTAATTAAGTACACATTTACTCAAGTACTGTACTTAAGTACAATTTTAAGGTACTTGTACTTTACCTGAGTATTTCCATGTTATGCTACTCGACTTCTACTCCACTACATGTATTTAATGACTTTTAGTTACAGATCTGGATGAATGATGTGAAATCTAATCAAGTGTTGAATCAGACTTTAGTTCCACCTGGAGTAAATCCACCAGCTACCCTGCAGTATACAAAGTCATTCAAACTAGCTGCACCTTTACCAGCTTTGAGAACACTTTCATGATCAATCATTATAAAACATATCATATATATTATTCTGAAATGGACCAATCTGCACAATGACTACTTACTGTCGCTACTTTAACTATATTTTGATGAGAATACTTTTCTACTTTTACTTGAGGAACATTTTGAATGCAGGACTTTTACTGTAACAGAGTATTCCTACACTCTGGTACTTCTACTTTTACTCAAGTACAAGATCTGAGTACTTCTACTTTTACTCAAGTACAAGATCTGAGTACTTCTACTTTTACTCAAGTACAAGATCTGAGTACTTCTACTTTTACTCAAGTACAAGATCTGAGTACTTCTACTTTTACTCTAGTACCAGATCTGAGTACTTCTACTTTTACTCAAGTACAAGATCTGAGTACTTCTACTTTTACTCAAGTACCAGATCTGAGTACTTCTACTTTTACTCAAGTACAAAATCTGAGTACTTCTACTTTTACTCAAGGACAAGATCTGAGTACTTCTACTTTGACTCAAGTACAAGATCTGAGTACTTCTACTTTTACTCAAGTACACGATCTGAGCACTTCTACTTTTACTCAAGTACAAGATCTGAGTACATCTACTTTGACTCAAGAACAAGATCTGAGTACATCTACTTTGACTCAAGTACAAGATCTGAGTACTTCTACTTTTACTCAAAAACAAGATCTGAGTACTTTTACTCAAGTACAAGATCTGAGTACTTCTACTTTGACTCAAGAACAAGATCTGAGTACTTCTACTTTTACTCAAGTACAAGATCTGAGTACTTCTACTTTTACTCAAAAACAAGATCTGAGTACTTTTACTCAAGTACAAGATCTGAGTACTTCTACTTTGACTCAAGTACAAGATCTGAGTACTTCTACTTTGACTCAAGTACAAGATCTGAGTACTTCTACTTTTACTCAAGTACACGATCTGAGCACTTCTACTTTTACTCAAGTACAAGATCTGAGTACTTCTACTTTGACTCAAGAACAAGATCTGAGTACTTCTACTTTTACTCAAGTACACGATCTGAGTACTTCTACTTTTACTCAAAAACAAGATCTGAGTACTTTTACTCAAGTACAAGATCTGAGTACTTCTACTTTGACTCAAGTACAAGATCTGAGTACTTCTACTTTTACTCAAGTACAAGATCTGAGTACTTCTACTTTTACTCAAGTATAAGACCTGAGTACTTCTACTTTTACTCAAGTACAAGATCTGAGTACTTCTACTTTTACTCAAAAACAAGATCTGAGTACTTTTACTCAAGTACAAGATCTGAGTACTTCTACTTCTACTCAAGTACACGATCTGAGCACTTCTACTTTTACTCAAGTACAAGATCTGAGTACTTCTACTTTTACTCAAGTACAAGATCTGAGTACTTCTCCCACCGCTGCCAAAAACAAATTCCTTATATGTAGTTTTCAATAAACCTGATTCTGATAATAATAGTATATTTATTTTGTAAAGCCCTTTTCTCAGAACTTCTCCGGATCAACAGTCTCTTTTATTTTGTATATTCCTTCCTCACAGTGACTTCTGTTGAGTCACCCTCCATTGAACATTGAATAATCCATTTTTTGTACAATAATATCCTGCATTATATTTGTTACTGGACATTTGTATTTCCACATGTATGTTTTCCACTTTTTAATGCTGTTTTATTTCTATATGTTGTGGACTGTTTATCTCTAGTGTCTTCATTGCCTTGTTTTTTATGCTGCTGCAACGCAAACATTTCCCAAACTGGGATCAATAAAGTACCATATATATATATAGATGCTTGAAATGTGCTTATATGGTTATGTTTTTGAAATGAAAGTTTTTCAAGTAAACCCACAGGAAGCGACATGTGCTCATCTTGATTGAGAAAGGAAGATGGAGCTACTTTGAGGAAGGAAGTACATTCAACATTTCTCTTTAAGAAGCAGCCAGTCTCTAGACTTACACGAATACAAGAGACACGATGGACGAGTTCAAACGGATTAAAATGTCTTCACTTCTCATTCTGCTGCTTCAGTTTACAGGTAAGGATTCCTTCAACATGTATATATTTAGAAAACTTAATTTTTTTAATGTATTCATCACTTATGTTACTTTATTACCTAACCTCCTTTTAACCAAGACAGAGAAGTGGTCTGTTTGACTTCCTACGAGGGGAAGGCAACTTTTAGACACATAGGGAAACTTTAGTTGTATCTTAAATGAACATTTGTATTTCTCTGTATTCTTTATACTTACCTCTTGTTTATTCAGGGGCTGCAATTGGACAGCGGCTCCTCTTCCTCTCTGTCAGAGCTGGAGATGAAGCCACTCTGCCGTGTGACAGTGTGACTCAGGATCAGGATGAATGTGATGGTACTACCTGGCTCTTCAGTGATTCAGGTAACGCAGTAGAGCTGGTTAGACGTGGGCAGATTAGTGAAGAAGCCAAAGCTAAATCAGACAGACTGAGAGTTACAGAGAATTGTTCTCTGGTTATAAAGACGGTCACAGAGGAGGGTGCTGGTGTTTACACCTGCAGACAGTTCAACAAAGCAAATCAACAAGAAGTTTCTTACTCTCAGTTTCTTCTGTCTGTGGTTACCAGTGAGTATTTACATCATCATGTTTCCAAACTTTCTCTGTAGAGCAATACACTAAAACATAACAATGGTTATGATTTCAGTGATGAAGTTAATGTTACTCTTGTTGTCTTTCTCTCTCAATATCTCCATCTTCAGTGACTGAACATCAGGACAATGATGAGGTGACGTTACGCTGCTCTGTGGTGTCATATGGAGGGTGTCATCTCTCAGTGAAGTGGCTGCTTCTGGGTCGAGATGTGGATAAAGATCACAGAGAGATAAACACATCAAAGTCTCCCTGCTCTGCCTCTGTGACATTTCAGATTTCTCATTTTAGTTACACATCAAGGTTTGAGTTGTTTACTTGTGAAGTAACTAATGTTGACAACGTGCAGGCCTTCAGCCTTCAGTCCTCAGGTGAGAACATGTTGAGCCATTCAACGTGACTTAATGAACTCTTAACTAAAATATTTTTACTTATTTAATGATTTGAAGTTTTATTATTACATCACAATATAAATGACCAGTGTTTCCCCTATATAAAAGAGCGCCACTGCTAGGGGGTGCCAGCCAGGTACCAAAAAATATATATATATATATATATTTTTTTTAAACTTTTTTTTTTTTTCTTAAAATAATAATAAGTGGCGACCCTTTTTCATTTTTGATTGTTTGTTATGTGGATTTGTATTTGTGTTACTTGTATGTTCAATAAAGGTGTATTTTTGCTAAATCTTGAGACATTGCCCCTGACCCCCCTAGAGGAGGTGACGTCCACCCCCCAATTCAAACATGTTCATACAACACTGAATACATTTGAAGCCATTTTGACGTCTATTACCTATGTCAATAAGTTTCTGTTTTTACACTGTATTTGTCTTTTGTAGAGATTTTTCATTTATTCTTTACATATAAAATGTCTCCTAAAATCTCACCTAGGGCAGCAAATTGTCTAGAACCGGCCCTGGTACTAGGCCTCAAGAGCCTTTCTTGTGCTGACACATAGAAACAAATTGGCGGGGCGCACTTCGCACGCGCCGACACTAAAAAATTCCACGCGCTCCGCGCTCACATTCTGCTGGGTCCACGTGCCTTAGCACCGCTGCTATGATTCCATCCTAGGGGAAACACTGGTGACCCATTAGACAGTTCGCTAGTGAAACGAGTGTAGATCTTTTTTCATATGTTCAGGTGAGGACACAACAACAACAACAACAACAACAACAACAACAGAGAGCGACTCCAGATCAGGATTCAATACGACAGCTTCTGTGATCTCTGAAGATTCAGCAAAACTACAAGGTAGAGTCTCAGCATGTGCGTTATCTGTCTCTAGAATCTCTTTGTCGTCCGTCCCCCAAACACATGGAGAACAATAAGGACACATTTAATCAACTCACTTTCTAAAACAAAGCCATTCATTAAAGTTAAAAGCAAAACGTTTAAAGACATGTAGTAAATGATTATTGGTTTTTGTATATATGAATATTGCTTGATTACAAATATTTCTCTTAAATCAAAGAGTAATTAAATGGTTTGTTTTGAACAGTTTAAAAAAAAAAGATTTACATTTTGTTAAGAAATCACATCTTTGCCCTGATTGGCGCTCAACGTGATTACATGAAGATACATTTCCAAACATCTCCGTTTCATAACAAAAAAAAAAGTAAATGTACAAAATATATATATCTTTAAAACAATTATATTCTCTCTCCAGGTCTCTTGAGGCACATCCTCGTGCCTGTGGGTTTAGCAGCTCTCATAATGATTGTTGTGGCGGTCAGCATATGGACTAGAACTAAAGGTGAGAACATTCACAGATCAAACTTAAACGTTTTGTGAGTTGTGAAAAGTCAAGTCAACTTTCTCTTCTTTCTTCTCAGAGAAGAAAACACAGATGGATGAAATCAATGTGAGTTTTTACATCTAAACACTGAACTGTTTTGACTCTCTCTTCATTATATGCTAATAGTTTTGTTGTTTTAGAAAACAATGTGTTTGTCACTGTGAATAATGTGCAGGATCAAATCTAGTTTCAAAGCAAACTGTGCAGAAGTCAGTATCAATCAGATCAGACGGGAACTGATGGTGCGTTCAGGGTCTGCTGATTAAACTGTGAACTGTGTTTTACTTTGAAATCCTTTGTAATCAACTCAGAGTTGTTGATGTTGTTGTTGTTGTTTACTACAGGTGCGTTATGATGTAGATGATGGTGCAGTGAACTATGAAAACATCAGACCTCCTGATGGAGTTTGAGCAACACTTCTGCCTCCATCAGACTCCACTGATCAACAACGTCTACATCCATCATCGTGTTTCACATCAGGAGTGGAAGATTAAACAC
>NC_136906.1:80091993-80219493 GCF_949606895.1 Notothenia rossii | reverse complement strand
TTTATTTTGTGTTTGTCAGTGAAAGCAGATCATTCATATCGTATTAGGGCACCATTTGGAGTCCTACTCTCAAAATGAAGCTCGTCAGCTAGTCAGAAAAACAATTAAACTATATTTGTATGTACATTTAGAGATTTCACAGAAATACAATTGTGTTAAAACGTGAATATTTCTTCAAACAGAGGACGTTAATGCTCAACTACAAAGTCCTGCATTCAAAACATTACTTAAGTAAATGTGTTCAAGTATAATCAGGAAAAGAAGTTTTGATTGTGAAGTAAATTCTCTTGAATTGGTATTTAAGTAAAGGTATGCTTTTCAAACTGCATTTCAGATGACTAAAACATGCCGTTAGCATCATAAGTTAGCATGCTGAGTTTAGCATTCATCTCCACGCTAAGCTATGTACTTCTGATAAAGTTCCTCCTCCTAAACTCAACATCATCTGGAGTTTTTTCGTAATGTCACCTGCCTTGTTTTTTTTTTTTTAAATCTTCAGGGACGTTGTGCAGAAAACAGCTGGTTTCCTGAAGGAGACATCTGGATAGATTTTTCTCTCGTTGATCCTGCGAAGATTTTGTATTTTCTCAACAAACTTCCTTTATCTGCATACGTGAGTTTTACCTTCTGATATGGGCTTTAAAGAGTCCTCTCCTGCTGATGTTCAGGTGTATATCAGTATGTAGTGTCTCTACTTTAAAGAGTCCTCTCCTGCTGATGTTCAGGTGTATATCAGTATGTAGTGTCTCTACTTTAAAGAGTCCTCTCCTGCTGATGTTCAGGTGTATATCAGTATGTAGTGTCTCTACTTTAAAGAGTCCTCTCCTGCTGATGTTCAGGTGTAGTGTCTCTACTTTAAAGAGTCCTCTCCTACTGATGTTCAGGTGTATATCAGTATGTAGTGTCTCTACTTTAAAGAGTCCTCTCCTGCTGATGTTCAGGTGTATATCAGTATGTAGTGTCTCTACTTTAAAGAGTCCTCTCCTGCTGATGTTCAGGTGTATATCAGTATGTAGTGTCTCTACTTTAAACAGTCCTCTCCTGCCGATGTTCAGGTGTATATCAGTATGTAGTGTCTCTACTTTAAAGAGTCCTCTCCTGCTGATGTTCAGGTGTATATCAGTATGTAGTGTCTCTACTTTAAAGAGTCCTCTCCTGCTGATGTTCAGGTGTATATCAGTATGTAGTGTCTCTACTTTAAAGAGTCCTCTCCTGCTGATGTTCAGGTGTATATCAGTATGTAGTGTCTCTACTTTAAATAGTCCTCTCCTGCCGATGTTCAGGTGTATATCAGTATGTAGTGTCTCTACTTTAAAGAGTCCTCTCCTGCTGATGTTCAGGTGTATATCAGTATGTAGTGTCTCTACTTTAAAGAGTCCTCTCCTGCCGATGTTCAGGTGGTGTATATCAGTATGTAGTGTCTCTACTTTAAAGAGTCCTCTCCTGCTGATGTTCAGGTGTATATCAGTATGTAGTGTCTCAACTTTAAAGAGTCCTCTCCTGCTGATGTTCAGGTGTTAGTGTCTACTTTAAAGAGTCCTCTCCTGCTGATGTTCAGGTGTATATCAGTATGTAGTGTCTCTACTTTAAAGAGTCCTCTCCTGCTGATGTTCATGTGTATATCAGTATGTAGTGTCTCTACTTTAAAGAGTCCTCTCCTACTGATGTTCAGGTGTATATCAGTATGTAGTGTCTCTACTTTAAAGAGTCCTCTCCTGCTGATGTTCAGGTGTTCAGGTGTATATCGGTATGTAGTGTCTCTACTTTAAGTCTGCTCTGATTGGTTAGCTGGGCGGCTCTGTTCTGATTGCTCAACCGCTTAGAGATGGCCTATCACTTACAATGTGTTGGAACCCTAGCCAATAGGAGCGCAAGTGTTACATAGTGAGGTCACCGTGTTCCGGAACGTTAGGGTTTGAGCCTTTACAGACCATTTACATGCACACCAAATCTATATAGCACACAACAGGAAAGGGAAAACCCCAAAAAGCAGAATAGGGCCCCTTTAATATTTGACTCTGGTCTAACCTTCACACTCAGATGCTTTGTTCCCGAGTTTTGATAAAGCCCTGTGTGTTTGCAACCTCAATAACAAAGAGATGCTAATCTCCTGATAACACACACACACACACACACACACACACACACACACACACACACACACACACACACACACACACACACACACACACACACACACACACACACACACACACACACACACACACACACACACACACACACACACACACACACACACACACACACACACAGATGTGTTTATCAGAGTGCTTTACATTCAATGACCTGCTAGAGGAAGTTAAGTGGAGATCAGAAACAGCGCAGCAGCATGAGAAAGTCTTTGTATGCATAAGGAGGTCTTCACGGTGTATTTCATTCCCATTGGCTCTTAGAGAGGGATACGTTTAGCTTGAGTTGTTGACTCTTTCCACCTTTGCATTGTGGGAAATGTAGGCTACAGTGTTTTTGGAGCTTGACTCACAAAACAAGCTTTGCTTAAGCTCACCTGCCTCGATTTTCACCATTCTTTTATTCACGTGTCTCTTGAATATCTACATTTGATGAAAGTTAAAAACGAAGTCACGCTTTTGGGTTTCTACACCTGTTTCAGAGGTTATCAGCACATTGAATGGCTCTTATCAGTTGTATTTGGAGCATTGCAGGTTTATTTATAAAGTACCTTTCAAGAACAATGAAACTCAAAGTGCTTCACAAACATTATCAAGACCATTTGGGAAAGAAACACATTATAACATGTCATTTACATATTGAAACAATCATTAAAAAGCCAAGAGAATGGAAATCAAAAAAAGCTAAACTAGAATAAAACAGGTATTAAAAAAACTGTTCCAGAATTGATGAATGGTTAAACAGGTCGAGGATAACAGAGAAGCCTCAAACTTGATTTAAAGGGAAATGTAGTTTCCTGGGAGTTTGTTCCAGATATAAGGTCATAAAAACCAAACGCTGCTTCTCCATGTTTAACTCTGAGGACGTAAAACGGTACGGCCAAGAAAAGGTTCATAGTGTAGCAGAAATAAACCATTAAGTGCGGTTTAAACCATCATTAGTGCTTTTGATTTCCTTATTTGACAGACAGGAAGTCGGTGTAACGACCTGCAGTGACTTGGGCTTAAAATCTGTTGACTGACAGAAAGCAGAACATCCACAATCTTTCCTTGCAGTAAATATAAGAGGACGCACTCTTTCTGCTGCTGTTTGTACACCTTGTGTAGCGGGAAAGCTTTAATAATCTCCATAAAACATTTCGGGGAGCGTTTTAGTGATGGGTGGCCCGCCCCTCTGGCTTAAAGCAATTAATTCAGCTTTCTGACATCAAACCATCGGCTCAGCTCGACAGCTTGGAGCTCAAATAAAAAAATAAAAAAAGGCAAGTTCTCCTGGGAACAGAGTAAAGATGGCAGGCTCCTTTTTTCTCCACTGTTTGCTCAGTGGCTCTGAGAGCAATCTTCCCCCCCTACAAGCCTGAATGAAATGCGAGGGCACAAACAATGAGAGAAAGGGCCGGCGGGGAATGAGCAGTCTGGAGTATTTGCTCAGTGGAGGAGCTGCCACAAAGCAGACGAGGCGTTCCCATGAATCAAGGCGCCGTCTCGGACGCCTTTTTGTTGTGGCGGGTCTTCGTCTCCAGCCTTCAGACAACATATAACTGGTTTCATGTCTTTTAAAGCCTTTTCTCTGTAAACTGTACCGTCAGGTGACCCGCTCCGACTTGTTTTATTTGGCTGGTTTGACGTAGAGGCCGTTGGCACGTGGCGCTGCGGATAAATATCCATCGAGTGTTTCCACACTTTGGAGAATGAGGAAGACTTCCAGGCCAATAACGCTGACGTTTAGCCGTAGTTGACCGTTGCCCCCGCCAAATTTTTATCCCCATACCCCAAAATAAAAAAGAGCCAGAGCTCTCTGGGTGGCCGGCTGGAGGTCTGAAAGGCATCCAGATTGACGCTTAAGCTCTTTTCACCTTAAGAAAGCGTCATTGTACATCTCCATGAATGGAAAACTGCTGTTTATCTAAGATGGAGCCGATTTCTTCTTCTTCTTCTTTTTGAAGTATCTGCGGTTCAGAGACGTCCCACTGGCGTGAGATCTCAAATCTACTTTGACTTTAGAGCTGGAAACTCTAAGGAGATCTTTCAAAATGTCCATTGATCTGAAAAGTCTTGGCACAAGATAGATGAGCATAGGAATCAATATGTCCTTGGATTTCTGAAAGCTACGCCAAGCTCAGTGTGTTTGAGCCTCAGTTTGTTTGATAACGGAAAAACGACTGACCTGATCTTCTTGGAACTTGGTGGAAGGTTGAAGCATGGGTCAAAGAGGAAGCATTACATTTTGGGGGCTGATCTGATCAACGAGGCACATACACAAACTAACATGTTTTGTTAAAATTGCGAGATAGAAATGTAGGTCCCGACTTGGACAAGGCAACTTCAAGTCAGACAACAACTCGAAGAAATGCACTTGATCTGCTTCCTTCGGTCAGAACGGTGAGCAACACCAACGGCCTACAACACATCTTCTTTGTGTTGTTCCCACATTAACACTTGAATACATCGGTGATGGGTGAACAACAAAACAACTTGGACCATGAGAGGAGCACATGCACATCTCAAACTTTGTCAAAAAAGAGAGAAACTTTCTCAAAATTACAATTAAGTATCTCTAAATAAAGACTTAGTATGTCAAAAATAATCAAAACCTGTCTCCAAAAACACTAAGACCACTAATAAGTCTTTATTTTAGATTCTCAGTCAGTATTTTGAGATACAAACACAAAATGTTGAGCTTCTAAATCATTGTTTTAAAAAGGTTTCTCGTTATATCACCTACTGTCTCTTTGTTTTTCCTCTCATTAGCGGAAATGGAGTTTAATTCTTGAGTCAGATGAAAATCCCAGAACACGTGAAACCACACATGAGCTTCTAAACCTTTTGTTTGAGAATGAATGATTTAGTATCTCAAAATGATGGCTTTATGTGTCGGATTAATGACCTAATGTAATGAGAAACTTTAACTAAATGATCACCAAGTATCTTAAAGCGATTACTTACTATTTCAAAATAACGGCTTAGTATCAAATACTTTAGTATAAAGTTCATTTTGTTCAGCTTCTAAGTCATTGTTTTTAAAAAGGTTTCTCATTATCTCTCGCGGAAATTGACTTTTATTCTTGAGTCAGATGGAAATCCCAGAACACATGAAACCAAACATGAATTGATGACTTAGTATACAATATAATGACTTTCTATCAAATAAAATGACGTGACTAATTCTTGTTTTTATTCACCACGACACCAAGTCAAATTCCTCGTACGTGTCTGATTCTTAGTATTTTAGAATAATGGCTTAATGTGTCGGATTAATTACTTATGCTGCGTTCACACCGCATAACTCGCATCATTCAAACAAGACGCGTTGGCTAGGGGGCTTCAACAAGATGAACATATTTGACCGTGATTTAATTGTAACACACGTTTCTAAATGATGCCGAAGTAACAACATACTGATACCGGTTAGTAAAAACCATGAATTAATGCTTTGACAAGTCTGCAGACAGACGGCAGGCGAAACACCTTTTAAAATGCGTGTTTTCTGAATGGAGATCGGCTAAGCTAACGCAGTATATGCTCATTCCACACTCACAACAACGGCCTACAGACATAAATAAACCAGCGACTGTATTCTCCATGACACAGACAGTCTGTGGTTTGGACTTGTTTAACTTCTGTCTAGTTTCTGAACAGATATGAGGAGCTGTGAGCTCTGAGGGCTAACAGCTAACGGCTAACAGCTAACGGCTAACAGCTAACAGCTAACGGCTAACGGCTAACAGCTAACAGCTAACGGCGGATTGTTGTGGTTCAACGTCAGTGACGGCAGGCTGAGATCCTCGTCGCTGATTGGCTACCGCGAGATCGCGTCACGGGAATTTCACGCTCGAGTTGAAAAGATTGAACTTGAGCGTTTGTCGCGGCCCCCTCCAATCGCCTCAATCGCTCCGCGGCATTCGCATCAACCGCTTCATTCTCGCCGTCGGAGCAAATTCGCGTCTCTGCATTGACTTTACATGTAATCGCGCGGCCCCCAAACATCGCACCATTAGTATCTCAAATTATGACTTGAGTTAGTATAAAGTAAAAACATGTAAGAACGTTTCTAGATATAATCACCTACAGTCTCTTTGTTTTTCCTCTCATAGGCGGAAATTGACTTTTTTCTTGAGAATCAGATGAAATCCCAGAACACGTGGAACCAGATTCGGACATGAAAGCTTTTGGTTTTTGACTCGTGGCCTCGGGAAGCCGACAGAAACCCTGCAGATCCTCCTCGTCCAAAACTGAGCCGCAGAACAAAGCAGAGCACAGACGATGATTAATTGTATAAAAAAAAAAAACCTGCAGACACTCAGCCTTGGTGTTATCTGCTGCTGCCGCTCACCCAGGGAAAGCTGCTGAGCAAACACAGGTGGCACACACACACACACACACACACACACACACACACACACACACACACACACACACACACACACACACACACACACACACACACACACACACACACACACACACACACAGCAACTCACACACATACAGCAACACTTCCTGGAGACGAGGGGTCGATTGATGTTGGACTGTGAAGGGCAAGGCTGAAATCAAACTTTCCAAATAATGACTCAGTGTTTCTAAGTAATAGGAAGTACTCTTGATAACATTACTTAATATATACAAATAAAGAGAAATGATATGAAATACTTTACTTAGTATCTCAGAATAATGACCTTATATGTCCAAACATTTTGAAACTTCAACAAAATGATCATTAAGTATCTGGAAAAAATGACCTACTATCTCAAATAATGGCTTAATATCTCAAAATAATGAAAAACAGTTGCTATATAATCACAAAGTAAATTGAAATAATGAATATTTTGATTAAATAGTGCGGTAAAAAGTCCAATATTCCCTTCTGAGATTTAGTTGAGTATAAGTATTGAGGATATTGATATTTAAATTAAAGTAGAGGTACCTTAAAATTGTACATTAATGGAGTAAATGTACTTAGTTACTGTCATTTAAAACCAATACATTCCCAGAATAAAGCAGTTACACATTAAAATAAATCTGTGTTTCCGGACGTCCAATGACTATTCCTTTATAACAACATTTGGGGATTATTAACGACACAATAACATAGTGTTTGAACATTTTCATGCAAAAATATTCCACTTTTAAGACAGATATTACATTAATAATACAATTAAAGCTCATTTTAAATGTTGAGACGGCTTCTAAGTAGTTTGACATTGGTATAATCAGATATACAGAAAGGTGACCGTGTTATTTGCTCATTTTTATTCGCTTTCCGTGCATCCTGCTATATCTGATTCCTGTCCGGGTCACATGACCTCTCACCTCGACCTCGCACGCAGACATCCTTAAATAAACCAAATAAGAATCCTTTAAAACGTGACATGTCTACTCCTTTTTTTTTTTTTTTTAACCACGTCAGCAGCGTTTTTCTTTCCCCTGTTCCTTGGTGAGTTTGTTCTGGGAAAACCAAATCGAGAGCTCGATAAAGCCGAGCGCAAATATGGGGAAGATGGTCATCGGCATGTGGAGGTTTACTCAGTGTAAACACACAGTGACAGCAGCAGCACAGGGAACAGAGCAGGGAGGACAGAGACAAAGAAGGGCAAAATAAATCACAAAGAATACGTTAAATTACACTTTTCAATGTTGTTCTTGCTCAAATCAGTTCTCCAAACTCTTACATTTCCTACGATATAACTACGAATAATTTAAAAGAGTCAAAAGGAATCAGTTTAGAGCTAATGGTGCAAAGAATAATGTCGAAAACGCTATCGTCAAATAGTGATGAATATACGCTTTTTAGTGACACGACATACTGATATACACCTGACCATCAGCAGGAGAGGACTCTTTAAAGTAGAGACACTACATACTGATATACACCTGAACATCAGCAGGAGAGGACTCTTTAAAGTAGAGACACTACATACTGATATACACCTGAACATCAGCAGGAGAGGACTCTTTAAAGTAGAGACACGACATACTGATATACACCTGACCATAAGCAGGAGAGGACTCTTTAAAGTAGAGACACTACATACTGATATACACCTGAACATCAGCAGGAGAGGATTCTTTAAAGTAGAGACACTACATACTGATATACACCTGACCATCAGCAGGAGAGGACTCTTTAAAGTAGAGACACTACATACTGATATACACCTGAACACCAGCAGGAGAGGACTCTTTAAAGTAGAGACCTTACATACTGATATACACCTGAACATCAGCAGGAGAGCACTCTTTAAAGTAGAGACACTACATACTGATATACACCTAAACATCAGTAGGAGAGGACTCTTTAAAGTAGAGACACTACATACTGATATACACCTGAACATCAGCAGGAGAGGACTCTTTAAAGTAGAGACACTACATACTGATATACACCTGAACATCAGCAGGAGAGGACTCTTTAAAGTAGAGACACTAGATACTGATATACACCTGAACATCAGCAGGAGAGGACTCTTTAAAGTAGAGACACTAGATACTGATATACACCTGAACATCAGCAGGAGAGGACTCTTTAAAGTAGAGACACTACATACTGATATACACCTGAACATCAGCAGGAGAGGACTCTTTAAAGTAGAGACACTACATACTGATATACACCTGACCATCAGCAGGAGAGGACTCTTTAAAGTAGAGACACTACATACTGATATACACCTGAACATCAGCAGGAGAGGACTCTTTAAAGTAGAGACACTACATACTGATATACACCTGAACATCAGCAGGAGAGGACTCTTTAAAGTAGAGACACTACATACTGATATACACCTGAACATCAGCAGGAGAGGACTCTTTAAAGTAGAGACACTAAATACTGATATACACCTGAACATCAGCAGGAGAGGACTCTTTAAAGTAGAGACACTACACCTGAACATCAGCAGGAGAGGACTCTTTAAAGTAGAGACACTACATACTGATATACACCTGAACATCAGCAGGAGAGGACTCTTTAAAGTAGAGACACTCCATACTGATATACACCTGAACTTCAGCAGGAGAGGACTCTTTAAAGTAGAGACACTACATACTGATATACACCTGAACATCAGCAGGAGAGGACTCTTTAAAGTAGAAACACTCCATACTGATATACACCTGAACACCAGCAGGAGAGGACTCTTTAAAGTAGAGACACTACATACTGATATACACCTGAACATCAGCAGGAGAGGACTCTTTAAAGTAGAGACAATACATACTGATATACACCTGAACATCAGCAGGAGAGGACTCTTTAAAGTAGAGACACTACATACTGATATACACCTGAACATCAGCAGGAGAGGACTCTTTAAAGTAGAGACACTACATACTGATATACACCTGAACATCAGCAGGAGAGGACTCTTTAAAGTAGAGACACTACATACTGATATACACCTGAACATCAGCAGGAGAGGACTCTTTAAAGTAGAGACACTACATACTGATGTACACCTGAACATCAGCAGGAGAGGACTCTTTAAAGTAGAGACAATCCATACTGATATACACCTGAACATCAGCAGGAGAGGACTCTTTAAAGTAGAGACACTACATACTGATATACACCTGAACATCAGCAGAAGAGGACTCTTTAAAGTAGAGACGCTACATACTGATATACACCTGAACATCAGCAGGAGAGGACTCTTTCAAGTAGAGACACAACATACTGATATACACCTGAACATCAGCAGGAGAGGACTCTTTAAAGTAGAGACACTACATACTGATATACACCTGAACATCAGCAGGAGATGACTCTTTAAAGTAGAGACACTACATACTGATATACACCTGAACATCAGCAGGAGAGGACTCTTTAAAGTAGAGACACTACATACTGATATACACCTGAACATCAGCAGGAGAGGACTCTTTAAAGTAGAGACACTACATACTGATATACACCTGAACATCAGCAGGAGAGGACTCTTTAAAGTAGAGACACTACAAACTGATATACACCTGAACATCAGCAGGAGAGGACTCTTTAAATTAGAGACACTACTGATATACACCTGAACATCAGCAGGAGAGGACTCTTTAAAGTAGAGACACTACATACTGATATACACCTGAACATCAGCAGGAGAGGACTCTTTAAAGTAGATACACTACATTCTGATATACACCTGAACATCAGCAGGAGAGGACTCTTTAAAGTAGAGACACTACAAACTGATATACACCTGAACATCAGCAGGAGAGGACTCTTTAAAGTAGAGACACTACATATTGATATACACCTGAACATCAGCAGGAGAGGACTCTTTAAAGTAGAGACACTACATACTGATATACACCTGAACATCAGCAGGAGAGGACTCTTTAAAGTAGAGGCACTACATACTGATATACACCTGAACATCAGCAGGAGAGGACTCTTTAAAGTAGAGACCCTGCATACTGATATACACCTGAACATCAGCAGGAGAGGACTCTTTAAAGTAGAGAAACTACATACTGATATACACCTGAACATCAGCAGGAGAGGACTCTTTAAAGTAGAGACACTACTGATATACACCTGAACATCAGCAGGAGAGGACTCTTTAAAGTAGATACACTACATACTGATATACACCTGAACATCAGCAGGAGAGGACTCTTTAAAGTAGAGACACTACATACTGATATACACCTGAACATCAGCAGGAGAGGACTCTTTAAAGTAGAGACACTACATACTGATATACACCTGAACATCAGCAGGAGAGGACTCTTTAAAGTAGAGACACTACATACTGATATACACCTGAACATCAGCAGGAGAGGACTCTTTAAAGTAGAGACACTACATACTGATATACACCTGAACATCAGCAGGAGAGGACTCTTTAAAGTAGAGACACTCCATACTGATATACACCTGAACATCAGCAGGAGAGGACTCTTTAAAGTAGAGACACTCCATATATACACCTGAACATCAGCAGGAGAGGACTCTTTAAAGTAGAGACAATACATACTGATATACACCTGAACATCAGCAGGAGAGGACTCTTTAAAGTAGAGACACTACATACTGATATACACCTGAACATCAGCAGGAGAGGACTCTTTAAAGTAGAGACACTACATACTGATATACACCTAAACATCAGCAGGAGAGGACTCTTTAAAGTAGAGACACTACATACTGATATACACCTGAACATCAGCAGGAGAGGACTCTTTAAAGTAGAGACACTACATACTGATATACACCTGAACATCAGCAGGAGAGGACTCTTTAAAGTAGAGACACTACATACTGATATACACCTGAACATCAGCAGAAGAGGACTCTTTAAAGTAGAGACACTACATACTGATATACACCTGAACATCAGCAGGAGAGGACTCTTTAAAGTAGAGACATCATTTAAAGGTATCTTTGGCGCTTTGTGTATCGTTTATCTTCAGAAGCAAACTGAAACTACTTCTCCTGAAAGATTAGTATCGGTCTGAAAGATTAACGTAGTGTTGGTCCACACTGCAATGCAGATCACACTCATTTCTCAGCCCATTGTCTGAGTAATGTGTTAAAAGACGCCCTTCTTTTATGTTGTGCAGCGTTTTGATCAGGACTGCAGGAGGAATAGTGCATGCAAAGCTTAAGTTAGCACATCCCTCATATGTATGCATGTGTGTGGTAAACGCTCCTTGTCCAAACACGGCACCGCTGGCTAAGCTGTGACCTCGAGTCGCTCGGCATGCAGCCTTCCCTCAGAAAAAGGTCATTATTATTCATAACGCGCTGATTGCTTTCGTGAGCAAACAGAGACGCTCAGCGAGGCAGCGAGGAAACCGAGAATCTGCTCAAACCTCCACGCCAATCTGTGCCTTTTGTTCATGAGAATCACACTTTCTTTGTGCCTTTAAAGTCCGATTATAAGTTCCATTTCTCTATATTTTATGCATCAGCCTTGTTGCAGTTCCTCATTGAAGCATTCTGATGTTTTTAACCTTGTTGCACGCCAGTCTTTAGATGGTAATATGATCGTTTAACACTTTGGTCCTGACTGAAATACCTGAGCAACCATTTTTGTGTCACATGAAGCTACGGAGACAAGAGCTTTGGATTTGGGGTGTATAATAGCTAGGAAAACATCTATCATCCAATAAAACCTCTTTATATGCTCACAGATATTGCATAACCTTACACCTCTGATTTTGTTTTTTGGACGGTATGTCTCGTAATTCATTTATTAAGGTTATTCACCTTATGTCATTGTATGAAAGTTTGCCACCTACTTTGAAAACTAGTTTGTTATCTATCTACCTATTTAGCTAGCTGCCATTAGCTACATATAACACTAGCTATCGCCAAAATGGTGGCTCTTGTGATTTAAAATGGACATTTTTAACACCGTTTGTTAAACTTGCAGTGCGGACCTGTGTGTACCGTTCAGGCATTGAGGGTTTTAAGCTATAGAGAGGCGAAGTCCCGCCCTTCTACTTCCGACCCATGGGACCTTATTTTGGAAAAATTATGTATTGAAGTCAATGGGGAGAGAACGTATCTTTCGATCCCGTTTGAATTGTGCCACGAATTACACATATGATGTTTGTCAATCCTAGAAAATAATTTCCATGTCAAAAAAGTCACAGTTTGTCGTAAAACAGTTGAAATATAAGACTATGAAAAATACGAAACTAGAAAGACTACAAATCCCAGAGTCCCGGTCCCGCATGCTGGCTCTTACAGAACCGACTAACTCCCCTTGTGTGTGTGTACAGCTCTCAACATGGCCAGACTTGGAGTGATTTTCACCTCGTTTAATACTTTCCGCCTCGTTCTGAAAGAAAGAAGTGAAATGTGCCAACGTGACGGCCATCTTGGTGTGTGGTGCGAGATGGGAGATGTAGTTCATTGAGCGGTTTCACACAAAGAAAGTGTTACTTCACATTTTTACGACACATTTCTTTTTGTTTTACTTGCAAAATTATCTTTTAATTTGACAAACATCGTATGTGTAATTCGTGGCACAATTCAAACGGGATCGAAAGATAACTTTTCTCTCTCCATTGACTTCAATACATAATTTTTCCGAAATAAGGTTCCATGGAAGTCCACCGGAAAGGGAGGGACTTCACCTTTCTATAAAAGCTCTCAGTGATCCTCCAGTTATTGTTATGTGTTTGTTTTTCTTACAAATTAACTTTGCCCATCTCTTAAACTGCCACATTTACATTTCAAAGCTCCTTGTCAGTGAGGCTACACTGCTAAGATGCTCACTGGAGCTGAAGCATTTGGTTAACATTTTACTTGCAAAACATCAGCATGTTGTCAGTGTTAGCATTAGCATTTTGCAATCTCTGAGTGCCCCTATTATGGCATGATGTTATGTCTTTATTTTTTAATAACAAACTAACTTTGGACAACTCTTTTTTTTTTAGCCATGTACCAATTTTAAATCTCAAGACCCCAGTAACAATCAGGCTATAAGTTAGCATGCTAAGATCGAGCACATGGTTAACATTTGACCTGCAAAACATCAGCATGTTGTCGTTAGCATTTTACAATCTCTGAGTCTCTCTTAGGTCACTCTTAAAGAACCACATTTAAATGTCAAAACTCCAATAAAAGTCAGGCGATAGGTTAGCATGCTAAGATGCCAACACAGTCTCACGGCATTTCGTGTTATTGTCATGAAATTAATCTATTGATTCGTGTTCACCAACACGATTTTGCCATTTTTTTCGTGTCACACAGAACGATTTTAAAAGCAACGTAAATAATAACAAATTAGAAGGAAAAACATATAAAAAAAAATACAGATTTCAGTGTTCTGACACAGAACGATTTTAGAAGCAATGTATTTCTATTGGTAGTATGTTTCGTGCCAGCACCAAATAATAACAAATTAGAAGGATTTCAGTATTCTGAGGCTCTGAGCCCCATTTATTTTCCTCGTGGACGGCAAAAGAACTCAGACATTATACAATTTAAAATAAAAGGGATAGGGTTAGGCTTAGGGTAAGATATTGAGTAAGAAAATGTTTTTATGAACCACACAGCTTCCGGTCTTCCAAGACCCGACCGGACAAAAAGACGTGGTGCAGGCACGAAACACACTACCAACAGAAATACGTTGCTTTTAAAATCATTCTGTGTGACACGAAGAAAAGAGGAAAATCGTGTTGGTGAACCGATCAATAGATTAAATTAATTTCGTGAGTATAACACGAAATGCCGTGAGACTGGGTTGAAGATGCTTGGATGGTGCACATGGTTAACATTATACCTGCAAAACATCAGCATGTAGCCAGTGTTAGCATTAGCAGTTTGCCCCTGTGGTAATTGTTATGTGTTTATTTGTAATAAAAACGAACTGCTGATTACTTTTATAGAACTGAGTGTCGATAACAAAGCTCCAGAATTGTCGTTAGCATGCTAAGATGCTATGATGGTGCACGTAGTTAACATGTTACCAACAGTGTTACCATTTAGTGCAAAGCAACACTGTGTCTCAGAGCAGCCTCACAGAGCTCTTGGTCTTTTTGAAAAGGGAAAGGAGGCATCCATTCTTGTCTTAAACCACTTCAATGCTACAACTCAGGTCAGAAACACAAGCTCACATGTTCAAAGCGTGTTTGTCCTCCTTCAGAAAGTCATTTATATTCATTGTAAAGCAAATGCAACAGGGGGACAAAATCCTTCAAAGTCAACAGAATACGAGACTTTCTGTTTAATTCTTATTTAACTGCGTTAGCGTGCACCACCTAATACGTTCAAACTTCCATGCTGGTCATATTGAAAGGCTTGTGTGGCTCCAAACAATGTCACACATTCAACCTGAGCTGGGGAAGTGTGTGTTTGACCGCCTGCATTGATCCTGCTGTGTGTGAAGTTAATGATCAACCTGTCGTGTCTGCAGACGTTATTTCTCTAAAAGCTTCAGAGACGACTCGTATAAAAACCTGTTCAGTGCTGTTTATAATTCTCACTAACTTCTTCTTTAAAAATAATTCACAACGCTTGTTAAGTTGGCTTCATAACAGACAAAGTGTCCGGTACAGTTTTGATGTTTTACGATAAGAGGTTGAGTTTAGGAGGTGTTTTTTTTTTTTTTAAACAAACACACCCGTAGTGTGCGGGTCAACTTCCTGTTCCAGGCTGCTGTGTTGTGTGTTGAGCTGCTTGCACACAGTATACATGGGCTGTTGTTTTTTTATGCTAATACTTTTAAGTACAATGTTAACGCAGGGCTTTTACTGGAGCTGCTCTGGTCTCCCACACTTTAAAAAATATACAGATTTCAAAATAATTGAAGCTAAAAACATTACATTAAACATCTACTTGTAAAAAGCCCCCTCTGCATTTGTGATAAAGGGCTTTATCAATACATTTGATTGAGTCAAACACACAAACTCATATATTATGAGCTGTTGTGAAACGATCTCTTACACTACAGGTCAGGATTAAGGATGAACAAACACAAAGAAGATTACTCCGCCCTGTGCAAAGAGTGTGCTCCTCAACAGATCAGTCATTTTGATGGTTTAGGGTTAGGGTGTTCTTTTGCTTATTTTATGACATTTGATTAGTGGTGGCTTGTTTTAGATTATTTGACCGTTTGAGTTTATTTTTGCATAATAACACGTTTCCGTATAATTCAGTGTCTAAAATGGACAAATTAGAACATAAAATGCCCTTATGTGTTTCCTTTAGTGAAGAAAACATAGTTGTTGGAAAAATATTGGAAGAGTATTCAGTATTTTCCCAACAATAGTATTATAATATTCTACAATAATACAACTCTAATCTACTTAAGCTTTTTATACTTTAAATATATCAATTTAAGACTTTCTTTTGTTTGTTACTTATTGAGAAGACCTGAATCCTTATCCCTCCATTGCACTTTATATATTATTGAATGATTGATCTAGAGCAGCTGTTCCCAACCTTTTTCCACTCAGGGCCCACGTGAGAATCAAAAATGTTTTCGCGGCCCACATTCAACCTTAAACAATACGGAGGCTAAATAAAGTTCTGATTGGTCAATTCAGAACATGTGACACGTTGTAAATCCAGTAGAACAGACCGTTGCTAAGGACTGTAATGACCGTTGCTAAGGACTGTAATGACTGTTGCTAAGGAGGATTGAGAAAGAGAAAGGAAAGGAGGTTCAAAGAAAAAAAGAAAAATGTTTCCACACAAATCATAATGTTCTGCAAATTATTTGGCGGCAAATATTACATTTACAACCTTTAATATTTTATTTGGGCTTTTAGATGAAGACCGCACAGAGTTAATAAATACAACTGGGGCAAAGTCAACTCGAGCACCAATGATCCATTAACACGTGAGTTGTCTGACTGAACTATTCCTCTGGCTAAAATACATATTTCAATCAAGCAGTAATCTTAATTTAAGGTGTTTTGAAGAGTAGATTAGAAGTGGCTCAACACGCTATGAAATGGGAAATAATGAGCTCTAACGAAGAATGGGATTAAAGGAACAATAAATATGCTTGCCAGGTTGTCAACATATTTTTGTTTACGAAATGTTGAAGTGATCCTACTGACTGTATCTTTATCTCTTTTGCTTAGTTTTTGGTGGCCCACTTGCAATGCCCCCCACAGGTTGGGAACCGCTGATCTAGATAATAATCTCAATATTATTGCAGACGTACAAGAGACATGTTCACGACTAAAACGTAGACAATTGTTTTTTTAAATGACTTTTACGTTCAAAAACGTCTCGATCAATGGGTCGACTAATTGTAGGATTGCCACTGTGGCATTACTGCTATATTTTTTATCAAAATTACGTGGTTATGATTCCTTCCATATAGTTTTAATATTTAATATGTCATATTTTGTTCTTATAACCTTTATTAAAGCTAAATATGTATGAAGAGGGGCATTTATACAGAAATGACTGGCTCTCTCTTTTCGTCACGTTGAGGACTGGAACACTTAAAGAAATGCCCCTCTGACGTGTCATGGTGCTAATAGATATCCTGAAGTGTTAAAAATGCAAATGACTGACCCGTGAAGTCTGTTATCTGCACTTAAACATCACGAGTGTCGGTGTTAATGTGATTTAAGAGCGTTTCACCTCCTCATTGTTCTCCTTGTTATCTGCCTTCATCCGTCTCTCCTGCAGCTGATAATCAAACCATTTAGTGCTAATGTGCAAAGACCTTATCTCTCACATCCACAGGCATGACACACACATGCATCTGCTGCTGCGTTTAAACACAAGGTAAGTGCACTTTTTATAGAGGGAATTTCCCCTTTCTGCAAAAGCACTTTAGTTCCTTTAGAGATTCATATTTAGATTACAAACCAATCTGTCCACATTCAAATCCAACTCGCTGCTTTTCATGTGTAATTAACACTGTTTTAGTTGTGTTGTGCATTTTAACCTATACAGTGTCATATACCTTTACAATGCTCTATAAATAAAACATTGTGTTATTAAAGTAGACGGATAATATATGAGGTATTGTTGTTGCTAGATAAAGAATATTGACTTGTGAAATTCACAACCTGGCAGAAGAAACAGCTGCAACTTTAACTGCATTATTGCATCAAATCCAACAATATAATATAGCTTATACATATGTATATTTAAAAGGAAGAGTTAGTACATCTATTGTGTTCATTTCAATGCAGGACTTTACATTTTGTTATTTACTAAAAGTATAATATGTGTTCTTATTCCAGTTCTGCTATAACACGGCCATATAGAGTGGAGCAGTGACGAGTCCTAAAACCAGGAAGTGAGTTAGCATTTCACCACTTCCTGTTCCCTCGTCTCAGAGCCAATGGGATGGCTGGAAATAAGGTGTGTGGTTGAGACACATTGAAGAGACGGATCACGTTTTGTTCTACATTAAATCCATCAGCAGTGACCCCACTGGTGATTTCTGAAGAGTGGACGTGTCTGAGAAACGGTGGTTGTTACCAAGTGGCTGAATAGGACTACAGAAGTCGTGGAGGCCGTTGTACGTCATTACACCGAACACGTTAACACTCCTCTAAGTTTGTTTCTGTTCTGCTTGAAAGCAAATCCCTGCCTCCTGCAGACTGTTCAAACAAACGCTTCAACTCGTTCCATCTAGAATCTGTGTGTTTGAATATGGATCTGAAGTTGGCGTGACGTTGAAGTCGTGCTGCTGGACTCGGCTTTAGCTCCTTTATAGCATTACGTTAGCATTTAGCTTCTTGAGATTAGATTCATGATTAGAACATTATAAAAGTAGGGTAGACATGTGGAGATTATCCGGCTGAACAAAACGTGCATTTATCAAACAGGTTGGTTTTCCACAGACCTTATTTCCAGCTATTTTCCAAAATGCTCTGGAGAAATCCCGTTGCTTTTTTGTCGAGGGAACCAGCCGCTTACTTCCGGGTTTTAGGGCGCGTCACTGCACCTCTCTATTGAAAGCTTTTATATAGTGATAGTGTAGTGGTTACTACCCAGTGTTAACACATTGAATATGCTTTGATTTCTGCAAAAAAATACATTTTTATGGTCATTTTTTTATATTCTTAAGTAAAGCTTGAATGCAGCACTTGGACTGGAGATGGTGAGAGTGTTTCTGATCCCACATAGTCTTGAAACATTAGAGATTTATGTCAACAGTGCACGTTAGGCTAAAATGAAACATAAAAAGACTGTTTTTTTAATATAAAGATTTTTATCTGTTGCACATATACAAACACAAATGAAATGAAAAATCCCACCGGCCTTTAAGAGCCTTTAATCTCCCACTCCAACCCAGTCTCTTAAAGTCTGCGTACAAATAACTTTGGAAATGTGTCTGGCTGCATATGTACCGTTTCTGTTCTGATTTCATGTAAAGCGTCTTGGAGCATTAGGAAAAGCGCTATAAAAATCCAATGTATCATCATCATCATCATCATCATCATTATTATTTGATACCCAAACATTCCCATTGACTCCTGTGGATGCGTTCAAAGGCAGCCATGTAAAGTCAGGTTAAGTGTACGCGTTCACCTGTTCTGAAAAACCCACTTCTCCATGTCTCTTCTACATCAACATGTGTCCCCCCCGCTGTGTAAAGAGATGTCTCTTCTACATCAACATGTGTCCCCCCCGCTGTGTAAAGAGATGTCTCTTCTACATCAACATGTCCCCCCCCCCGCTGTGTAAAGAGACTCTGAAGGTCTCCGGAAAAAATATCCATTTCTATAAAAACCTGTCTGAAAATGAGCTGATCAGATTTTGGCCACTTTATGATGTCATAACGATGTTTTGTCTTGTGTAACCATTAGCCAATCAGCAACCAAGGTAACCCCCCCCCCCCCCCCCCCCCTTATCACCTGAATCCCCTCTAGAGCACCATCGAGTTCTTTGTAACCAAATGTCTCTCAGAGGGGCGTGGGGAGGGGCTCCTTATTTTCATCTAAAGTAACAGACAGAGAATCAGCACTTTGGAAACAGGGCTGAAACAGAGGGGATTATGGGTAATGCTGCAATGATCTGTTTGGTGTTCCAGCCAATCAGAGACAGGTTCTGTATATATCTGAGAGCTGTGATATAGTGATGAAGGACAGTATGATAGGGGACCTTTAACTTTAAGAGACTCGGTTAGCAACCCACATTCACAAATGTAGAAATCCACGATTTTAATTCTTTTTTTTTTTTAAAAAGTACTTCAGGAGTTCATGAGGGGTCTGTAAACTCCCCGGTAGTAGTTCCCGTTATCAGGCATAGCTCCGTTATCCGGTCCCTGTTTGACCCCCGTTTGACCTCCATATCCTCCGTACTCCAGTCTGTGGAGCTGCGGCTCGTTCATGAGGTTATTGATGGAGAAGGGGTGGTTGAAGGAGTACAGGTGTGGGGGGTAATGGTGGTGGGGGTGGGGGTCTGGTTTCAGGTGAGACGCCTCATGCACTAGCATCGGATACAGGTGAGGAGTGTGCACGAGAGGGGAAGGAACACGCTGTTGCACCGGGTCGAGATCCTGGTGAGATTTGAGGGTCACGGGAGGAGAAGAGGAGGAAGGAGGTAGGGAAGGAGGAGAATCTGAAGTAACCGAGTTCGATTTCCCTCCACTTGACTCCTCCTTCTCCTCCTTCTCCCCGGTACTGTTGGACTGTTGTTTCCCGGTACCGGTGGCTTGTTGTTTCCCCGTCTTGAATCTCTTCTGCCTCCGGAGGTAACAGCCGTTCTCGAACATGTTCCCGGAGTCAGGGTGCAGCGCCCAGAAAGAGCCTTTCCCAGGTCGGTCCGGCAGCCGGGGAACCTGGGAGAACAGACAGGGAGGAAACACTTTCATCACAACTGGGTCGGTTTTATTCTGCAATATTCTTTCAGTCACAGTTGCTGAAACAAATACTGAAACGTAAAACTCTTATTGTTTCACACCAGGGGGGTCCAAACTTTTTTCACAGAGGGCCACACGTAGAAAAATGTACGAAGGGCTGGGCCGCTCACTCGAGGTATCGTAGGTGCCATAATGCTACTTAGCCCAAGTTCATTATTTGTATTATTTGTTTACGTCACTTGTTTGTTGAGCACTTCCGGTAATTGTCACATGGGTGTGGTTTGTCTATTTAAGTCACCTGTTTGATGTCGAGTGGGATGACAGAGGGTGAGCTTGTGCTGTCATTTTTTCTGTTGACCGTTTTTGTCCATAGTTCCTATGTTTTGATTTTTTTTATTAAATATCCTTAAAATTATCTTTCTTCAATATGGACTTTCTCTTCGAAAACGCGTCACAGTTTATGGCCAAGTTTAGCCTCTCGGCGACTCAAACGTAACTGGGGATTGAGCCGTAAAGTTATACGTCAGCAAAATCAATCAAATGTAGGTACATGATTCTGGATACTTGAAAATGCTTTAAGAAACACAACAGGTTACATCAGAGCTCTCCTTTAGGAATAAGGGTCTATTTCAAGCTTCTTATGTTATTGAGTTTTTTCTTCACATATATATTTCAGAAGGACAAGACAAGCTCAAGTGTTATTTGTGGGCCATATTTTATTACACTTTTTGAATTAACTGAGGGCCGTTTCAAAATGTTCCGCGGGCCGCATTCGGCCATAGTGTGGACATCCCTGTTTTACACATTCAAAATAAATCAAAATAAATCAAAATGAATAAAATCCCAAACCTTGATGAAGCAGTCGTTGAAGGAGAGCGAGTGTCGGATGGAGTTCTGCCACCGCTGCTGGTTCTGCCGGTAGAAGGGGAACAGGTCTGTGATCCACGTGTACAGCTCGTTCAGGGTGAGCATCTTGCAGGAGGACTGCTGCAGAGCCATGGTGATCAGAGAGATGTAGGAGTACGGGGGTTTAGCGTGAGTGTAGCTCCTCCGGTACGGCTTGGGCTCCCGAACCTGACCGTACACCGGGCTGCGGTACGACAACCGGTACACTTTGCTGTCCTCACTTCCATCCTGCAGAGGCATGACATAAGAAGACATGTTGATGTTACACATGGAGCTGCTCTGATGCAAGGAGCATTATGTCAATGAAGATCTGAGGTCACAGGCTGCTCCAACAGAGCAACACAATAACACAAATAAAATAGAGCAAGTAAATACAAATAAAACAGAATAGAAATAGTGCAGAATAGTCTACATACAAGTCATTGGAATATTGAAGTTGCAAACAGGTGAATGTTATGGATGTTCTTTCAAAGGTTCAGGTGTTTAACAGTCTGACACACACACACACACACACACACACACACACACACACACACACACACACACACACACACACACACACACACACACACACACACACACACACACACACACACACACACACACACACACACACACACACACACACACAAAACACACTGAAACAACGTTGACTTTAATTAAATGTATTATGTCGCCACATTTGACATAATTAGGCAAAAATATTCATTTGAACTGAATATTTAAACTTAATATTTTTGTTTTCAACTCACCTAATACATGTGAAATGTGTTGACATAATACACCTAAAAAGAAAGCAAGTTGTGTTCTTTATTTGACCCAGCATGTTGGGTCGAATAAAGAACCTTACCCAACATACATTTAATTAAAGTCAACGTTTCAGTTTTTGAAGTGCGGTACGCTAAAGAAAACACACACGGCTGACACGACATACACAATTCACCTAATCTTGTCAAATAAATGTGTAAAAAGTAATATTTTCCTCCAAATTGTAATGGATTAGAAGAATTAAGAAGCATAATATGGAAATACTCAGGTACAAGTACTTGAGCTAATGCACCATTGGTATAGCTGTTTCATACTTTTTTTAATTGACTTAAATACATTTGAATTTGCCATTAAAACTAAAATAATGAGCAAAAAACACATAAAATGTAGGAAATGTCATTAAAAAGTTATACTAAATAAGCCTATGTTATATAGTTTTACTCAGAATACCTATAAGTACATTTTACAATGCAGACAACTTACACTTAAGAAGTGTTGGTTACTTAAGGCACAAAGTTAAGTTTTTGTACATTTTCCTTAGATTTTACTGAAGACATTTGCACCTAATTACCTAATTGCTATTCTTACCTTTTATTGCATATTTAAATATGATGTATTCTCCCTGTAACATCAAATGCATGTTTTACACTAAGGCTATAGTCAAATTAATGACCTGATAAAGCTCTCTATAATAAAGAATAACCACTTAAATGTAGGAAATGTCATTAAAAAGTCGTACTAAATTTGCCCATCTCGTGTAAAATAATGACCTGATAATGCTCTCTATAATAAAAAATAACCACTGTAATAATTTACCATTAAAACTAAAATAGTGAGGTACACATTTGGTGTAATATGGACAAAAAACCCAATAAAATAACCACTAAAATGTAGAAAATATAATTAGAAAGTCATTAAATTAGCCTATGTCTTTAAAAAGTTTAGTTTAGTAAACATTATTACCTGATAATGCTCTCTATGACACAAAAATAGCCACTAAAATGTAGGAAATGTCATTAAAAATTCCTATTTAACACATCATCACACACATTTCAAAACAAAAGCCAATGTATAATGACCTGATAATGCTCGCTGCTGAGTCCCTGCGCGCTCCCGTACGGCGGCGCGCAGCCGGTGCTCGTGCCCGGCTGCAGCGCGGAGCTCAGGCCCGGAATCATCCCGGTACCGGAGCCGGTGGGGGGGTGCGAGAGACCGGGAGGCACCGGGGCCGGGTGCACCGGGTTCATGTAATGCGCGTTCATGTGTCCGCTGCCGGTCATGCCAGGCGCGTTCATGTAGCTGCTCATTGAGTTCATGTTCGCTGCTGCGGAGTAACACTGAAAAACAGAGAGATCAAATATTAAAACCGCGTTAATGATTATTTTATAGGCTTATATGATACAACTTAATGTGTTAAGGCTAAATATAAAAAAACAACATGAAATATCAGTTAAATTATTCCCAAAAAGTCAGAAGAACAATAAAAAAACACAAAAATGCCTATAATTCAACAGAAAGATTGGGTTTTTTATGCTCTGAAAATATAAAATACATTATAAGGCTTCAAATACATTGTTTTTTATTATCTGTTGATTATAAGATTCATTTAATTGGTATAAAATCAAAAAAATGTGTTCAAAATAACATCATAATGTTGATTATAGGCAATTTCTTTTTGGTCCAAATGTCCAAAAACGAACGATATTCTGGGTTTTTTAATCATATGACAATGAAAAGCAGCAAAGGTGTCATTGGAGAAGCTGCAACTTTTAGTAAAATGTTATATTTTAGACTTCAGATCTGATATTTTGAACATGCTGTGTAATTATAGTTAAAATGTGCATTAACCCTATTACACTCAAATATAACTGAGTTAACCAAAGCTTTCCTTTTGAATGACCAGGTTTCTCTGAGTAATAAAGCTATAATTGTATTTGGACCAAGCTGATAATCCACACATAATACGCTTGCTTGTATTTGATCACATTATGAGCTTTAAATACACATTTAATTGAAGCTTATATATATTAATAAAAGGCCTATTAATCCCACCATTTAAAGACAGGTGACAGGGCCAAAGATCTCCACGTATACTTCCTGCCTTTTTAATCTAAATTCAGCATTTTTTACAAGTTGATTCTCTTAAAAAGCAGAATTACTAACTTAAATAGGACTTTAGGTGAATATAATTGTATAATGAATTAGGTTAAACATCCCAATTCTCATCAGGAAACATCCCGGTGAAAAACAGGCCTATAATATTTGTTGTTCCTCATTTTTTGGGCCTAATACCCATTTTGCTCAATTTAAATAATAAATACAGAGATATACATTCAGTGTCTTCCATCCTGAGTATTTATATATCATGTATTGTTGTAATTAAGCTTGATGATAAGTCTGTTTGCTCAGTATTTGTGTATGGCCGTAACACCTTATTTAAAGCCTTCAGTTTAGACTTGACATGCCCTAATGTGTCTATAGTGCTATAACAACATTGAATTAACCATTTCAACCTTATGAATATATAGGAAACTGTGACATTTTACTCGTTTCCACAACAAACGACTGCTTTTAATTCAATATATTCCACTGTCAGCCTGCACTGAATTAACAAGCGTTAGGCCGGTGTCGAGGATGGTCAAAATCAAACAAAAAACAACATTTTAAGATGAGAAATAACAAATATAGGCTTCAATATGAACTTAGTTAAAGAAAACACAGCGGTTGAGAGGCATTTCTGAACGTTTTTAATGATTGAATTTCCCTTTTCGCTGCACAATTCATCCACTGCAGAAACAAAGGTTGCTAAATGTGAAAGAAATACATGGAATTTAATCATTTTAAAGGCAATACCAAAAAGACAAGTAGCCTTTTTAACAAATAGCAATTGTAGAATAATTGTATTTTCTTGCGTAATGCATAAGATAAACAGGCCTTTATGTGTTTATTTCTTTAGTCAAACTCCCATAATGTCCATTTAGATGTATTTCTATTTACAACTCAACACCCAAAGCAACACAACACAGCAATGCAAACCATTCAACAATAATATTTAGATTTATTTACACTTTTACAAATATCCATTATTTCCATTATTTGATTAATTATCCGCTCTGAAATGCCTTAAAATAAATGTTAATTTCTTCGGTCAAACCTCTATAAAGTTCATTTAGATGTTTTTCTATTCATAACATTTCCCCTAAACCAAACACACACAGCTATGCAGATAATTCAACAATAATATAGAGGTTTTATCACTCTTTCTAAGGCTATATTAATTGATTAATTGGTGCTATAAGATGTCCGCAATGTTGTTTGTTTTGTCAACACCCCTTCAAAGGACTGGACTTAAACTCCCATTGTAGCCTACATTTTACATGTATGTTCAATTTAAATTGAATAATCAATTTCTTGCACAATAATATCCTTTGTTACTTTGTTATGTGTATTTTCCACATATATATATTTTGTTTTTAGTTTTTAATGCTATTTTATTTCTATTTCAGAAATATTTTGGACTCTTTATTTCTAGTGTCTTAATTTCTCTTATGTACAATGCCTGGTTTTTTATGCTGCTGCAACGCAAACATGTCCCAAATTGGGATCAATAAAGTATCTATCTATCAATCTATATATATATATATATCTTTCTAAAGTTAGTTAAGAAGTTTATATTTTGGTTTTTTTCCACCCAGTTTTTATTCGGTGATATTTCAGCGGGGCTTCCCTCTGAGTGTACCCTGGACAGAGTGCACTGACCTCGGCCTCTCCGTAGTAGCTGCTCCCGCTCCACTCCGGAAGATCCTCCATCTTAACGGCGCTCAGCATGACTCCAACATCCAAACGGAAAATAAAACCCAAATAAAGCGGGAAACAACGGTTCCTTTTATCCGGTGTATCCTGGATGTCCTACTATGACCACCGGGGCTGAAAGCTCCTCATTCCCGGCAAGAAACAGGCAGAGTGACCGGTGTCCGCGAGGCACTCTCTGACACCTGTGCTCGCGGAACCTTGCAGCGGCCAATCAGCTGCCTTCATTTCACTCCTCGAGCTCTCACTCTCTTGATTTGAATATTCCATCAACACCTCGGCACGAGACTCCCGCCCCGTGGACTCACAGAGAGGTGACAGTAAATAATGACGTCACTTTTATGCACCTTTTAGTAATGAAGTACTCTCAATGCATGAGGCTAAGTCTCTGTTAATTAATGGGTAGAAAATACACTTTTTTCTTATTTATTTTCACGCGCAATTCCTCTTTTAAATTATGTTAAAAAACAACTCTTCAATTTGGGTTTAATAAAGCATATCAAAGCATCTAATCTAGTCTTAAAATATGGTTTAATGTGCATACAATACTGTATTTTAAAGTGATGGTTTTACTAAATTAGTACAGAAGTCAAATGTACTTAAACTTTCAAAAGTAAGTAAGTAATACCTGCATGTCTTCATCAGTTTGTTGGGGTTTTGATCCAAATAACAAAGAAAATGTGAGTTTTTTGGTCCTTTTTGACATCAGACCTCAACAAGTCCCCCGCCCCCCCCCCCCCCCCCCCCCCCCACCGCTGCAATGCATGCTGGTCTTTCTTCTGGTTCTGTTTGCTGTGTTACATTTAGACAAAAGTCATCCCAACATGTAATAAAAATCAACAGAAATCACGCTCAGATTCCCTTCAAATGATCAGGCTTTCATTAACCCTTTGCTGCCTATGTCTATATACAATTATATATTCCAGAAAGGACCCCCAGATAACTCCAAATATCTTTCTGCCTGCAGTCCATGCTGATGCTTCTGCAGATCCAAATATTTATATGTGCTTTTGTGGTGATGCCCCTGGACATGAGCTGATGGAAAAATAACCAAAACACCCTCAAACTCATTTAAAAATGAACAAAATGAGGCTAAAATAACTTGTACTTCCTGTCTAATTATCTGCATTTGCTGCAGTTAGATTTCTCCCAAACCACCCTCAGATGTGTTTCTGCTGCAGTGCATGCTGGTCTACCTCTTGCTCCTGCATATATACAAATGTATCTCTGTGTTTAGAAGGATTGTGGCAAGTTAAATATAAAAAACAAACAAAAATCTCCCTAAAAAATGAGTGAAAAAAGCCAAATAAACTCATACTTTCTATTAACCCTCCTTGCTTGTCTTTACTGCAGTCAGATATCCTTAATATCCCCCAATTGACTCCCAAACCACCCTTAAATGTGTCTCTCCTGCAGTGCATGCTGGTCTATATTTTTGCTTCTGCAGATCTACTAATTGATGTATGTGTTTCTATTGATTGTGGTCACGTCATTGAACCCTAAACTTATGTAAAACGAACAAAAATGTGTCCAAATCTCATTTGAAATCAGTAAAAATCCCCCTCAAATGATACAAAACTGACAAAGTGACACTTGAATCATGAAAAACGAACACAAATTACTTCATATTTTCTAATAACCTTCTTTCAGTGCAGAAAATGACTCCCAAATAACCCTTAAATGTGTCTCTGCTGCAGTGCATGCTGGTCTATATATTGCTTCTGCACAGATCTACTAACTGATGTGTGTGTTTCTATTGATTGTGGTGACGTCATTGAACCCTAAACTTGTGAAAACCTTCCCTAGCTGTCTTTAATGCAGTTATATTTCCTATTTTTCCCAGAATGGACTCCCACATAATCCTCAAATGTGTCTCTGCTGCACTGCATGCTGTTTTTAATGCTCCTAATGTGCAAACACCATTTTTCAATCCTCAGAAATGTGTAGAAAAAGAACAAAAATCACACTCAAACTCTAGGACTTCCAGCATGTTAGCATTTTACTGCAGGAGATAACAAGCAGAGTGTCTGTGGGATCTTCCTCCTCCTCCTCTTCCTCGCTGCAGTCTTTACTGTGTGTGTTTCATGACGGTGTGTATTTACCTGCTGCTGAATCTGAAAGGCGACACACACACGGTACACACACACGGTACACACACACAGCGAGGACCACCATGATCTCTGCACACACACAACCTGTCCTCCCTGTGTGCACCTCAAACAAATCCACATATTTTCACCTTTTGTCCTCCGCCCTGAAACTGTCAGCAGGAGAATAAAAGGCTTGATATATCTGCGAGAGGTGCAGAAGTGTAGTTTAGCACTTTGGAAATATGCTCACAGCACTAGTTAGGGATTGGAAAACAACTGGAGGTAGATTGGATTCGATTTTCACTCAAAATGAAGTGTTTTTCATGGGATTTTCAAAAGAATATATGAAATTACAATCACTTTGAAGGCTTCCTCAAGTCCATGCAGTCTCACATATATACAAATAGCTAGAGTAAGGAGAAGTATTTAGATATTTAACGTAGGTAAAGTACCATTCAATCTTTATTTAAATAAAAGCAGGTGTAATGTAATCAGCTAAATGTTGGCTAATTAAAGTCTAAATGCATTTTTGTGTTTTACTATTTCCAATGATGTTTCCCTGCAAAAATAGGAAATATATTTTATGTGGTGTTTTTTAAGCTACAGATGTCTAAAATGTACCTTTTTTGTTACATTTTCCTATAATAACATTTAAATAATTGCATTAGATTTGCATTTTATTGTGTTAAGTATACGCCAGATTGTTGCTTTTATAGCCTATAGTTTCTATTTGTACTTATTTTGTCATTTGTTATTTCTACTTCTTAGTTCTGTATTTATCTGTATCTCATTTTCTATGTATTATTGTGTTGTGGCAACGCCTGCATTTCTCCTCTTGGATCAATAAAAGCTGATTTTATTTCATTGCTTATTTGAGCTTTTTCACATGTTTTTTAAAGATCAATGCCTGTTTTTTTTTTATCTCACTAATCAATACGTCTCCAGGTAATTCTGTGTATTTAATGTATACCTTTTTGCACATTTGTGAACACACTGCTATCTACTGGTGAGCTCCTGAAACTACAGCCACATAAAACCACATATATATTTTTATCATTTTAGGGTCAGAGTTACAGAACAAAGTAATACAAAATGGTACAATAATACATTTTATATGCATTTTTTTCGAGTTTTGAGCTAAATAGCTTAAGAATATATGCTTTTTTAAGATTTGTGTAATTTGTATTGCTTTAAAAGACCGTACATATACATATTTTAGTGTTTTGACTTTATTTCTGTAATTCCACACAGATAATGAGTTTATTATTTATTACTATCCCAGTGTGCATTGGCTATTTTAAATCATCAATTTCAGAATTAAGACCACGAACCAGATCTTCAATTGATTTACGAATCGCGCTTCTGTTGTTTGTACAAACCGAGCTTCCGTACTTAGAACGTTAGTTTCTCTTGTGTGTACAACTGAAGGACGTCTGACCACATTTCAGGGTATTTTGACAACTTATAATGCTTTATTTCATATATTAAGACTCATTCTGTAGTTTTCTTTGTGTCGATACTGAATGTGAGTTTATTGAAGAGTAATAGGACGCAAAAACGAGGTTGAAGGGGTCATTTGGGTTAATTCATGAAGGCTAAATATAAGCTAAAACTAGCTACAGGCTAGAAGTTAGCTAGTAACATCTGTGTTTATAATGTAGTGGTTACAGCTAGGATGGAAAATGGACGGAAGACTTAGTTTCTCTGAATGCATGGAATTGTTTTTAGCTTCCTAAAAGCATAGAAGTAAAAGCAGCAAAATGTGATAAAAGTATACACATTTAACTTATGTATTGTAATTTGTGACTCAAATACTGTACTTAAGTACATTTTCGAGGTACTTGTACTTTATTTGAGTATATAATTGTTTGCTGCTTTGTACTTCTACTCTTTAGTTACTTTACAGATTTGGATTCATTTGTGAAATATAATCAACACTTAAATCAGACTTTAGTAAATGCACTACTTGTATCTACCTCTTATACTTGCACTGCTTTCCACCTGTCAAATCAATACTGCACATGTTCATATTTTATTTTTTATTTTTTATTTTGTGGGTATATCTATTTTTAATCTTTATGTCATGTAAATATTGCTATATTTGAAAGTTATTATAGTTTTATTCAAATTGTTTTTGATCATTGTTTTTATTTTATCGTCCTTTTCTTACCATGTATCTTCTTTAACTGTCTTTTATGTCTGCACCAAATACACCAAGGCTCATTCCGCTATTTGTAAACCTGTTTCTGATTCTGAAAAGCAGTTTCCTTTATGAAGTAAAAAGTACCCATAACTAGCAGCTGTTTTAAAGAGTACCTGACCTCCCTTTATATTAATAGAACAATAATGTCATTGTTAGCTAATGAATGTTTCCATGCTGAACAACGGCAACATGACAACGTTTCCATTGGTCCCTCTTCTTTAGAGAAGACCAGGAAATGATGGATACACGGATCATGTTCAAATCAAAAGTAGAGATGTCCCAATCCGATCACGTGATCGGGGATCGGAGCCAATCACGTGATTTTCAAAAGATCGGAATAGGGAGAAAAAAATCGGGGATCAGGATTTCTTTTTCTTCTTTTTTTTTTATAAATACTTTTTTTTTCTTTTTTTTATTCAATGTTACAAAACAAAAATGACCATGTTCAAGTCTTAAAGTCATCCTGAGGCCTTAGTTTTGTTTTCAAATTACACAACATCATGTATGTGTTGCTTCTTTGGGGCTTGTTTTCATAGACCTGGTTGCTTATTTCTCTCAAATCTGGCAACAGAGTGGGCGCAGTGTCTAATTGTAGCAGTAAGCTAACGAGTACTGATAAGCTTTATTTTGTTTTGATCCAATGCTGCACAACTGAACTGATCCAATGCTGCTGTGAAAGAAAGAAGCTATATCCATGTTGGATAGAATATCAAATTTAAATAAAAAAATAACCTTAAGGGACAACTTGAATGCTTTTTTTTCTCTTAATGCATTGCATAAAGATCGGATCGGGAAAAATCGGTATCGGCAAATTGTCAAAATCAAATGATCGGAATCGGATCGGGAGCAAAAAAAGGTGATATCCCAAATCAAAAGGCACGCAATGACTCTAAATAATAATGATCACGCCACCAAACACACATTCAAACTAAAGGAACCAGCCTGTTTGGAAAATGTGAGAAGTAGAAAGTTCAGGTATTTGAGTTCAACATTTAAGAAGTAGAAAGTACAGGTATTTGGGTTCAATATGTAAGAAGTAGAAAGTACAGGTATTTGAGTTCAACATGTAAGAAGTAGAAAGTACAGGTATTTGTGTTCAACATGTAAGAAGTAGAAAGTACAGGTATTTGTGTTCAACATGTAAGAAGTAAAAAGTACAGGTATTTGAGTTCAAAATGTAAGAAGTCATAGTAAAAAGTGGTCAGAAAAATAAGTAGTGGAGTAAAGTACTCACCGCATAAAAGGAGGCCTCGCCTCTTGACTGTCATCCCTTTCTCTTCAGCAAGCAAGAGAAAACAACTGAGTGAAGAGAGACAGATAAAGAAGAAAAATGGACTCACCATTACTGGAGCAACGACCCTGCCCTTCGTGCCCGGGCGTTATTGCAGGCGCCAACCTCCACCGCCGCTGTATCGTTTCGCCCCCCCTGCCAGACATCTGGCGATGTGTGGAGTTGACGTGACGACAGCCACTGAGGACGAAGGCTCCGGTGGCAACATGGGCTGGAATCCTCAGGGAGCAGGGCCAATCAGACATGGAGTGTCCCGGTGTGCCACCCCTGGATGAAAGCCTGGCGGCCCATCTGCTTCCGCAGGCAGCCGGGTGGGCAGAGGGGAGAAGGCCCCTGCCCCCGCTGCCGTGTGACCGGGAAATGCTCCAGCATCTGGATATGATGTTCAGGCTCGGAGCGCAGATGGCGGAGGCTGCCAGTAATCTTGGCGTGTTGGGAGTGTTGCTGATTACCCCTCAGCAGGACATCCCCGCCCCCCCGCCAGAGGACGGGAGTGATTACTCGGACTGCTGCGTGGACCAGATGAATAATCTGGTCCACGTTATGGCTACCGCAGCCGGACGTGTGATGTCCCTAGCCACCGTGGCGTGGCGTCACGTGTGGCTAGGTCTGACCGCACTGAACAGGAAGGACCGAGATTATCTCCTTGGGGCCCCCGTTTTCACGGAATGGCTCTTCGGGTCGATATCCTCGGTCACCCGGTGTTTCAGTCACCTGGAGGAAGAGAGGATGCAGCTCAGCCGCATGCTGCCGCTGAATCGCCCTCAGGCCCCTCCACAAGGGAGAGAGCGCCCTGTGGTGGTAAGGCAGAGAGAGAGAGTGGGCCGCCGGTACAGAGCTCCCGTTGCGCCCTCTGCCTCCGCGGTCTGTCCCGGAGAACCGGCCCAGTACCGGCACTCACAGGGACAGGCTGGCCGAAACCGACGGGCTCCCGCTCCGGCTCCGCCTCAGCGAAGGGGTGCTGGGTGGGGTGCACCGTCCTCCAGGAGCTGACTGGCGGCGGCAGGAAGCGTCCCGGCGGAGAGAGGTGCTTTCTCCGTTAAGGATGCAAGGGCGAATCCCGCCTCTTCCCTATTTAATTATTATGTCCAATGTTATGTTGGTGTCTCATTTCGGTCATAATGCCATTTGCTGGTTTCAGAGTTATCTAACCGACCTTACTCAATGCGTCAGGTTGGGTAGTACTTAGGCATGGGCGGTATCATTTTTTTCATACCGTCATACCTTGCTGACATCATACCGTGGTATACGGTATATGACGGTATCAGTCTCAATTTAAGGGGTAATTTCTCCCAAAAAAAAATGTTTTACTCACTATATCAACAGCCCCACCAAAAATATTTTCCACCAGCCGCCGCTGACGGTATGACTTGGGTCGACTTGAGTGAGGTGTTGTTCGGCGGCAAATAGATGTTTCGAACGGTATATTATATGTTCGGTGTAAAATGCAGCCCGAGCCGGTACATTGTGCAAATGGCACATTTTGAGATCGGATACAGGACGTGTTTGTAGATGTCCGACGTTGTTTCCATAGTGAGCTAAGTTAACAATATATCATCATACATAAACATTTTCCGGGAGTAAATACTTGACTTATTGAATAAAGTTTGCTATATTCACTAACTAGTTTGGCAATATTATTCCGTGCATGTGTTAAAAACCTTATTTCCATTTGATTCATTGGATTACTCGCGTGAATGTTTAGCACGTAAATGCTTTCGTTTTTAAAACCGTCCGACCTCGACTACAAAACCATCAACCAGTTGCATAGGATTAAAAAATGTCAACACTCACTCACCCCGTCTTAAACATTCCCAAAGAAGTGCCTCTGTCTCTCGTTGTGCTGGATGAAGTCACTGGCGACGAGTAAACCCAAAATAGTCCCAAACAGGCGCAGACGCATTTTCTTTTTTACTAGTTGTCCGAGTTCGGGGCCGGCAAATGCTGCCGCCATCTTGCTCAGCTCAGCTCTGTGCTGAGCTCTGAGAGCGGGAAAGACGGACTGCCCTCCCCTGCCCTCTGCTGGCGCGTGCTGTGCTTTACAACCAATGTCGTCCCTATCAAAACTCTGTGTCAGTGTAATAGAATGAAACGCATCTGTGATTTGGCGCACAGTCTGTGACGTCACGGTATTGAAAATCATACCGACGGAATTTCGAAATACCCTGGTATACCGTAATACCGTCATACCGCCCAAGCCTAGTAGTACTATCTCTAACCCTGTCACTTGGAGAAGGGAGTTCCACAGGGCTCTATTTTGGGGCCCTTGCTTTTTTTATTATATGTAAACAATATTTGTAATCAGATGCAATTTTCTACCTATCATATGTATGCTGTTGACACTATTGTATGTATTCATGTGCTCCTTCTCTGGAGATGGCCATTTCCAATTTAAAATCTGATGTTATCACGCTGCAGCATGCGCTTCTTGATTCCAAACTGCTATTGAACAGTAAGAAAACCAAAGCAATGCTTTTTGCTCCCAAGCCAGCGTCCTCTTGCCTCTCCATTGACACCCTTGATGGCGTCTCTGTTGAGTTTGTCGATACATACAAATATGTGGGCTTTTGGTTGGACAGTGATCTGAAGACTTAAATGTTATTTTTCAACTTCATCCCGTAAAAGGTTGGTCTCTGGCTTATTCCTGTCCCAGCTGTTACCATTTATAGATTTGCCTGTCCCACTGTTTTGGCCAAACTTGTCCCACTCTACCATGCTGCACTGCGTTATATATCAAATGCACCCTACAGGACTCATCATTGTTTTTGTTTTTTGAGTAAAGAGAGGCAAAGCTATCATCACTAGGAGATGAGGTTCAGGCCCTGGTGCAAAAACAGGCAGTGTCTGCTGTGCACACTCAAGGCAGAGGGGCACTATTCCCTGTACTTCCTGGTTCCCAAGAAGACAGGCGAATTCCGGCCCATTCTGGATCTTCACAGCCTGAATCTCCACATTGCACGCAGAACATTCCAGATGTTAACTATAAAACAGTTACTGGGGCTGGTGCAGCCAGGCGATTGGTTCAAAACCATCGACCTGAAGGACGCTTACTTTCATGTCGAGATTGCTCCGAAACACAGAAAGTATTTGCGTGTTGCCTTCCAGGGTGTAGCCTACGAGTACTTACAGGGCTGAGGACTCTCTCAGTTCGCCTATGGCCGGAGGGTGGGAGACTTCAGCGCTGTTTTCCGAGCACACCTTCGCGAGGTAAGTGCGTCAGAGTGTGCTCTGTCAGCTGCAGCTCCACGGTTACAACCGAGGGAAAGGTTAGTGAGGCGCAGCGGCTGCTAACCAGAAAGCCGGTCAAAGACAGTGAGATGGAACAGTGTTTTTGTGGGACGACAGCGCGTGTATACATCGGGGCTCCGCCCTCTACTGGACTCTATGGGTACAGTGGGCGGATAGCCTGTGAGAGATATAACGAGGGGTTACGTATGGTAACCCTTGTTGTATAAACACAGGCGGAGCCCTCTACTCGTGGGCCCTGTCTGTCCTATGCTGCTTGCTGAAGAGAAGTGCAGGATGACAGTCAGGAAGTGAGGCCTCCTTTTATGCAGTGAGATGCGTGCGCATCCAGGTAGGCCCGCCCCGGGGCCGGCTACGTCTACAGAAGTCTCAGTGGATGAATGCTTGCATGATATGATCAAGGGGAGTACCCATAGAGTCCAGTAGAGGGTGGAGCCTGTGTTTATATAACAAGGGTTAGCATACGTAACCCCTCGTTTTCTCCCCAGATGCCTCTGTGAAAAACCATTTTTTCCAGCTTCCATGTTCACAATCAGAATACCTTTATTCCTTTTAAATATATTATATGTATGCTAAGTGTGTTTCTGTGTGTTTTCTCTCAGATGCCTCCTAACCCAGCCTCCCTGGCTCCTCTGGCTAAGACTCTGATGAAAGGAGTGATCGTGGTGGAGCTGCTGGGCGTCTTCGGAGCGTACGGCCTGTTCTACAAGATGAACGGCAGTCAGGGTATCAGACGGAGATTTATTTATTTAAAGTTGTGTCTTAGGGAACTTGAGAATACTAAAGCTGTGTTGAGTGACTTTAGAACAACCTTCATCTCGTCTTTTTCCTGTTCTCCTAATAATACAAAGAGCTTAATTATCCATATCGTTTAGTATAGAGATTTAAGATATCCGTTTATCGTCATATATATAAGGTATAACAGGCAGTTGGACTGTACAATGAAATTCTAACATTTCAGCTCTCCACATGTGAGTGTTAAGAAACTACATACAAACATACAAGATAAAAACTAGCATATAAGACATATTTTTAAATATAAGCCGACGTACACTTAAATAAATCCTTTCCTGAAATAAAATGCACTCCAGTTGATCGATATCCAGCTAACTGAATATTAAAAACAACCTTCATCTCGAATTTTTCCTGTGCTCATATTAATACACATTTGAAGTAGTATCTTAGGGAACTACAGAATACTTAAAGCTGTGTTGAGTGACTTTAGAAGTGGCTTAAACATCCTGTTTCACTCCCATAATGTGCAGATTTCAGGAGCACCATGAACAGGAAGCTACCGTCCGTTCTGGAAGGTGAGCAGTTCTTTTTACCACATACTATTCTATGACTTTTCCTTCATGTTTTCCGACAACAAACTATATGACTTTTTTTCGTGTTTTCTTAAAGATAGTCGACAGTTATTTAAAATAAATATGTACGAAGAACTATACTACAACTATTGGCTTCTATCACGGATTTCCTATACTATGACTTATTTAAAGGGGACCTATCATGCAAAATGCACTTTTTGATGTCTTCTCTACATCAACATGTGTCCCCGGTGTGTCGGGGAACTCACGCAGCGTCAGAAAATAAAACCCTCTCTTTTCCTCCGTACCCAAATCTCTAAAAACGGGGAACAACGGAGCTGATCCAGATTTGCGTCCGATATGACGTCATATCTGAAATGTGGACCCACGGCCCAATCAGAAACAATGCCCGACTGTTTTGGACGTAATATGGTCGGTGTTTACATTAGCATGGCTAACACTCAGAGCTAACCTGTACTGGAGAGCATGTGTGTGAAGAAGCAGGAAGTAAAAAGGAACTCACCTTGTGGTATAACCGGCAAGAGAGAAAGCCTTTGAGCTCCATACTGTTTCAGAGAGAATCCTTGATAATCCATGATATGGCGTTTCATCACGGCAGTATTTAGTTTAGACAGTAGCTGCCGGGTCCCGCATGAGCTCAGACCCATCCTCTTTAAACCTTTATACCCAAATCAGCACTTTAGAAACAGGAAGTGAAACAGAGGGATGTGAGGCATGGCTAGAATGGGTGATCTGTTTGGTATTTTGAGCAAAACACTTCCTAGACATGTTCTTTATATATCTGAGACTATGCTATTGCCTACAAATAGCATGATGGGTGACCTTTAAAAAATGTGACGACATTTTATCCTTTTTAACGTTGTGACTTTTTCTTACAACATAACTTTTATTTTGCTGACAAACTAAATGTATGCATTTTTTTTTGTGTATTGTTGAAGACACACTATACTGTTATTTTAAAAATGTTTTACTACAAACTAAACAACAAATATTTTCACTTTTTTCTCATGACATTTGCATTTTCTCTATCATTATCAGTAGTAGGGCTGCACGATAATTGCGATATTCCCACCGCAGGACGTGCAATTAAAAAAAATATATATATTCTTTTATTTTTAGGACTTGCGATATTAGCAAATGAACTCAAACACGTCATGTTACAATTCTTTTGCTGCTTGCTACAAAAGGAAAACTTGTGCGGCTCTCATGCCAGGGGCTCTGCGTGCACAGCAAACCAATCACAACCATTCTTGATCCGATCACAGCAGGATAACCGAGCCAGCTCAGCTTGTTGCTCTGATAACTTAAGATCCAGATCTCCGTGACTAAAATCCATCATCTGGTTAAATATAGTTAGAAAAAAACCAATTGTATTTAATTAAAGTTCAAGAAAGGACAAAAAAAAACTGTCTTTTCTTCAATTCCTGTATGTTTCCATATCTTAATATATATCACAATGTCAGTTTTTTCCAATATCGTGCAGCCCAGTAGTTGAAAAGTACTTTTTGACTAACATTTACAACTCACCTACCAACCTACTATAGCGTGAGATGGTAAGTCAGCCCCAGTATTTGATTGCAGCCTCATGGATGGAGAAAAGATGACAAAAACCCATTTAAATGTTTAATAATCAGGATTGAAGAAATGGGTACTTTAGTTTACAAAATAACTCGTATCATCACGCTTCAGAGAAGGGTATAACTCTAATTCCTGTAGATGTAAATGCAATCTGTTAAATGACCAACAGGGTGGCATACTTATGACTTTTCATGTGTTTTGACGACATACTCGGCAATGACATTTCCATGTATTTATCAGCCGCCTCATCGATGGAGAATCTCTTTAATTCCCGTAGAAGAAATCTGTTAAATGCGTCCATGAACAACAGGGTCCTTTATTCACAGAAATGTCTCCTCTGTTTCCTCCCAGTTTACTACCAGTCCAACGAGTGGGCGGGGGTCTACGGCGTCCGAGAGAAAGACCTCGCCGCCTGGTCGGCCAATCAAGACTGAGGACATCCTCCAATTAAAAAAACCTCCACGATCTCACGACAACTACTTCCTCTTCCCGAACGTCTTTCCTCCCGACCGCGGGCGACCGAACGTCTTCTTGTTCTTGTTGAACATGGTCTTCTTCTTCCTCATGGTCTTGGCGTCGCGGTCCTGCATCCAGTCGTCTCTGTTCGCCTCCCACTTCAACTGCTTCAGACCTGAGGGACAGACAGGAAGTGAGGAAACACAACAACGTCTCTGGTTTCATGGATCTGATGGGACGAAGATTTCAACTTAAGCTGAAGCTATTTATACAAATGATTAAAGTACAGATGCGCCGATGTTTAGGGTATGGATGCTTTTGATTCTTGTTTACCATCATTTAAATATCTAATAGCATCAAATGTGAGACTTTGAGCCCAACATGAATCACATATAAATTAGGGATGCCAGCGATTATTCGATTTTTCGATTATTCGTTACAGTCTCCATAATCACTTTTTTTTTTTAAATTCGATTTTATTTATATATTTTTTAATTATTATTTATGTTTTTTTTTTATTCCTGGCTTCAACCAAAATATAGACTAATGCTAATAATAGTATTAATAATTGTAAATGGCCATTGGTCACACCACCAGGCGGCGTCGAATAATCGATTAATATTCGCCAGGGCTGTCTGATTTTCGAATTTGATCATGGTCAGTTTCTGGCATCCCTAATATATATATAGCTAGTCTTCTGTGTTAAAGCTGTTGTCCATCTGTTTCTCTGTGGAGAAGTGAATACATCTGGCTGGTATCCAGCTGACTGAATAAAAAAAACAACCTTCATCGTCTTTTTCCTGTTCTCATAATTACCCATATCGTTTAGTTGCTATGTTAGAGATTTTACGTTTCAGCTCTCCACACCTGAGTGTTAAGGAACTATATACAAACATATCAGATAAAAGCCAACATACACTTAATGAAACCCTGTGTCTGAACTAAAGTGCTCTCCTGTTGATCGATATCCAGCTGACTGAATATTAAAGACAACCTTCATGCCGTCTTTTTCCTGTTCTCATAATACAAAGAGCGTATGGTTTAGTTGCTATGATATATGGGGATTCAAGACGTGTTTTTATCGTCATGACTACAGTTTATATGCACTTTTGTACAATTGTAAAGTTTCAGCTCTGCACACCTGAGTGTTAAGGAACTATATACAAACATATAAAAACTAGCATATAAGCCGACGTGCACTTAGAAACATCCTGTCCCTGAACTCAAGCTCTTATTGCTGTCAGAGCTTTGTCTCTCAGGTGATCTTACCTGCTTTGTCGCTGTTGGCCATGGCGTTCAGGCCGGTGTTGTCAAACTTGGATCCGGCGTTCTCGTCCAGCATGGAGCCAAACTGGGAACAAGGATCAAGTCATTAAAATACAGATAATACAAAACAAACGAGAATGATCATTGATGAGTTTCATCCCTCAGACCATAAGACTATTAAAAACACCTGAACTGTTTGCTAATTATTTATCTAATATATCATATTCCCTTTACTTGTATAGACTCTTCTTGCACTATTTCTATTTACTTGCTCATCTCAAAACATTCTCTTGCACTATTTTATTTGTTCTATGTCCTTTATATATTCCTGTTGCTCTGTTGGAGGACGACTTCAGTTGTTCATTGCTATATCTAAACTGTAGCTAACAGAGTGGAGCAGTGACGAGTCCTACAACCAGGAAGTGAGTTAGCATTTCACCACTTCCTGTTCCCTCGTCTCAGAGCCAATGGGATGGCTGTAAATAAGGTGTGTGGTTGAGAAACACTGAAGAGACGGGTCACGTTTTGTTCTACATTAAATCATCAGCAGTGACCCCACTGGTGATTTCTGAAGAGTGTACGTGTCTGAGAAGCGATGGTTGTTACCAAGTGGCTGAATAGGACTACAGAAGTCGTGGAGGTCGTTGTACGTCATTACGCCGAACACGTAAACACTCCTCTAAGTTAGTTTCTGTTCTGCTTGAGAGCAAGTCCCTGCCTCCTGCAGACTGTTCAAACAAACGCTTCAACTCGTACCATCTAGAATCTGTGTGTTTGAATATGGATCTGAAGTTGGCGTGACGTTGAAGTCGTGCTGCTGGACTCGGCTGTAGTTCCTTTATAGCATAGCGTTGGCATTTAGCTTCTTGACTTTAGATTTATGATTAGAACATTATAAAAGTCGACATGTGGAGATTATCCGGCTGAACAAAACGTGCATTTATCAAACAGGTTCCTTTCCACAGATCTTATTTTTTACAATATTCCAAAATCCTCTGGAGAAATCCCGTTGCTTTTTTGTCGAGGGAACCAGCAGCTTGACGATAAAGCCTTGAGTCTTGATCAGATCTATTTGTTCGTCTTGGTTTGATCTAAATCTTTATTTATCTGTAACATAAGAAACGTACCTCTTCTGCAGACGCAAACATGGCCGTGTCTTTCTTTCCCTTCTTCCTCTTCCCCTGCTTTGGACCTGAAAGAAGAGAAGAAACAAAAACATTCACTCACATTTTTCACAATAAGAGCCGCTTGAACATCATCCGTTTTCAAACTAAAGCACATTTTATATTTAATTGAATATCCCATTCCATGCGCACTTGATGTAAATAATATCCTGCTTATATTGTGTTAACAGAAAATGTGTGTTTTTATTTGTCCGGCAGTTTATAGATGTGTTATCGTCACGGTCATCTGTATATGGTTTCTTACTCTCTGATGCTGCTTTATTTATAGGGATGCTCCGATCGATCGGTGCTCTCTATAAAGGCCGATCGGGAGAGCCGATCACATGACGTCAAATACATGACGCTTTTCTCTAAACAAGCTCGCCAAAATGGCTTCCCCGGTCTGGCAGTGTTTTACATGGATGTATAATAAGAACTGGGCTATGAAAGAGTTCATACTGGGTAGTTTATTTAGTTTAAAAAAAAGTATCCACCGATTTACAGACGTCTCTTTGCCGATGTTAGTCAATGGGGAAAGTCTTTCTGGGCCCAGGGACGTCACGGACTGATACGGAAGTTGCAGTACCGCCGTTTGGACACAACGAATATTTTCATCAGAGTCCGAGAGAGAGATAGAGGGAGAGGGAGGGGGAGAGAGAGAGAGGGGGGGGGGAGAGAGAGGGGGGGAGGGAGAGAGAGGGGGAGAGAGAGAGAGGGAGGGAGAGAGAGAGAGAGGGGGGAGAAAGAGGGAGAGGGGGAGAGAGAGAGGGAGGGGGAGAGAGAGAGAGAAGGGGGGAGGGGGGGAGAGAGAGAGGGGGGGTGGGAGAGAGAGGGGGAGAGAGGGAGAGAGAGAGAGGGGGGGGAGGGAGAGGGGGAGAGAGAGAGGGAGGGGGAGAGAGAGAGAGAGAGGGGGAGAGAGAGGGGGAGGGAGAGAGAGAGGGAGAGAGAGGGGGAGAGAGAGGGAGGGGGAGAGAGAGAGAGGGGGAGGGAGGGAGAGAGGGAGGGGGAGAGAGAGAGGGAGAGAGAGAGAGAGAAAGGGAGAGAGAGGGAGAGAGAGGGGGAGAGAGAGAGAGAGGGAGAGAGAGGGGGAGAGAGAGAGAGAGAGGGAGGGGGAGGGAGAGAGAGAGGGAGAGAGAGGGAGGGGGGGAGAGAGAGAGGGGGGAGGGAGGGAGAGAGGGAGGGGGAGAGAGAGAGGGAGAGAGAGAGAGAGAGGGGGGGAGAGAAAGGGAGAGAGAGAGAGGGGGAGAGAGAGAGAGGGAGAGAGAGAGAGAGGGGGAGAGAGAGAGGGAGAGAGAGAGGGAGGGGGAGAGACAGAGAGGAGGGGAGAGACAGAGAGAAAAAGAGAGAGAGAGAGAGAGAGGCTTCCTCTCATCTCTCCCGTGTTATTCTCCAAAGTTAATGTAAACTTGAATAATGTTCTTCGTCTGAATGTAATAATGATGTTGTTGTTGTTTGTGAAGCTCCAGAGAATGAGCATTGACTGAGTTTTAAAATCTCTTTAAATGGAAGATCCCCATAGGCCCCGCCCACTCTATGATCGGCCCCAAAAACCCTGATCGGAGCATCCCTCTCTATTTCTACTCTTCTAACTTGTTATTATGTGCAATGCCTTGTTTTTGTTTTATGCTGCCGTAACGGAAAAATGTCCCAAATTGGGATGAATAAAGTACATTTGATCTTATCTTATGAGGTACACATTAATTAGAGTAAAACAAACGAACCCCAGCTGTTGAGGAATGTGATTTGATTGAGAACTGCAGAAAATGTACTAAATAAATATTGAAGTGAGATTCATCGTCAAGTATGAAGGTTTGAAACTGTATTTTTACTTTCTACATCTCATCTTATGTCTTAAAGGCAGGTGGGTCAACGTCCAATACAGTGAACCCAGTTCAAATGAGTGATGAAGGGGAAATACCTAAATCAAGACGGGATATTCAATCTGAGTAAACGAACCTAAAGAGGAGTCCGGCTCCTCGGAGGATTTCCGTTTCCCCTTCTTGGTGAGAGGAGTGATATCAGGAACTTCCATCTCATCGTCTGAATCTGCAGACAGGAGAACAGTTTCATTACTCACTCAGAAATATAGAGTCAACACATTTGAGGAAGTATTTGATGTGTGAGCAGACGTGTACTCACCACCAAATGCATCGTCCTCCAGCTCGGGAACTGAAGAACAGACAAAACAAATCAATTAAAAAGGGAAAATATTCATGTATTTGTTTTTATTACAATATCTATCTAAAACAAATCAAATAGGCTTACCAGCTCCTACACACTAAAGCCACTGGAGACTAGAGGGCGTGATTGTAAAAATCTGTCAGCAGCAAAACACCTCGTCAGTTAGATGCCATTTTACGTTTCATTACTACACGATACAGTATTTATTATCATTATAGTGTTACTATTTCGGTGATTAGATAAAATATAAATTATATTTGATGCAACTTTAGTTACAATTCCATGACTTTTCCAAAACTTTGGGAAAAATATTGTTTTCCATAACTTCCAGGGCCTGGAATTTGCATTTTGAATTTCCATGACTTTTGATGAAATAACATTTCCAAATAAATAAATCCTTCAAATCTGCCTATTCAGTTTCTGTTTGAATGTGAAGGGTTAAATGAAAGCTCGTCCCTGCGAGGTGAAGCTAGGAGCTGATTGGACGTCCAGCTGTGAATTCACAGAGGGCCAGCTATAGTAACTGAACGAGAGAGAAATGTCAACTGACAGTACCAATCCTATCTTCCCTCTAAATGGGTGGGTTTTATTAACCCGGACTGCAAGCTGTGAAGCATTACTTGTTTCCATAGCAACAACAACTTCCTGTCGACAGCGTTAACTCGCCTTCAAAATAAAAGCGTGCCCAATTACACTGAAAACATACAACTGCAACGAAAGTAGAAAACACAATGCAATATCCTTTTCAATGTCAAAGAACACAAATAGGGTTATTTACAGGTGTATTTTTGTGTGTTAGAGGGTCGCTGTCATTGATGCGTTTTGCACCCCGGGCCGTTGTTCTGATATTCCCTGAAGTATACGCTGTGACGTAATAACTTATTTTTCGTCAGAGGGCCGAGGTATACAAGTCACGGCTCGCCACTGCTTTTCAGACAAACTTTAATATGTCTCTTTCCTTTTTTGCATTTTCAACATACTATAACCGTTTTTTTTCAGAAATTTCCAACAAACTGTACCATTACTTTTTATTTGATATTTATGACATGGTATACTGATTTCATTTTTTTTTTTTTTCACCTACTATAGTACTGACATCTTTCTCAAATTTGCAACAATCATTACTTCTTTCTTTGATTTATTTTCCACATACTATAAGATTACTTTTTTTAAATTTCTTTATGTTCAACATAAGCACTTTTTTTATCTCAAATTTGGAAACTATCACTTTCCCCAAAACATTGTGGACATACTGAAGTATTTCATTTTTCTGAAAAACTTCACTACGTGTTTTTTTCATTTATTTTCCCACGTACTACTATGGCCTTTTTTTACATTTATTTTTTGATGTGTTGACATTCTCAACAAGTGTTTTTAACATTTTTTGACATACTATACTATGACTTTTCAGATTTCTTTGTACGTCATTTTTTTTTATTTTTTTTTTTTTAACAAACTCAACCAAAACTTTTCTCTCTGACATTCAATGCTATGACTTTTTATCACATTTTCTCACGTCACACCAAGTGTATCGCGTCTAGAAAACGACATTTAATTCCCAGCCACTCCCAGAAACGTTGCCTCACCTTCTTCATCGTCGTCATCCTCTCCTCCCCCGTCAGGATCCATGAACGTCCCCCCCTCTTCCTCCAGCTCGTCTCCGAAGTCTTCCTCGTCCATGGAGCCCAGAGAAACCTCCTCGTCGTCCAGGTCCGCGTCCGAGTCGTCGTCGTCCGAGTCCGACGCCTCCGCATCCTTCTTCTTCTTCTTCTTGGCCTTCACATTACTGACATAGAAGAGAATGATCAAATCAGTCCCTACGGTTCAACAAATAACAGACAAGTGTGCTTGTGTTTTCTAATTCTCTTTTTATTTAGATATTTATATCAACATTTTTCATTATTATTTATTTAATTTTTTTTTTTTTTTTTTTAAAAGCTGACGAAACATAGCTATGTGTGTAATTGATTGAGGTATGTGTCATATATATTAAAACAAATAATGAACTTATATATCAATGATCAATGAATTATATAAAGGTGATAAAAAGCCAGATTTATGTTTTCCCGTTTTTTTTTTTTTTTTTTTTTTAAAAGATTAAGAACTTAATACATTTACAAATAAAGATCGCTCAAGCAAACAGACAAAAACCAACTGAGAGCATTTTAGCCTCAAAGAATAAAACAAACGGTACTACCTAGTGTTGTTTCTGCAGTGCTGTGCATGTTGTTGGAAGTGCCACAGGTCATTCATATATAAATAATAGATTGCTCACCCTGCGAAGTCCAGATCATCGTCAGCCATCTCCGTGAAGTACGAGTCTCCCTCGCAGGAGTCTGTTCAAATGAGAAGGGGAGAATAAATAAAAATTACACACAAGATTAAGAAATCAAAACAAAGACGTATTTATGTATATATATTTAAAATAAAGATTGGAGTTGCATTAATGAAAAACATAGTCCTTTTAAATTCATTTTGTAATATAATTATTCTCAAATATTGTTAATTAAAAGCATCTTCTGGAGCTGATAACCAGTTCCATCACCAAAAGAAGAAGGTTGCTTGGTTACCAAAATATTGTAATTTTGTTGTTTGTTGGACTGTTATGTCCCTCACTCTGTTACGAGACATCCCTTCTGTTATTGTTTAAAGTTCATGAACATCGTATAAGATGCACCTAAAACTATTTAAAAAAGGACAATGAGAAGTAGAGTTTCAATGTTTACTACTTCCTGTTAGTGCAACTATTTCATTGCAACAGATGAAATGTTCTCAACTGTCTTCTAAATAAAGAATTTGAAAAAGAAACAAACATCTTCTGTATCTTCTGCAGTGCCTCAGCTTAAAGGTCCCCCCTGTTCTTCATCAATATATCACAGGTCTCAGATATATACAGAGCCTGTCTCTGATTGGCTGAAACCCCAAACAGATCATTGCAGCATTACCCATAATCCCCTCTGTTTCAGCCCTGTTTCCAAAGTGCTGATTCAAGAATAGGGGACACATGTTGATGTAGAAGAGACATGGAGAAGAGGGGACACATGTTGATGAAGAAGAGACATGAAGAAGAGGGGACACATGTTGATGTAGAAGAGACATGAAGAAGAGGGGACACATGTTGATGTAGAAGACACATGAAGAAGAGGGGACACATGTTGATGTAGAAGAGACATGAAGAAGAGGGGACACATGTTGATGTAGAAGAGACATGAAGAAGAGGGGACACATGTTGATGTAGAAGAGACATGAAGAAGAGGGGACACATGTTGATGTAGAAGACACATGAAGAAGAGGGGACACATGTTGATGTAGAAGAGACATGAAGAAGAGGGGACACATGTTGATGTAGAAGAGACATGAAGAAGAGGGGAGACATGTTGATGTAGAAGAGACATGAGGAAGAGGGGACACATGTTGATGTAGAAGAGACATGGAGAAGAGGGGACACATGTTGATGTAGAGGAGACATGGAGAAGAGGGGACACATGTTGATGTAGAAGAGACATGAAGAAGAGGGGACACATGTTGATGTAGAAGAGACATGAAGAAGAGGGGACACATGTTGATGTAGAAGAGACATGAAGAAGAGGGGACACATGTTGATGTAGAAGAGACATGAAGAAGAGGGGACACATGTTGATGTATTATTCATTAAGTGTTTGTCTCACCGAGCATTTTCTCAAACTCCTCGTCGTCCACGTCCTCCACGCTCTCGTTGTCTCCGTCTCCTCGAGGACGGCGGATCTTCAGCTGCTTCTCCTGGTGACGCTTCCTGAAGAAGCTGTGGAACAAAAAGTAAATAAAAACATTTTAAAAAACGGGAAAAATACAGTAAAATATTCTCACTAAAACTCTCGAGAGGAAGTTCAAGTGATTATTGTCCAGGGTTCAAACACCAAGGACTTCTCCAGGACTTCTCCAGGACTTCTCCAGGACTTCTCCAGGACCTTTACCTAACTTTCCATGACCAAAAACATGGCTCTCTCAGCGGTTCCACTGAAAATGGTTTATTTTAACTTGGAACAGGAAAATAAGGTCTGCATCTGAAACATGTTGTGTCGATCTGAATCAAATAATAGGCTTACTAGCTTCTACACGCTAAAGCAGTGCTTCTCAAAGTGTGGTCCGCGGACCAATGGTGGTCCGTGAGCGCCCCTAGTGGTCCGTGAGTATATTGTTAAAATGTCACATTTGAAATAAATAAATGTAATTCTTCTGCACTCTCGCGGGAATATCTCCGCAATGGAGCGAGCTTAAGTTTCACTTTCAATTGCATGATATAGCCCAGCGCAACACCTTCGTCACACATGTTGCCACTTGTTTCTACCATTTTCAGGCGATTTGTAATCTGTTCTAGAAAAACGATGTTTTTGGATATTTGTGGAGTTAGGTGGTCCACGAGTGTTTTTTATTGGTTAAGTCCTTGGTATGAAAAAGTTTGAGAAACACTAAAGCAACTCAAATCTCTCAGCAGCAAAAAACCTCGTCAGTTAAATGGCACTTTACGTTTCATTACCATACGATACAGTATTTATTATCATTATAGTATTACTATTTAGGCGATTACCGTAATTTTCGGACTATAAGGCGGACCTGAATATAAGCCCCAGCAGCTAAATTGAATGATGTGTACATATAGAAGCCGCACTGGACTATAAGCCGCAGGTGTTTTAATGTTTCATTACCATATGTAAGGGTTCGTGCACAGAGGGGATTGTCGGGAAAGAGATGGCTGTTTGAGGAAGCTCCCATTTATTAACATTTCAACAAACAAGTTGCATATTTGCATAACGTATTCAAGTGTTAGCATTTAGTGCAATAGTAGCTACAGAACATGTGCTGTGTAAACTGTACTGTATCACATAGCGTTTCAGACACACACACTTTTCAACTTTCAAACTTAAACGGTGCGCTCCCAGCGCACGTACCGGCAGTGATCTACAGCAGTGGTTTTCAACCAGTGGTACGGGGACAAACTGTCTCGCTCTCGTAATGTCTGTCTGTCTTGCTCTCGTTCTGTCTCTCGTACCACTCTCGGTTCCACTTTTACTTTTGCGCGCTACCTGTCTCACTCTTTTCCGGCCTCCAGCTTTTCCTGCTGGAGCCCGCCGCTTAAAGGTGGGGGGCGCGGACCGGCAATAGAGCCCATAGAGTTAAAGGTGGTGGACTGTAACCTGTAAAATCCATAGATTTAGGAGGTCCCCTAGTGGCCGTTAGCTGTAAAATCCATAGATTTAGGAGGTCCCCTAGTGGCCGTTAGCTGTAACAATCCATAGATTAAGGAGGTCCCCTAGTGGCCGTTAGATGTACAAATCCATAGATTAGCCGCACCGTTATATAAGCCGCAGCGTCGAAAAATGGGAAAAAAGACGCGGCTTATAGTCCGAAAATTACGGTAGATAAAATATAAATTATATTTGATGCAACTTTAGTTACATTTCCATGACTTTTCCAAAACTCTGGGAAAAATATTGTTTTCCAGGGCCTGGAATTAGCATTTTGAATTTTCATGACTTTTCCAGGTTTTTAATGACCGTATGAACCCTGATTGTCCTTTCTTTACATTTCACAGTGCTAACATTTTAGTTTATTTTAATTATTATAATTTATTTTTTTGAGTTTTTAAATATGATTTTAATGTCATTTTTTTAAATGTCATTTTAGAGTTTATTGTCATTTTAGAGTTTTACATGTGAATTTATTGTCAGATTTTGTTATTTATAAGCACATTTTCTTTGGTGTTTGAGGAGTACAACACACGTTAAAAGGGAATAAAAACCCTGCTTGCTGTTCCCTTTACTTCTTCGTGATTCTTTTTTAGATAATATTGCATTTCTATTTGCAGCTAAATATTATATTTATAGAAATGGGTTAGATTCCTGAATTTCCCCAAAGGTATAAATAAATAAAATTATTTGTATAACACATGTTCCTCTTGTAATGACAGGAAAACAATTAGAGAAATAAAAGCTTCAATCATGAGGTTCTAAATCGTTTCTAACTCACCGATGGAAGAAGATTTCATCGACGGGGATCTGGCTCTCCTCTTTAGTCAGGAACTCCTCACAGTTCACTGAGAGAGAAAGAAAGTTGTTTTAATACAAAATAAATAAACTACAGACAACAGACAATGAGGTTAAATAAAAACAATTAACTCGACACACACACGTCTTCAAAATCTCACCTGGAACAGATTTGAGAGGGAATCTCTGTTTGGGCGTCAGCGCGGAAGAATCTGTGTTTTCTGAGAAGAACAAAACATAAATCCAGATATTAATATTTTTAACATCTCTAATTCTGGCAATTTATAATAACACACAGTTTGATTAATGAAGCTCAGTGCAAGTTCAACCAGGAAGACCGTCTTTGCGGATTCATTTACTATGTCCATGTTACTACTCTCTCTCTCCTCTCAAGTGATCGGGGGCGTCACTCCCCAGCTTAACCAATCACTTCGCTCTATTCTCACAAGCCTATCACAGCGCTCCGCTAACCCTTTTAAATCTGCTCTCCCCTCTGACAGCTGTCATTTCAGGTGACTCGACGCAACCCTCCACCACCCCTTTCCACCTCCTGTCTCTGAATCCAGGGTCAAGCTAAGCCCCTCCCCTTCAGACCGACCCCAACCATCCATTCACCACCACCAGGGTCAAGCTAAGCCCCTCCCCTTCAGACTGAACCCAACTATCCATTCACCACCACCAGGGTTAAGCTAAGCCACTCCCCTTCAGACCGACCCCAACTATCCATTCACCACCACCAGGGTCAAGCTAAGCCCCTCCCCTTCAGACCGACCCCAACCATCCATTCACCACCACCAGGGTCAAGCTAAGCCCCTCCCCTTCAGACCGACCCCAACCATCCATTCACCACCACCAGGTTCAAGCTAAGCCCCTCCCCTTCAGACCAAACCCAACTATCCATTCACCACCACCAGTGTCAAGCTAAGCCCCTCCCCTTCAGACCAAACCCAACTATCTATTCACCACCACCACCATCACCAGGGTCAAGCCAAGCCCCTCCCCTTCAGACCAAACCCAACTATCTATTCACCACCACCACCACCACCAGGGTCAAGCTAAGCCCCTCCCCTTCAGACCAAACCCAACTATCTATTCACCACCACCACCACCACCAGTGTCAAGCTAAGCCCCTCCCCTTCAGACCAAACCCAACTATCCATTCACCACCACCAGTGTCAAGCTAAGCCCCTCCCCTTCAGACCAAACCCAACTATCTATTCACCACCACCACCACCACCAGGGTCAAGCTAAGCCACTCCCCTTCAGACCGATCCCAACTATCCATTCACCACCACCACCAGGGTCAAGCTAAGCCCCTCCCCTTCAGACCGACCCCAACTATCCATTCACCACCACCAGGTGCAAGCTATACCCCTCCCCTTCAGACCGAACCCAACCATCCATTCACCACCACCAGGTTCAAGCTAAGCCCCTCCCCTTCAGACCAAACCCAACTATCTATTCAACACCACCACCACCACCAGGGTCAAGCCAAGCCCCTCCCCTTCAGACCAACCCCAACTATCCATTCACCACCAGGGTCAAGCTAAGCCACTCCCCTTCAGACCGATCCCAACTATCCATTCACCACCACCAGGGTCAAGCTAAGCCCCTCCCCTTCAGACCGACCCCAACTATCCATTCACCACCACCAGGTGCAAGCTATACCCCTCCCCTTCAGACCGACCCCAACCATCCATTCACCACCACCAGTGTCAAGCTAAGCCCCTCCCCTTCAGACCAAACCCAACTATCTATTCACCACCACCACCAGGGTCAAGCCAAGCCCCTCCCCTTCAGACCGACCCCAACTATCCATTCACCACCAGGGTCAAGCTAAGCCCCTCCCCTTCAGACCGAACCCAACCATCCATTCACCACCACCAGGGTCTAGACCCCGGGGGGTTTAATCGGATCGGTTTTCCCCTCCTGAATGATACTCCTGCACAGCGGGGCCTAATCGCAATTACACTGTAGCTTTGTGCATATGACATTGAAATCATTGAATTGAATCTATTGTTGTTGTTATTACGTTTTCCCTTCATCTGTTTTGGGTTTCTGAAGACGAAGCGGTCGAGGAACCGGATCAGAGTGAAGTCCTGCAGAGGGTCTCCAGAGTAGAGGACGGAGCCGCCCTGAGGAAACAACGAGGAAACCATTCAACGAGGAAACTGTTGAGAAAATAGTGAATGTCCTCTTCCAACATGAGAGCAACATGCTAACAAAGGTATCAACTGTAGCTGTGAACATGACAGGATGTGTGATTACCTAGAAGAGCATCAGGACTGTTTGAGGCATATGATAGCTATGTGATTAACATGATGATTCAGCCTCTATGGAGAGAGACATATGACAAGCATGATCATTTCTGACGTGGAGCTAATCTGAAGTAAACATTGAATACTGCTTTCTATTCCTCCATCTTGGGACTGTGTAACTCCCTCTCTTGGATATCAGCATGTGAAGGACACTGTTCAGGAACTAGTTGATGCTCTGTATGTGATGACTACTTCCATTCTGGAGAGGATCACAGATACGTGGATCCTGAGATTCAAGATCAAGCTCAGGGGACCAGTGAGAGTTTTCTAACAGCAATGATAATACAGTTTAATCTGTCAAAAAAAAGGTCATAATTTTTTGAAAAAGTCATAATTGTTTGATTTTTTAGAAAAAGTCATAATTTTGAGATTTTTTGAAAAAGTAATATTTTTTAGATTTTTTTGAAAGAGTTATAATTGTTTGATTTTTTTGAGAAATTCATATTTTTTAGATTTTTAGAAAAAAGTCATGATTTTTTGAGAAAGACATATTTTTGAGATTGAGAAAAAGTCATATTTTTGAGATTTTGAGAAAAAGTCATGATTTTTTGATTATTTTGAGAAAGTCATATTTTTTAGATTTTGAGAAAAAGTCATAATTTGGAGATTTTTTGAAAAAGTAATATTTTTTAGATTTTTTGAAAAAGTCATGATTTTTTGGAAAAAGTCAGAATTTGGAGATTTGGAGAAAAAGTCAGAGTTTTGATATATAAGCTATTCTGTACGTGATGACTATTCCATTCTTGAGAGGATCATAAATACATGGATCCTGAGATTGAAGCTCAAGCTGGAGACCAGTGAGACACGTAAAAACAGAAACATTTATAAAGAAATAGTAACATAATCTAAATGCAAAAAGAAGTTGTGACGTTAAGTGTAAAGGTTTTACCTCCAGGATAGTTTTTGCAAACAGCGACACGGACGGATGGAAGTGAGCGGCGAGCTGCAGGGAGACGAGACAAACAGAAAATAGCTTAGATGTGTTGAAGTGTGAAATCTCTGCGGACACATTCACAAAGCAAAATGATCTTATGATGAGATATCAAAGTGAACCTGGATCAGCTGTTTGGCATGTTACTCTATGGTATTTCTGTCTAATGTTCTCTGTCCCTCTGTTGCCCCTGCTGGACAGATGATGTAAGGACACCCTAATTAAATAACTAATTCAAATGTTAAAGCCATACATCGCTGTGCATGATGGTTAATACAACTTGTTTTATAGTATGATGCAATATCAACGTTTCCATGTATCCAAGCAACATTAACGTCATACTATATTTTCTAAAAATGTTAAAAGTCTCACAAAAAAACTTTTTATTGTGATTTATTTAGTGCTCCTCACCCTCTGCAGCTCCCACAGAGTCGTGCGGTCGGCGCCGCAGAACAACGGGTTTCTGTGCAGCGGGTCGTAGCTCTGGATGCTCTTTCCTCCTGGAGAGACAGAAACATCAACATCCATATTAAAGAACAACAACAACAACAACAACAGCAACAGCAGCAAGGAACATCCAAGAAACCACAGCAAAAATACAACATTTTAAGAATATGTTTTTTGTTCTTGGAGAGATTTTACACCTGAGAAAAATTATCTTTTTCCTCCACATCTGCTTAACTGAAGGAGCTGTATTCTGCTTGTTGGGGTCTTCCCTTTCCTGTAGTGTATCTCTTGGTTTTAGTGCATGTAAATGGTCTGCAGAGGCTCAAATCCCTGGGTTTCTCTCACACACATACATCACTATAACACAAATGTAGTTTATGAGTCATAACCCTCTCACACACCTTCCAGGTTCTGGTGGTGTACCCATGATGCACTGGGCTTCGCCTCCTTTGGCTCTGCACTCGCTTCTTCCTCCTTTGGCTCTGCACTCGCTTCTTCCTCCTGCTTGTCTGCGTCCACAAAGCGCTCCTCTTCATCATCTTCCTCAGCGAGATCTTTGAACGCCTCCTCATCCCCGTCCTGAGGGAACACAACGGGAAGAGATGCTAAAAATATATCATTTACTAAAAAACAAACTTTACTCGGTTAAACTACTATTTAACGGAGTAAAAGGCAATCAGAGCATAAGCATCATCTCCATATATTATTTAAATGATTATATGAACATTTGACACAACAGATATACCTTGAAACGCAACACATAAACAATCCCAGCTCTGAGATTATTTTGACATTAACGTCTTTGTGTCCTCTCACCCCGTCCTCCAGCAGCAGGATCTTGAGAGCCGGTTTGCTCTTCATCACTTCGGACACGAGGAAGAGCGCTCCGCAGGTGAAGGAGGCGCTCTGCTCGGCGCTGACCTGCAGCAGGCGCTTCACAAACGCCTTCACACGACGGACCACTATGTCCGCCTTCAGGGATTTATAGAGGAGGTTCAGGAACATGCTGTGACGAGAAGAGGAAGAAAGACCGGGGTCCAGAAGCTTCCTGAGGAGGAGGAGGAGGAGGAGGAGGAAGAGGAGGAGGAGGAGGAGGAGGACATTTAATATTCATTTTATGATATTTCTGTAATCATTGAAATCCCTGGTGTTCCTGATTTCACGACTAAATTATGAATTTTCCTATTAAAGTGTTTTCCTCACCTAGTTAATATTAGTTCTTATTCATTCACGCACACTCTGGACGCCATCCTATGCTATGATTGGTCAGTCTATATTCGAGGGGCGGGACTTAGCAAAGGCTCTATATACACAAACTGTATTTGACCCTCTCAAATAGGGTTGCAAAATTCTGGGAATTTTCTAAATTGAAGGTTGGCTCTTCAAAGGGAACTTAAATATAGTTGGGGAAAGTACATGTTAGCATAATCTTGACTAAAACAAACAGATGCCATTCAAGTACACTCTAATATCCATGCCATAGCACACTGCTCACTGCATGGCTATTGAGACCACACAAAAGGTTCACAACAGGCTGACACATGTGAGAGTGCTCTTTGAGCCGGACACAGAGCCATCCTCAAAAAGGCTGGACAGTGACACTGAAGAGGAAGAGGAAGAGGAAGAGTGTGATGTGGATGAGGCCCAGAAAGAGCCCATTGACTGAAAGGCTTTAGCCAAAATGCAGAGGATTGCTTGAAGGAAGATGTGCATGTTTAATGGGACTGTGTGGAGGGAGAGGGGCTCTTTACATTTTGAATGGGACTTTGAGGGGATTTTTGGATGGGGGGTGCATTTTTGTTAATGAGTGGGGTTGGGTTGGATGAGTAATATTTAACTCAACATTCCTGTTTTCGTTCTTCAATGAAACAAATAATTGTTCAATAAAATAATTAAAACTTGTTCTGTTCTACTTTAAAAAATAAAATAAATATCTGTTGAAATGTCACGTTTTTGGTTTAATTTTGCATTGAATATTTCCAAAATTCCCCAGCTTAACTTCCCATGGAAACTTCCCGGAAATGCTCCGCCCCTTTGCAACCCCACTCTCAAATACACTTGAAATGAAATAAAGTGGGATTGAATAGCCAGGTAAATGCATACAGGAGAATATGAAGACACAGCAGTAAGATTGAGAACATTTCTGCATGAAGCACTTAGTGGTTTGGTTTAGAAAGATTCATGTACCTGCAGGGTGGTTGCTGCTTTGAGTTTGAATAATGCTCCGTTTGGTTTTGTAAGTAGCTTTGGATGAAAGTGTAAACGAAGTGAAATGCTTACCTGTACAGAGCGACGTAGTATCGATCTGAGATGCTCTGCTGCGAGTCCATCACCTGGAAAAGCAGCATGAGCGCCTGCACGGCCGTGTTGAACTTCACCAGGTGCACGACTTTAAACAGCGTGTCCAGCTGCTCCTTCACCTTCTCGTCTCCGGAGCCGGCGTAGGGATACGCCCTGTTCACGCCCGACAGCAGCGCGCTCAGCATCTTGGACTCGATGTCCTTCTTCTTCACGCAGGCGCGGAAGAAGGAGAAGTAGATGGTGATGAGTTTGGCGGCTAAATCTGCCTCGTCGTGGCTGAGCATCACTTGGCTGAGGAAGCACACGGCGTAGTACTGAGCCTTGGGGTTGATGTTGGGTCGGAACATGAGTCTCTCCACCTCGCAGCTCACCACCGCCTTCATGTTGGGGTGTTTGTGAATCAGAGACTCCAACAAGTGGGAGGCTTTGGCTGCCGTCTTGTACTCCGGATCGCCCAGTTTGTTGACCACCTGCATCAGCAGCGCTCTCTCTTGCTCCGGCCGACTGCACAACATCTCGTGAGCCGTCGCCAACGCTTTCGCTTTCGTTGCCGCGACCGTATCGTGAGCGACGGAATCCAACGCCGCCACGAACTCGGCGACGTGGTGTTTCAAATGGTGCTCGAAGTACCAGAGGATGAGGCGGCGGTCTCGAGCGTCTTTGTTCCCGCTCGCCTTCTCCTCAAGTTGATCGAACGGGTGCTCGGCGAAGGATCGGAGCTTCCTGTTTTCCGGGAGCAAATCGGAGAGGAGAAGTTCCCGCAGAGTGTCCAACGCCATCAAACCCTGCCTCCGACTGCCCTTCTTCTTCACCATGGCCACCAGGTTCTCCACGTGCTCCAGCGTGTGCACCGGAGCGTCTTGGATCAGAACCGTCATGGCCGCCATCCTGTCAGCCAGCACACCGGAGGAAACCACCGTCTTCATCCAGTTGGAGTTGGCTCCTTTCTGCAGGTTCTTCTTGCTTTTGTAGAGCCCCTGGTCGGCCTCGTACAGCTGCACGGCCAGAGCTTTGTACTGAGAGACCAGAGGGGGGTCCTGTGGGGACGTGGCTCCCTCCGCGGTGTATTCCAGATCGAACCACTTCCCCCCGGGTCTGATGAGCAGGATTTTCCTCGGCTGGAACTCAAACACATTCACGTTCTGCTTCTTCTTCCTGCCTTCTTTTGCCTTCTTCTCTTTCTTTATGGTTTCCACTTTGGGCGGCGCGCTGGATGTTTGTTCCTTCGCTGCAGCGGCTTCCTTCTCTTTGGCCTTGTTACTCTCTTTACCCTCTTTCATCACTTTACCCTCCGTACCCTCTGTAACCTCTGTACCCTCTGTACTCTCTGTACCCTCTCTACTCTCCGTCTCCTCAGCGGTTTCCTCCGGCTCGTCGGGGATGATCTGCAGTCCTTCGATGGATCGGATACCCAGTTTTTTGATGAACTTCTCGAGCTCGCCTTCCTCCAGGTCGTCGATCGCTCCTTTCTTTCCTCCGTCCACCAGATCGTTTTCATCGTTCAGGCCGGCGAGCAGGACGAAGTCGGCCTAAAGAAGAAGAAATACACATCGTCAGGAATACAGTATAAATCAGCAGTAATAATTAATAATAATAATTCATTACATTTTTTAATAAGAGCAGTTTTTCAAGTGATCAAAGCGCTTTACAATGACATATTGCACATATTGGACATGTAACAGTCAATACTGTGTAGTAGTGAAACATATTGTATTATTACTATTTGTATTATTATGTTAAACCCAGCAGTGTTTACTTAGTTAATTGGATAATCGACTTCTCATTTCCTCTGTAAACACAGGTTTGGTGTGGAAAAATTACCGTAAGCTGTCAGATAAACATTGTGCATAGCATGCAGAAGCATAACATGGAAACACTCAAGAAGTACCTCAAAGATGTACTTCAGTAACATGTAAGTATTTGAGTAATTTTAACCACTTTTTACAACATATTAAGGTGTTTTCCTGATAAACTCACCCGAGTTCCTCCAAGCCAATCCTCCAGTCACTATTTATTTAATTGTATTGTTCTCATCTGTCATACCTTTGACCTCCTTGTGTCCCTTGAATATTGACATTATACTTTTATGCATGTGTGCCATAAGGTTTGACATGAAGTGAATTAGTTTACATTTGTGATGTATGCCATGTTTTTAAAGCACTTTGAGTTGAATCTGCTGTCTGAAAACTTCTATACAAATAAAGCTTTTTTTGACTGTTATTTACAAGATATTAAGGTTTGTATTCCTGGTAAACTCACCTGTGTTCCTCCAAGCCGGAGAACATCATCCAGGTTAAACTCTTCTTCCTCTCCTTTCTTGCCCTTGTCTTTACGTCCATCCTCCGCAGGATCTTCCCCCTCCTCCCCACCACTGTTTTCGGCCTCCATGTCATCTTTTGCCGGCTGAAAAGACACTTTAAAGCCCGCTTTGGACTTTTTACGTTGCTTGTTTTTCGCCGCCATGCTTGCTTGCTACAGCATGAGGAGAACGTGACCCGGATGTGGAAGGTGACGTCATGGTGAGTGTTTCCGGGAGGTTTCCTTTTTTTAAATTGTATTAATTGTATTTATTAATTAAAGTAGAATGAAAACCTCTCAGTGGTAATTAATGTGCCCTTAAAATAGATAAATAATAACAAATAATAATTCCCGAGTCAATCAAAATGTTTTCTTTCACTTACGTCACAGCCGTTTGTCCAATCAGGGAGTTTGTCCTTCGCTTAACAGTCAAGCTTAATTTCATGGTTCCGACAACGCTTGAAAATGTCCTTTCAAAATAAAATAGTAAACGCAACAGATGGGTTACAGTTTCTTTTTGTAACCTTATATTATCATAGTGACATAACATTTTACGTAGGAATGTACATCGTATTTTATTTAAGCACCAAAAAACACTCTGAAAAAGAAAAGTGCACAATTTCTACTGAGAAAGCGTTTTATTGTGAAATGTTAGCCGGATGTCCTTTATTTCATTGATGTTTACTACGTTAGCATTTCGCTTTTTTGAAGGACTTTGTAGCTTTTAGCTTCTCTGCATACATGTGGTTTAAACTGCATTATAATAACACTGTTCTCGTTAGATAATGCTACCATGACAGCTATTATATAACACATATTGTAAAGTAGTAAACCTAGTTGTGTTAATATGATCATAAACAGCAGAATGAGGGCTTGTTTTGGTGTCAAAACTCAGCAGTTGATCAGCAGAGTCTTCCGGCATCCTGTCCATCCTTCAGCAGCAGGTGAGTGCATTGAGCTAATATATATATACTATCTATTTGAACAGGACTTAATTCAGAATAATGCACACAAACCAATTGAATTATTGTTATGGGGACTCGTGTGCAAAACTACTGAATCAAAAAATGTTGGATTCAAAAATAATAATATATGTTGTTGTATGTATGTAATTAAATTAATACATGTGAAAAGAAATAATAACATACACAAATTCAAAAAATAATAATTCCCCATCTTTAATAAATTGTAGAAAAATAAATATTTATTATTTAAAAAACGATATATTTTACATGTTTTTGTTTGACAGTGGGATGGCGATTGGCTCAGAGCAGACTCCTCTCAGCAGGTGAATCCAAGCCCCGCCCCTCCATGCTGAAACACCTGACCTTCAAAATAAAAGCCACAGGTCCCATCACAGTGGCGGAGTACATGAGAGAGGTGCTCACCAACCCAGTGACGGTGAGAGAGAATCAGTCAATCCTGAAATCTGTCACCTCCGACTGCAGATCCTGGATCAGTGAAAGAAAACAGCCTCTTTGATATTTAGATGCTTTTATTGTGAAAAAGTGAACTTTTGTTTTGATAAAGACATAGCAACCTGACACAAAACAGAATTGAAGGAGATAATGATTGTATTTAATATTAATGTGAATGTAGTAAATAAAATACAGTATAAGTTACATTTTCCAAGGGCTCAAAAAGTATAACAGATTCAAGCTGCAACAATAAGTGGATTTATCTAATCTAAATAATTAGAAGATAATTCATTGGCATCAATTAAAATAATGAATGATTATTGTGGGGGAAACTTCTGAAGCAATTGGAAACAGGACTCAAAGAGAAACACGAGGAGAGCTGGAGCTTTGATGGCAAACACTGATGGTTTATTTGGAGCTTCGGCCGGAGAATTCACAAGACATGTCACGTCTGACCACACGGTAGAGACGCCACAATCAATTCTGAAGACTCCTCCTGTAGCTCCAGGTTTTAAATGGTTCAGAGTGTAATAATCAACATTCTTCAATAGATAGACTATCTCTCTCTCTATGGCTCGGGGTCATCTACACCCCGAGAAGGGTGTGTTCCAGGTGTCCCACAACAATAACTATCTCTCACCGAGAGCTGCCCGGTCACAAACGGGTAACATCAACAACATGCTAGGGCAGCCCCTCCTTAAGGGAGATAACGGCTGCTCAAGGCTGGTCAGCTGCGTCAGGGGGTAAACCATAGACTGTATATATTAATCGTGGGGTAAACATGCATACAGAATTATTCCCATTTATAAAATCATTATCGTTTTTTGTTTTCCTCTTTCAGGGTTATTATGTGAGGAACAACATGCTGGGACCTGACGGAGATTTCATCACTTCACCAGAAATCAGCCAGATTTTTGGAGAGGTGAGGCGGAAAGAAATCCAGATTAACAGGAAATAGAAGTCTGTTGTGTTTTTCAGTTTTTTTACAGGAAATAATTTGAGATTATATGTTTTATTGGCATTCATACAACATTATATTATAATACTTTAACTCAACAAATCTCCTCTATAGCTAGGTTTTCTCCAAATTGGGTGGAAGCTGGGGTGGAAGATGGGTGGAAGCTGGGGTGGAAGCTGGGGTGGAAGCTGGGGTGGATGCTGGGGTGGAAGCTGGGGTGGAAGCTGGGTGGAAGCTGGGGAGGAAGCTGGGGTGGAAGCTGGGGTGGAAGCTGGGGTGGAGCTGGGGTGGAAGCTGGGTGGAAGCTGGGGTGGAAGCTGGGGTGGAAGCTGGGGTGGAGCTGGGGTGGAAGCTGGGTGGAAACTGGGTGGAAGCTGGGTGGAAGCTGGGGTGGAAGCTGGGGTGGAAGCTGGGGTGGAAGCTGGGGTGGAAGCTGGGTGGAAACTGGGTGGAAGCTGGGTGGAAGCTGGGGTGGAAGCTGGGGAGGAAGCTGGGTGGAAGCTGGGGTGGAAGCTGGGGTGGAAGCTGGGTGGAAGCTGGGGTGGAAGCTGGGGTGGAAGCTGGGGTGGAAGCTGGGTGGAAACTGGGTGGAAGCTGGGTGGAAGCTGGGGTGGAAGCTGGGGAGGAAGCTGGGTGGAAGCTGGGGTGGAAGCTGGGGTGGAAGCTGGGGTGGAAGCTGGGTGGAAGCTGGGGTGGAAGCTGGGTGGAAGCTGGGGTGGATCCTGGGGTGGAGCTGGGGTGGAAGCTGGGTGGAAGCTGGGGTGGAAGCTGGGTGGAAGCTGGGGTGGAGCTGGGGTGGAAGCTGGGGTGATGGTGGGGTGGAAGCTGGGTTGGAACCTGGGGTGATGGTGGGGTGGAAGCTGGGGTGGAAGCTGGGTTGGAACCTGGGGTGGAAGCTGGGGTGGAAGCTGGGGTGGAAGCTGGGTGGAAGCCGGGTGGAAGCTGGGGTGGAAGCTGGGGTGGAAGCTGGGTAGGAAGCTGGGTGGAAGCTGGGGTGGAAGCTGGGTGGAAGCTGGGTGGAAGCTGGGTGGAAGCGGGGGTGGAAGCTGGGTGGAAGCTGGGGTGGAAGCTGGGTGGAAGCTGGGGTGAAGCTGGGGTGAAGCTGGGGTGGAAGCTGGGGTGGAAGCTGAGGTGGAGCTTGGTGGAAGCGGGGGTGAAGCTGGGGTGAAGCTGGGGTGGAAGCTGAGGTGGAGCTTGGTGGAAGCGGGGGTGAAGCTGGGGAGGAAGCTGAGGTGGAGCTTGGTGGAAGCGGGGGTGAAGCTGGGGAGGAAGCTGAGGTGGAAGCTGGGTGGAAGCTGGGTAGGAAGCCGGGTAGGAAGCTGGGTGGAAGCTGGGGTGGAGCTGGGTGGAAGCTGGGTGGAAGCTGGGTGGAAGCTGGGTGGAAGCGGGGGTGAAGCTGGGGTGGAAGCTGAGGTGGAAGCTGGGTGGAAGCTGGGTAGGAAGCTGGGGTGGAGCTGGGTGGAAGCGGGGGTGAAGCTGGGGTGGAAGCTGAGGTGGAAGCTGGGTAGGAAGCTGGGGTGGAGCTGGGTGGAAGCTGGGTGGAAGCGGGGGTGAAGCTGGGGTGGAAGCTGGGTGGAAGCTGGGCTGGTGGTGGGGCAGACGAGCAGCAGCAACATGAACATAGTAATAGCAAGTGAACACAGCAGCAGCGTAGCGAGGCAGAGGCAGGAAGACCTGGCAGCTTAAATAGAGCAGCATGTTTAGGAGAATGTGTTTGGTTGGTTGTAAGAGGGACGAGGTGCGTCACGTGTTAATGTATCATTGGTGCTCCAGTTGACTGAACTAGCTCGCAGGTTTCGCCGCATTAGCTCAACACAGTTGTTAAATATCAGTTTAAAAATCAGTTTCAACCTGGAAAAACTTTAAAATAAATGTTTTCATACCTGAAAATGTACCAAACATTTAATATTTGTACGTCTCTTAGCGGAAAGGCTGATAAGTAACATCTCATTTCTTCTCAGTTAAATAATAAAACATGTTAAAGCTTCTCCTCGTGGTGTTTTTAATGTGTGTTGTGTTTCCAGCTGCTCGGTGTGTGGATCCTCAGCGAGTGGATGGGAGCCGGTCGACCCAAACATCTGCAGCTGGTCGAGCTCGGACCTGGAAAAGGATCGTTAGCCAGCGACATCCTCAGAGTATGAACTTTATTTAGTATTGTAATATATTGTAAAGGACATGTCCTCAATGTTAGTAAAGACTTCAGGAAGTTACTGCTACCAACCAAGGAGTCATTTGGCACATAACCCCCAATAAAACAGATACCACGTGTTAATTAATGAACTTTTAAAGGTGCTTGTAGGTGGATTTTGTACCCTTACCCTCTGCTTCTTTATGCTAAGCTAAGCTAACCAGAGTGGTGCTGTATCTTCTCGTCTAATTCTTGATAAGAGATAATATCTTATTCTTTAATTAGCAGTTTATTTACAGTTTGTGCTGATGTAAAAAGTTGTTTTGCTCCCAACAGAGGGCGCTATACCCCTGTGTGTGTTCTTGTATATGTGCCTTTGTGAGGACCTTTACAGTGAGTTTACCTGGTCTTCACTTTTACAAGGGCTGTCTCACCTTTAAGTGCAAACAGTATTTATTAAGGTTTAAGAGTTTAGAACCAGATTTAGGTTTAAGTCAGGGGTTAGGGCAAATAATATGTCAGTGAGGACATAAGTCCAGAGAGGGCAAAAGTACACACATCCTTTACTCAAGTAGAAGTACAGATACTCGTGTTTAAAGATACTCTGGTGAAAGTAGAAGCACTGACTAAACTTCTTTACTCAAGTAAAAGTAAAGAGGCTTTGAAATGTACTTCAGTAAAAAGTACCCATAACTAGCAGCTGTTTTAAAGAGTACCTGACCTCCCTTTATATTAATAGAACAATAATGTCATTGTTAGCTAATGAATGTTTCCATGCTGAACAACGGCAACATGACAACGTTTCCATTGGTCCCTCTTCTTTAGAGAAGACCAGGAAATGATGGATACACGGATCGTGTTCAAATCAATAGGCACGCAATGACTCTAAATAATAATGATCACGCCACCAAACACACATTCAGACTAAAGGAACCAGCCTGTTTGGAAAATGAGAGAAGTAGAAAGTTCAGGTATTTGTGTTCAACATGTAAGAAGTAGAAAGTACAGGTATTTGTGTTCAACATGTAAGAAGTAGAAAGTACAGGTATTTGTGTTCAACATGTAAGAAGTAGAAAGTACAGGTATTTGTGTTCAACATGTAAGAAGTAGAAAGTACAGGTATTTGGGTTCAACATGTAAGAAGTAGAAAGTACAGGTATTTGTGTTCAACATGTAAGAAGTAGAAAGTACAGGTATTTGTGTTCAACATGTAAGAAGTAGAAAGTACAGGTATTTGAGTTCAACATGTAAGAAGTAGAAAGTACAGGTATTTGAGTTCAACATGTAAGAAGTAGAAAGTTCAGGTATTTGTGTTCAACATGTAAGAAGTAGAAAGTACAGGTATTTGAGTTCAACATGTAAGAAGTAGAAAGTACAGGTATTTGAGTTCAACATGTGAGAAGTAGAAAGTACAGGTATTTGAGTTCAACATGTAAGAAGTAGAAAGTACAGGTATTTGAGTTCAACATGTAAGAAGTAGAAAGTACAGGTATTTGAGTTCAACATGTAAGAAGTAGAAAGTACAGGTATTTGAGTTCAACATGTAAGAAGTAGAAAGTACAGGTATTTGAGTTCAACATGTAAGAAGTAGAAAGTACAGGTATTTGAGTTCAACATGTAAGAAGTAGAAAGTACAGGTATTTGTGTTCAACATGTAAGAAGTAGAAAGTACAGGTATTTGGGTTCAACATGTGAGAAGTAGAAAGTACAGGTATTTGAGTTCAACATGTAAGAAGTAGAAAGTACAGGTATTTGTGTTCAACATGTAAGAAGTAGAAAGTACAGGTATTTGAGTTCAACATGTAAGAAGTAGAAAGTACAGGTATTTGTGTTCAACATGTAAGAAGTAGAAAGTACAGGTATTTGAGTTCAACATGTAAGAAGTAGAAAGTACAGGTATTTGTGTTCAACATGTGAGAAGTAGAAAGTACAGGTATTTGAGTTCAACATGTAAGAAGTAGAAAGTACAGGTATTTGTGTTCAACATGTAAGAAGTAGAAAGTAAAAAGTTGTCAAATGTGTGTGTGAGAGCTCTGTGTTAAACTCCTCACCTGTGCAGTAATGATAACTTCCTGTCTCTCTGCAGGTGTTCAGCCAGTTAAAGTCGGTGCTGGATGGATGCTCGGTGTCTCTCCACCTGGTGGAGGTGAGTCCGGTTCTGAGTGGCGTTCAGGCTCAGACTCTGACGGGGGGGAGCAGCGTGGAGTCGAGCAGCGAGGACGACCCGGTGTTCAGACGAGGGGAAACGAGCGCCGGGCTGCCGGTGTTCTGGTACCGCTGCCTGGAGGACGTCCCTGCAGGTAGAGAGCAGCACTGATGACAATACACATTTTTGTTGTTATTTGTGAGAAGTTTGGTTGTTTTTTTGAGAAAAAAGTAAATAATGAGTTGAAAAGTCACATTTAAAACGAATTTTCTAAAGAAATATTTTTAATTGTAATTTTTCTTGAATTAAGTCATCTTCAAAATGTTTGGTATTTTTCTAAAAATAACTTAATTGGTAGGGTATATTTTCACAAGTATTATTTCAAATTAACCTGACTTAAAAAATGATGAATCATATTAAAAAGATTAAGTGACTTTTCCAAAATAACTACTTAATTTTGGGGAAAACTTTTTTTTCTGGGGGAAATATAATGGGATTTTTGAAGTCAGGTTAATTTTAAATAATACAATAAAGTCAATTTTTCACTCTTGGGGCTTAATAATTATTTTGTTCCTGTTTATTTCATTCGTATAAGAGATATTTGTATCTGCAGGTTAATAATCTCAGTCTCTCTTCCTCTCTCAGGCTTCAGCATCTTTATCGCTCACGAGTTCTTTGACGCTCTGCCCATCCACACATTTCAGGTTTGATTTAAAGCCTGTAAAACTCTTCCTGTCAGAGTTGGTCTTTTTAAATGAGTACTTGTTTGTATTAACTTGTCTATTGTTTGATTAGAGGACGCCTAAAGGCTGGAGGGAGGTTCTGGTGGACATCGACCCGGACAAACAGAACCGGCTGAGGTTCGTCGTCTCTCCGTCTCCCACACCTGCCTCGTCCGCGCTCATACAGGTGAGACACGGGGAATAGAAACTAAGAACAAAGTGATTAGTAGGGATGGGAATTTGAAAGCAAATGTATATTCGAATGTTCAACCCCCAAAAAAACGGTTAACCGATTAACCGAAATGTACATATCCTATAAAAAAAGAAGAATGTGGGAAAAATGCTTACAAAAAAGTAAATAAATACATGTTCAAATAAGTACAGAAACCAAGTCGAATGTGTCAAACGTATTGAACTGGTGATCACAGTTTGAACAGTTGGCAGCTATAGGCCTGCAGCTTTCATGCTTAAAACATAACTTGGTTTTTAAATGAAAGAGGGATCAAAGACGAACAACATAACGGGTTAGGGTAACGTAAGAATGCAGCTATTCAATACTCTTGTTTAAGAATATGAGCATGTCTACTCAGGGGAGAGGCGGGTGCGGAGGCGATTCACAATCAGGCCAGCTGTAGAGAAGACCCTCTCAGCTGGAATGTGGGCATAAGATGAGGTTTGAGTCTGCGTGATCTGTGTGTAGGGAGGGGCAGCAGCCATAGCATTGGCTAGAACTAGCTAGATCTGATGGATTTGGACATGAACGCGAGTGAAGTATAACCGGACGAGAGAGAGAGAGATATGAACACGAGTGAAGTATAACCGGACGAGAGAGAGAGAGATCAGCAGCTCTGCCCGCTGTGAGGGACCGGTGAGCGGAGCAACACACACCTTTAGACCTGACACACTCAGCTATGGCTCTGTCGTATACATTAAATTATTCAATTTGATCATATGTAATCAACTGAGGCACCTGTCCCAAAAAATAAAGAGGATTATTTTTGAAACAGCATGGAGCTCAAACTCTTTCTCTCTCTCAGGTATACCACAAGGTGAGTTCCTTTTGATTTCCTGCTTCTTCACACACACTCTCTCCAGTACAGGTTAGCTCTGAGTGTTAGCATGCTAATGTAAACACAGACCATATTACTTCCAGAACACGTCTCAATGTTTCTGACAGCAACGTTTCTGATTGGCCCGTGGGTGTAAAGCCCGCCCACATTTTAGTAATGTCGTCATGACGCAGCAAATCTGGATCAGCTCCGTTGTTCCCCCGTTTTTAGAGATGTGGGTACGGAGGAGAAGAGAGAGAGGGGCTTGTTTCCTGACACTCTGTGAGTCTCCTGTCACACATTTATGTATAAAAAACATCAAACGGTGCATTTTGCATAATAGCTGACATTTAAAGCATGGAGACATATTGGACCTCTTTGACTGAACTTGAAACGCTTGTGATAATTCTAACCGTACAGTACAGAGCGAGGACGTCTTAATCTTTTAATCTCTGTGGAAATGAACTCCTCATTTAGACTCTCAGAAGGTTTTACTTTATAGCACACATCTGGTTTTTACTGCCCACATTTAAGACATCTAACCGTCTGATTTGGCTCTCTGCAGACTCTTTGAACTTCCTGCCAGAGGCCTGACGTCGTGTTTTTAAATCCAGTCAGTCTCCACGTCCTCAAATCACAGACCGTGAAACCTTAGAGACTGGATTTAAAGGAGTTCCTCGTGGCTCGCTCTGTGTTTTGAAAGTTACACACCGAGTGCTGTCCTTGCCGTTTCTAAGATCCTAAGTGTGTCAGATTGTGACTTTAAACGAGTGAAAACATAATCACATAATATTTTAATCAATCTAGTTTTACTAACTGGGATGTAAACTATGAATTAACGCTCCAATTAGAAACATTTGTATTGTTAATAAAACGATGAAAACCTGCACATCAGAACTTCCTAAATATCAAGATGACGGCTTTGAATTTCCTATTTCTGCTCAAAAACAGTTTAAAACACCCATTTGAATTGGTTTTAAATGTCTAGAGCAGGGGTTCCCAACCATTTTTCCCAAGAGCCTCCCCCCAATTGAATCCTGTTGGAAGTTGCGCCTTATTCAGAAAAGCTTGGTTTGGACACTTTACGGGCAGAAGAAACATTTCTATTGAAAGAATTATACATTTCTGTCTTTTTATGCCTATAATAGCTACTAACTTGAATTGTTATTCAAATTAATTAATCAATTATTTTTTATATTGTATTGTAATGTAGAGACAAGGCTTTTAGTGACAATCATGTATTGCTTAAAAAAATATATATATACTGTATAAAAACAAATTATAAAAAAAGAGTCTAAATGCATGGCTAAATATGTCGCACAAGTAAGCCAGTTTTGCGACCCACTCCTCATCACTGAAATGTGCTGCCAGCGGTGACTTTTTTTCTAAGAGAAATCTTTGCAGCGGCTCTCGTAATTCATACACTCTGGCCAGCGATCTCCCTCGGGATAACCATCTTATTTCTGTGTATAACAGAAGGCGTCTGTGCTCCGCGTTCATCTCCTCACAAAGTTGCTCGAATAGGCGTGAGTTAAGTGCGTGTGCTTTGATGTGGTTGATAACTTTAACAACATCATTCAATACGCTGTGAAGTTCCGGTGGCATTTTTCGGCTCGCCAGCATCTCTCTGTGTATGACACAATGTGTAGATTCACATTCAGGTGCAACCTCCTTAATCCGAGTAGTTAAACCAGACAGCCGTCCGGTCATGGCAGCAGCTCCGTCTGTGCATATGCCGACACAAAAAGACCATTTAAGTTTTCCTGATACGTAATTATCCAGCGTCTTAAATAGTTCTGCGGCTGTGGTTTTGGTTGTCAACGATAGTGCACACAACACATCCTCATGCACATCCTCCTGATAAAGGTATCGCACATAAACAAGCAGTATTGCCCTGTTGTCCACATCTGTTGACTCGTCAACCTGCAGTGCGTACCACGGTGATGTATTAATCCTCTCCAACAACTGTGTCTCAATGTCCTCTGCTATTTCCTCGATGCGCCGCGTGACGGTGCTAGCTGACAGAGGGACCTGTGCTATCTTTTTAACCGCAGCCTCCCCCAAAAGTTCACCGCAAATGTCTTTAGTAGCCGGAAGAATCAATTCTTCACCAATCGTGAATGGTTTTTTAGCCTTAGCTATTCGGTTAGCCACCAAGTAGGATGCTCTCAGTGCACTTGCATTTGTTGTTGCAGAGGCCCTCAGTAATTGCTTCTGTCCTTCTTGTTCCTGCTTTTTTCTTTCAAAGTACTCCAAAGGCTTGTTTTTTAAAGCAGGGTGCTTAGTCTCTAAGTGGCGAAGCAGTTTTGAAGGCTTCATTGCCTCATTGGAGAGCCGGTCACCACATATTATGCACAGCGGGCTTGGTGCGTGGGAATCACCTGTAGCGATAAATCCATATTTTAAGTAGGTCTCCTGGTACTGTCTGTTAAATGCAGCTTTCTTTTTCTTGGTGGGTATAGGCTCTTCTTCTGTCTCCTCACTGGCCCTTTTCCCCTTTGCAAAGAAACTTTCCAAAGACGTCTGTTTTTTACTCATCTTTCTAGCTTGTGAGTTTCTAGCTTGTGAGTTAGCGCGACCGTTAATATTTAATATTAGCGCTAACCGTTAATGTATCACGTGACCACAATATTGACATGTGTCAATCGCATAGGTCAAGCGGTGTCAAGAGTGGGTCACGTGAGTCATAGACGGATGTAACGGGGAGAATTCGGAGAATTTTTCAAAATAAAAGATTGTTCAGACTCGAATAATAAATAAAACGGAAATAATGAAAGTTATTTATTCTTTCTGTGCGGCCCGGTACTTAACGACCCACGGACCGGTACCGGTCCGGGGCCCGGGGGTTGGGGACCACTGGTCTAGAGGGTCCTAAGAGATACTGTAGGAGTATTTTGTGAAAAATCGCGGTTTAATATATTTCCAAAACCCCCAGAACATTTTTAAATGTGTGTCCTTGCTATGGACTCTTACAGCTTTGTCTCATCTTAAAAACTTTTTGCTAAGTTAAATATTAGGAATTGTCTAATAATTACCGATTCTTTTAACATTTCTATTACAAAAATATATATTATTACTATATACTGCTCCTAATAGGATGGGTTAAATGCAGAGGTCAAAGGTCACTGTGTGCATGTATTTGTGACCATTAAAGAGGGTTTCATCCTCCAATTATATATATTAAATTCTTAATGTAAATATTTTATGATAGGCTGACAGCAATTCCCATTAAGATGCATAGTAGATAAAATAACATGTCTATATAATATAATAGCAGATACACTCTGGACTTTACTTTATAATTGGTGTATCTTGTTGAAGTCATTCCTGAATCTAGATGTGTGTTTCCTTGCAGCCTGAGGAGAGGAGGTCTCACGTGGAGGTGTGTGCAGACGGGGGGGTTCTCGTGCAGCAGATTTCTCAGAGGATCATTGAAGACGGAGGAGCCGCTCTGATCGCCGACTACGGACACGATGGAACGAAGACGGACACGTTCAGGGTGAGAGGAAACCCTTTTTCAAGCAGCGGACATTTAAATAGAGTTTCAGAATCAGAAAACCTTTGTTCGTCCCACAGAGGGGACATGTGCTTTTGTTTCAGCAAGAAAAAAAGAGCCACAGACAGTTTTATTACACAAGAAGCATGCATAAAAAAAAATGTAATGTAAATAATAATTTTGTTCAGTTATGTAACAACAGACTACATTATATTGTAATTTATAAAACGGACAAGTCAAATCAAGCAATCTGATTGGTTCTTAGCCGTGATATACTGAGCGTATACCACGGGTAGAATTGTAAGTTACTTTTCACAACAAGTCAGTATCCCTCCGCGTCTGAGAAAAACAGTATACCGTTGGGCTGAAAAGCAAACTACTGGAACAAGAAAGCAGCGGAGAAGTAACGGGGCAGAAGCCCTCCTTTTTGACGCAGCGGTCCAGACATAGACATCAAACGCCAAAACATATTCAGTGTGCAGTTCCTTTGGCGTCCGGCCGAACCACGCCCCTTAGCTGTGATATAATGAGCATATACCACGGCCTGTCGTGAGCTATTGCTTAAATATATATTGGACATGTTTGTTGTTGTTGATATTTAGGTACAATGTGCACATTATTGCTTCTCTGTCTATATAAATATTTTATTTTATTGAATTTCCTCGTCAGGGTTTTAAAGGCCACCGGCTGCACGACGTCCTTTCCTCGCCCGGAACAGCTGACCTCACGGCTGACGTTGATTTCAGTTTCCTGCGGACGATGATCGGAGGGGGCGTGGCCTGTTTGGGACCTGTCACTCAAAAGATGTTCCTGAAAAACATGGGCATCGACGCCCGCATGGAGGTGAGTCCGACAGACGCTACGTTTTATCACTAAAAACAGTAGATTTAACGGTCCAGAGTGGATATGGATTATTTTAGAGCCTGATAAGACTTAGAAACATTTATGCAAGCATGGGTTGACATCACCTTTAGTGGGCAACATGTTTTATTAGGACTATAGCTATTCCTGATTTAGTCTAGTTTTTCTTTTCTTTTCCTAAAACACTGTATAAATGAATATTAGTATATCATATTATCAAAAATGGCCACTGAAGGTGCTGTTTACATGTCCACAAAAGCTCCTTAACATTAATTAAATCAAACATGGGCATCGATTCTCGCATGCAGGTCAGTGTTTTTATCACTAATAGCAAGAGATATAAGGATAAAAGATTGTTCAATCAAAGGTCCTGAGTGGATATGGATTATTTTTTAGTTTTACAGAACACACACCTCTGATTCTGTGGTTCTGGTTCTCCGCAGGTTCTTCTGAGGAACTGCAGTGACGGGCCCACCCGTATGCAGCTGATCAGAAGCTACGACATGCTGATGAATCCGGAGAAGATGGGCGAGCGCTTCCTGTTCTTCAGTCTGCTGCACCACAGCCGGCTCGCCAAACCCAAAAAATCAGAGGGTATGAAGCTGGAGGATAAGAGACCGGCGCCACTTCCTGTGGGCGGATTCACCGAGATCAGCTTCTCCTGAGACTTTCGAGACTCTGGAGACGTTTACAAGCTCGGGACGGACATTACGGGACTTTTCAGAAGATCCTGTTCATGGGACGATACTGTTTATAAAGCTGACATAAAAAAGTATTTATAAAATGTATAACGCCTCCATTGGACTCCTTTGTTTACTTCCAGAGCTTAGTGACATCCAGATGTGACACTCATGCTCCTATTGGCTAGCGCTCCAACACATTGTACGTGATACACCTGAACATCAGCAGGAGAGGACTCTTTAAAGTAGAGACACTACATACTGATATACACCTGAACATCAGCAGGAGAGGACTCTTTAAAGTAGAGACACTACATACTGATATACACCTGAACATCAGCAGGAGAGGACTCTTTAAAGTAGAGACACTACATACTGATATACACCTGAACATCAGCAGGAGAGGACTCTTTAAAGTAGAGACACTACATACTGATATACACCTGAACATCAGCAGGAGAGGACTCTTTAAAGTAGAGACACTACATACTGATATACACCTGAACATCAGCAGGAGAGGACTCTTTAAAGTAGAGACACTACATACTGATATACACCTAAAAATGAGCATGGCCCCGCTGAGGTTGTCGCTCAGGCTTCGTCACATCTTGAAGTCGTTAGCTGTGTGTGTGTGTGTGTGTGTGTGTGTGTGTGTGTGTGTGTGTGTGTGTGTGTGTGTGTGTGTGTGTGTGTGTGTGTGTGTGTGTGTGTGTGTGTGTGTGTGTGTGTGTGTGTGTGTGTGTGTGTGTGTGTGTGTGTGTGTGTGTGTGTGTGTGTGTGGCAAGAAGATCGAGTTCAGGATTTTAATTAAATGATTGTTTCCAAACATCCAGTGTCGATCCCCTTATTCAGGGTTATTTGTTTTGTTTTGCTGAGTCTGAGGATATTACTATTAAAATACATCCAATTGCTAATTATGTTATATTAAGTAACCCGGTAATGGTGCTATGAATATAAAATGAGCAGATGAACAACAAGGATGTAGCATTTGATTTTCCCAAAGTAGACCATTTAATCCCCCCCCCCATCCCCCACATTATGACATTTAACATTTATTGCAAAAATATAAAACGTGAAATAATTGCTCAGGCTGCAGCTCAGTGAGACAATAGCAGCTCGATTCTCAGCTCGTCTTCATCAGAAAAAGTGAGAGAAGCACTCTGAAAATAACTTTAAAAACAAGTTTCTCTGCAAAAGTTGGATGTTTCATATTCTCAATTTAATTCAATGATACCTGAGTCTTAAATAATCATATTTAAAAATACTTAGTTAGCATAGTTAGCTCGTGAAGTGTTTGCCATAAAACTCCTTTTCACAGTGTGTTGTTAACATGCTAACAAATTAGAATGGGTAATTAGTATGCTGGTTAACAATGAAGTGGCTAGCAAAGAGCATTTTAACATGTTAATATTCCTGCGCTAGCTCCGTTAGCTTTCACATTGTAGATACCTACACAGTTAGCTACAAAAGCTAATCTAGGAGGCTACTTAAGAAGTGAAGTTCGAATACATTTCGATGTAAGATTGAAGTTTTATTTAGTAATCAGTTTCAACCAATAGTTTTTCTTCTGTTTTATTCATTTATCAGGTTTCACAAAGCCTTACTATGTAGATGGCAAAGTTAGCATTAGATAAATAGCTTATTATTCATTAGCTGTTGACATATAGCCTTTTAGCATTCTAAGGTTAGCGTTTGTGTGACAAAGCTAACTTTTTTCAAAAACAATGAAAGTGAGATAAGATGATCCACAATCAGAATAACCATAATTAGGTTAAAAGTCTTGGGTTGAATTGTTTTGTCTTTAATATATTGAAATGTTATTTTAGTATGCTAAAGTTAGCATGTGGCAAGGCCAGGTTTTCTGCATTTTTAATGCTGAATTACTTTTTCCAATAAACTTTCTTAGCACATCTCTGTTAAATAAAAGATTTAAGTTTCTCTGTTGCATTATTTTATCAGGAGACAGATCTGTATAACTAAAAACGCTTTAGTGGAGGACAGCCCTCGAGTTTTCTGATAGTTGCCGTAGCATGCCATTGAACCATTGAAAATCTAAAATGTCCTTAACAGGCCACCGTACAAAAACGTAACCTCCGCTAACGCTACGAGATTACTACTAAGATTTTCATCCATCATATAAAATGTAGCTTTCTGCTGCGTAATGAGCGTTACAGATTAAGAGTACGTTTACTTTTGCAGAAGAACAAACCAAAAGTTATTATCAGTGAAATTCCCATTTTTAAAACAGTATCCCAACAATGAAAACATTACAGTCATAAAATAATTAAGACACATTTCTCCTGATATTAACGTCACATAGAAACTTTCCGCACAGCTTTAAGAGATCTAGAAATATGCTATTTGAGCTGAAAAAGTGTAAAAAGTCTCTTAGCTACAGCTTGTCTGGCAGCGCAGACGTTTTATTAAAATCTTCCAGCTTTAGGCTCTCTGTGTGTTTGTTATGGCTTGTAGAAAAAAAACCCTGCTGTAAAATGTGTTAAAATAAAACTCTGGACCTGAATGATTGTCACAGTGTCGTTTCTCAGTCTTTGTCTCCTCGTAGGAAATGTTTTTCACGGTCCTCTTCCATATCGTCCAGGTCGACATAATGAAGTGTTTTGGGGGTAATGAAGGCCTCGCTCGCCAAATAACTGAAATACTGGTTTCACCTCTGATCTTTAACTCCTTGCACCGTCTTGACAAAAAAGCCCTGTCCAATTTTATTTCCCCATAAAAATGCTACTTATAGGTAATATGAATGAACCCGGTGAGAGCGGTGCAGTGATGACGTATTTTTGTAGGCCGGCCCTGAAGGAAGCAGCTGGTTCCCTCGAGAAAAAGCAACAGGATTTCTCCATAGGCTTTTTGGAATATTGTAAAAAATATAAGAACTGCACGTTTTGTTCAGCCGGATAATCTCCACATGTCTACAATACTTTTATAATGTTCGAATCATAAATCTAATGGCCTGAAGCAAAATGCTAACGTTATGCTATAAAGGAACTACAGGCGAGTCCAGCAGCACGACTTCAACGTCACGCCAACTTCAGATCCATATTCAAACACACAGATTCTAAATGGTAAGAGTTGAAGCGTTTGTTTGAACAGTCTGCAGGAGGCAGCTACTTGCTTTCAAGCAGAACAGGGCAAAGTAACTTATACCTCATTCACACCAACGGTGTTTCAGGGCCGGTTCGGAGCTGGAGCTTGAAAAGCACCGGGTTTTCCTGTTCACACCGCAGCGGAGCCTCTTAGCTCCGGAATCCGGTTCATTTCGAGCACCAAAAAATTGTACGGCCAGAGCAAAAGCACCACATACGCCACGCTTACGTCGAGGCGGGGGCAGGGGCGGGATCAACTCCTGAACAACAACAACAAGCCTGCGTTTTATCCAGTTTGTACACAACGATGGAGAAACTTAACAAGCAGCAGTGGTCCACTGAAGAGACCAGCTACCTACTAGGAATCTGGTCTTCTGAAGAGGTACAGAGGAAGCTGGAGCACAATCGGCCATTGTTGTTGTTGTCTGTGTCAGCTGTGAGGGGTTTCCGCGGGCTTTGGTTTTATGAAGCAGGCACGCAAACGGTTACGTCATGACGCGAACGATGACGCAATGACGCAGCACCAGTCGGACTCTGGGCGGTGTGAAAAGAGCCGGAGCTAAACCGAAGAACCGGTTCTGAACCTGAAAAGCTCTAGCACGGAGCTTGAACCAGAGTTGCGTTGGTGTGAATGAGGTATTAGAGGAGTGTTTACGTGTTCGGCGTAATGACGTACAACGGCCTCCACAACTTCTGTAGTCCTATTCAGCCACTTGGGAACAACCATCGTTTCTCAGACATTTACACTCTTCAGAGATCACCAGTGGGGTCACTGCAGATGGATTTAATTTCGTAGAACAAAACGTGATCCGTCTCTTCAATGTGTCTCAACCAAACACCTTATTTGCAGCCATCCCATTGGCTCTGAGACGAGGGAACAGGAAGTGGTGAAATGCTGACTCACTTCTGGGTTTTAGGACTCATCGTGCTATGAATATAAAATGAGCAGTTGTAAAAAAACAAGGATGTAAAAAAAACAAACGCTGTAAAATGTGTTAAAAATAAAAGCTCTCTAGACTTGAATGATTGTCACAGTGTCGTTTCTCAGTCCGTGTGTCCTTATAGGAAACCATTTTCAGGGATCCTCGTCCATGTCGTCCAGGTTTCGGGACATGATGAAGTGTTTTGGGTAATGAAGGTTTCTCTCGTCTGCGTGCTCCTCCCAGCGAGCGTCGTCGCTCTCGTGTGTGATGTAGCGCTCGCCCAGACGCGTCTCGAACTCTCTGAGGTCCATCCAGGTCTGGTAGTCCTGAGGGAGGACGGGATAAACAACATTTAAACCCCAGAAAGCAGGATAAGAGTGACTTAAAACACTTGATTAGCTTATTACGGAGAGTATGCATGATGTGAAGTTCAAAAATCAACATTTATAGAACACATCATTAAGAATAATCGATAACTTAAAGGGGACCTATCATGCAAAATTCACTTTTGTACGTCTTTTCTACATGAATATGTGTCCCCGGTGTTCCAGGGAACTCACCAAGTGTCAGAAAACACAACCCTCTCTATTTTCCTCCATACCCAAATCTCTTAAAAAGGGGCTGCAACGGATCTGATACAGACTGATCCAGATTTGAACACTTCTATGATGTCACAGAAGTGGCGCTACGGCTATTGGGCCAACTCCACCAATCAGGAGGAGACAGCCACGGACATTGCCGTTGGAAAGCTCTGGAGACGCTGTAGTACATATGCCAGGCCTGTAGATGGTGCTGTTCTCACAGAATCAGCCCATGATGCAAAGACAGTGTTACATTGAGAGAAATGAGGAATGGCTAAAATGCATGATCTGTTTGGTATTTTGAAAAATGAAAAGTATAAATATGCCTTATATAGGTATGGTCCTACACTATGTTATTCAAATATAGCATGATAGGTCCACTTTAAATGATAAACATGTTGGAGGTCCATCCAGGTCTGGTAGTGCTACAGGAGGTAGTACATTAGCTTATTAAAGAGGGCGTGTCCGAGCACGAAAGCTTCATTCCTGCTTAAGTTTGAATACTCTTGGTTATTTCACAGGACAGATTTCTACATTACATTTCCTTCAGCTGTCTGAAGAGTCCTCTGGGTTTGTTTTTAGGTTAGTAAAAAGGATATAAAGTGTGTTACCTGCAGCCAGGGGTGGCTCAGAGATTTGTCCACGCTGTAGCGCTTCCTCATCTTCACCTGCAGCAGGTTGTTGATCAGGTCCTGGGCTGAAAGGAGGACACTGAGAGTGAACATCCACAGGAAGTCTGCTTCAGATCGAAAGTTTGATCCACAGTCCTGTCTTCAAATATATTTAAAACATCTGGATTTATTAGATCTAATGTGTTGAAATACTCCTGCATGTATCCAGGTGCTTCTGGTCAACAACCAATAGCTTTTCTTTCACTGAGGAAAAGACGGAAAGTTAAAAACACTAGTCTGCTTCCAGGGGTTTGAGGGGTACATGAAGAACGAGTTTTTTTTCGTTTAATGAGAAATTAGCGGATTTGAGTATTAAAATACCTTCAATGTAAGATGTTTGAAAGATGTATCCCTTCAAAAGTGCCACCATGTTTAGGATTGTGCCTTTAAATCTGACTTTTATCAAACTTTCTGGCTCAGTTTATAATATAGACACTAGTGTCAGAGGTTTTAAACTCACCCTGCTCTGAGATCTGCTTCCAGGGGTTCGATGGATACATGAAGGCAGCGTTTTGGATCTGGTCGTTGATGTCCTCGTCCTCGTTGAAGGGGAACGTCCCGCTGAGGCTGACGTACACGATGACGCCCACCGACCACATGTCCAGAGAGCGGTTGTAACCTTTGCTCCGCAGAACCTCGGGAGCCAGGTACGCCGGCGTGCCGACCACCGAGCGCCGGAACGACTTCTCTCCGATGATCCGAGCGAAACCGAAGTCACACAGCTTCACCTGCAGGAGAGAGGTGGGAAGTGGTGGAGTGCAAACACTTAGTTACTGTACTTAAGTACATTTTTACTTCTTACATGTTGAACACAAATACCTGTACTTTCTACTTCTTACATGTTGAACTCAAATACCTGTACTTTCTACTTCTTACATGTTGAACACAAATACCTGTACTTTCTACTTCTCACATGTTGAACTCAAATACCTGTACTTTCTACTTCTTACATTTTCAAAACAGGTTTGTTACTTTAAGTGTTTCTAACCTGAGGGAAGGGTTCTGCTGAAGTCAAGAGGACGTTCTCCGGCTTCAGGTCACAGTGCACGACGTTCTTGAAGTGAAGATGTCTGAGGGCCACGAGGATCTACAAACACAACGGGAAGAAGAAGATTTAACACAAGGCTGTGGTCTTTGAATCTTTGAGATCTTAAAACAACTCAGACAGGATTCTCAAACCCATGTCTCCCTGCTTCAATGCACCTCTTTTCACCCTCTGTCTGAAACCAGAGCCCAGTCTGCTCTGATTGGTTAGCTCTGTTCTGGTTGGTCAGCCCATACTTCTTTACGTTTACTTGAAGTTTAGTCAGTACTTCTACTTTCACCAGAGTATTTTTAAACACGAGTATCAGTACTTCTACTTGAGTGAAGGACGTGTGTACTTTTGCATCTCTGAATATAGGACATAGAACAAATCAAACCGGTAAAATAGTGCAAGAGAATGTGGCGTTCACTGACCTGCGTGACCAGGAACTTGGTGATGCGTTCAGGGAGCCGGCTCTTCTCACTGGACAGGATGGTCTCCAGCATGTCTCCGTGCAGCTTCTCCATCACAACGAACACCTGCTCCGGGGTCTCGAACATGCACTCCAGGTTCACGATGCCCGGGTGGTGCAGGTTCTGAAGGAAACAGGCGGGAAAACGTGGACAAAAAACACAATTTAAAGTAGTTTTAGTCACTTGAGTTGCTTAAGGAACTCCAATCCAACAGGAAGTTAGAAAACAATCTGAAGACACGTGAAAAACAACTTGTAAAAGATGCATGGGAGTTACTACTGACATATCCTGAGAGGAGTTTAAGACTTTTTTGCTTTATTTATTCAGATTTGATTCTGCTGGACACAAACATTTCTTAACATAAACAAATACAGTATTTAGTCTACTGTACATATACTGAAGGATTGTATATATTTGAGGTAGTCCTGCATTTTACTTGCATAATAACGTTACTTATTTTGATGTCTGACTGCATGTATACTGTATGCAGAGGTGGAAGAAGACTATTTACTTAAGATGCATAAGTGGGTCTTTCTTGAGTACAAGTATCTTTGTAATTACATTTTTGTATCATTTCATATTCCAGCTATTCCTCAAAGAACATGTTTTGGATATCAAGCCATTCAAATTTTTTATTTACATTTTAAGAAATTTTAGTTTTTGTATTTCTACCCCAAGCTTCCAAAAGTGGGTCAAAAATGACCCGCATGCATTTTCTATGGGATCCTATAGGAAAACGTTTTTTTTTCAAAATGTAAAAAAAAAATCTAAAATTATAAATAGTGAAAAATTCTAGATGAAATATTTCTAGTGTGAACCAAAATATAATACTAAATATTATACAAGTGATTTTTCTTAACCAGAGTGACAAGAATGGCATAAAAACACATATTATTCTAATAGGGGTCCTTTTTGACCCACTTATGGAAGAGTGCAGGGTCCAGTCACTCTACGGCAGTGGTTCCCAACCTGGGGGGGCGCCAAAGATCGCAGGGGGGGCGCCAGGCCTCAGATGATTTGAGGCCGAATATCATATTTAGCCCCGAAGCTCTGGAACTCCCTCCCCCAAGACCTCCGTGAGTCTGATTCCCTCACCCTGTTCCATTCCCGTCTCAAAACCCACCTCTTCAACTCTGCTTATCCTTAAACCCGCCCCTCCCCCCTCTGAACCAACATCCTCCTGACTGCTTTTCTGTTTTTGTTTTGTTTTTTGTTTTTGTTTGTGTTTTTGTTCTTGTTTTGTTTGTCGACCTGACTCATAATGTAAAGCGTCTTTGGGTCTAGAAAAGCGCTATATAAATCCCATTTATTATTATTATTATTATATTTAGACTTTTAAAAAAAAAAAAAAATGTATTCTTTTTTTTTTACATATAATTGTAAAGCAATACATGATTGTCACTAAAAGCCTTGTCTCTACATTACAATAAAATATAAAAAATAATTGATTAATTAATTTGAATAACAATTCAAGTTAGTGGCTATTAAAGGCATACAAAGACAGAAATGTATAATTCTTTCTTTAATAGAAATGTTTCTTCTGCCGTAAAGTGTCCAAACCGGGCTTTTCTGGATAAGCACATTTTTAAAGCATAGTTGTCGTCCATGCCGGTTTCAGTTGGATTATTTGTCTCAGTTGCTCCGATCAGATCGGTCTCCTCCATTTTGTAGATTATTTACGACTTTTGAATCCACATAAACACATCGGCAAAATCCGGCTTACTTTGAGCATGTGTTTTAAACAGTTTAATCCCTTTGTGAATTGTTTCCACTTGCGCCGTCCTTTAATTTCTTCATACAGCGGGAATCCAAATGAATGAATCCTGAGTCCAATAACCATCAAAGTCACTCCAATAGAGCTCCTTAGTTACGCTTTGATCCTCCTTTAACTAAACACTTCACATTCATCCAGTTTGCATTTTTGAGACTTTTAAACTTTAATTACCCCCCTTGTGTGTATGTGTGTGTGTGTGTGTGTGTGTGTGTTGGGGGGGAGGCGCAACTTCCAACAGGAGTCATTTGGGGGGGCTCTTGGGAAAAAAGGTTGGGAACCCCTGCTCTAAGGGCATCTAAGGGTTAATAGAATGATAAAATATTCCATTTCAAATAAAGAACTGAGGATAAGTACTCTGTATGCAGAAGGGCTCTTTCCAGATATTATATTATCTTGTTTTATGATTAAGAAATACATGTTGAAGCATTTTAATTGAGTAGTTTGTCACGATGTAACTAGTAGATTAGTAGTAATGTGATAGTGGAGTAAAAATTACAATATTACTCTCTCCAATGTATAGAAGTATATATAGCAAGTATGTCTTGTAAGTGCAGTACTTGATAAAATGTGTATTTGTACGTGCATCTTGAGTATATTCGGTACCTGCAGGATGGCGACCTCGTTCCTCAGCTGGCTCTCCTGTTTGGTTGGAAATCTCATTTTGTCGATGATTTTAATCGCCACGTCTCTGCCCGTCTTCCTGTGTTTACCTGCGGAGGAAAACACTTTAGCTCTCGACTGAAACATTAATCAATTAACTAATTATCTACAGGAAGCAATCTGGATTTAGCAGGAAGACGATCCACACATGAAGTCATTTTCTTAGCCTTTTTATTTGAAGACTTCTGTACTTTCTGCCTGTTTGGTAGATTCAAGAGGTTTGATGTGTTCGATCCGGGTTCTTATCTTGATCTGGCTTTTAACCGTAAGTGCTGCGTGTGCAATTTAGTTTAATGCAGGGATGGGCAACTTGGATGGTGGTGGGGGCCACATCATTGATGTACTGGCCACCAGGGGGCCGCAGATTCACTTGGAACACACACACACACAAATTCCATGTGTTGTATGTAATTATTAACAAATATACTAAGTCTGACATCTTCATTGACATTTTACAATCAAAGGAAACATCCTCCAATAAGCTCACTAAACAAATATCAGTTCACAGAAATGTTATTTAATTAAAGTGGCATGTTTGTATTGAAAAGGTTATTAAACAGTTTAATAAAACTATTTTAAAATATTGGAAAGCACAGAAAATGTGTGTGCATTGAGATTAACCATTAAGATGACATAAACATGAAGTCATGAACACTAACCCAGACATTAGTCTAACTTGAACCTCAGACACTTCACAGCCTGTCTCCGCTGACGCACAATAAGGGTCAACACAGACACCTCAGCCCCCACTCTGCTGTTCCTCAGCGCCGCCCCCCCTCCCTCCGCTGACATTATGAATGAAAAGCGTATAGTAATCATAGATAACACGGCAGGGTCCGTGACCGTTTGTTTTCATCTGATTTCAAATAAACAAAGTCTTGGTTTTTAGAATATTAAACTTGTTTCGCCAAATTCAGAAGATAAATACAACTTTGAAGCTTGTAACCGCATAATTACAAGAGGCAACTTAACGTCACAGCAGACATAACAACAGCCGGTGTTTCTTGTGAGTGTTTCCCCGGGAAACAAACACAATACACACAAACGTGTCAAAGATTATTTTGCGGTATTTGGCTGCCGAACTAAATCATGTACACAGCTCGCAACGTAACTAGGAGTCTAGTGGACGGTATCAGTATTACAAGTAAACAAATACAAAAAAATATATATATATATATTTTTTAATTAATTACGTTGTTTATAAATTAATCTGAGGGCTACCATTTGCCCATCCCTGGTTTAATTGTACTATATGTTGTCCCTCTCACCTCCGTAGACGATTCCAAACTGTCCGGATCCGAGGACTTCGTCGGCAAAGATCTGATACACTGAGCTGATGTCCTGAAAGAGAGATCACACAAGTTGAATAAGACAATTAGTAAGTACATACACATATTTGTTATTGACTGTTCCTTGATTATAAGCTAGAAACACCTTTAAAGCTCTGTGACATTTGAAAAAGGAGGTTTTATTTGGCGTTTCAACCTAAAAACCCTGGTGAGTATGGAAGCCTGGAAGGGACAAACGTTCAATAAAAAACTCTGCAGTAAAGTTAGTAGATGGAGAATTAATTTAGCTCAACAAGTGTTAAAGAAATCAACTTAAAATTCCTCCATGACGATAAATCATATTTCTGGTGGTCCGATATTTACAAACTATAACATTCTTCCATTTTTCTTACCATTTTTTTTTCATGCAACACAGAACAAGTTTTCATAACCTTAGTTTATAATTTACACTTAAATGAGAAGCAAACAGGACTTACCACATTTTCCTGTATCTGGGAGTTTGACACTGATATGCTGATAGAGACTTCTTCTGAACACACACACACACACACACACACACACACACACACACACACACACACACACACACACACACACACACACAGGTTTGTAGATTAACAAGGAGACCATTAACAACACTGACTTCATGTTGGCAGTAAGGAGCATTTGTCTGATGGTTATTCTGTATTCCCAAAGTGCATTTTTCAGCTTCTTACGTCATTTAAAACGTGTCTCCACAGAACATTCACAGTAGAAATGTTGCGTAAGGCTGGTTTTTGTCGTGTCTGTCCATCCTGATCAGACAGAAACTATCATATCAAAGATTTAGAAGCTCTACGGCGGTCGGATGATCCTCTGCTCATTGTGAAATAAACATATCAGTGGATGAAAGCAAGAGGGCGCTTTGTGTTTAGAGGAAGCTGCGGCTCAGAGGGAATTTCCACTCATGAGCTCAGATTGATTTCAGATCTCTGTCCCAGTTTCATCCCTCGCTGCGATCAATACCGACAGTCTGTTTACGTCCAGGTCATCAGACACACACTTTATGTAACGTCACTGACAGGACTACAAACTGTGGGAAGTCCAGCTCGGTTCATTCTTAAAAAACCTCAAAGGAAAAGGCTTTTATTTTGAAAAAGGCTGCTATTGTTTACTATTTATATATAATAATACATGGGATTTTTGTAGCGCTTTTCGTAATGCTCAAAGACGCTTGATACGGTCATGTTTTAATTAAAAAAGGTTGTCTTTGGTAACTTTCTGGTGGTCTAAATCCAACACTTTCTCCGAATGTTTGACATTGAAAGCGTTTCGAGAACTGGAATCTATTCCCAACCCTGAGAGGCTTTTACTTTGAAAAAACGTGCAGGAAGTTGACATTATAAGTTGTTGGATCTCCAAACAGGGGGTGTTTCTCAATGTCGAGGACGCTTCCTTGGTAGGACATGTCCCTCCGAGTCAGGTCCTTCAGAAGCGAGGCAAGAATCCTTCCTCGCCTCGGAAAACAAAGAACGGTGGAACAGGCTAACAGGTGTGCGTCATATGCGAGGCCCCGCCTTAAATGGAGCGCGATTTCCGTCAAAGATTTTGGAAATTGGTCCTTGCGCAAAGCATTGTGGGGATTTTAAGACCGGAGGATATACATGTGCAGCCTCGAAATTTCCCGCAACGAAGTACGCCGGCCTCGGTAGAATTCCAAGCATCCTGGACATCCCAGTCCTTTGGCGGGACTCGATGACGTAGCATCCTTGAAATAGTGGCTCTGGAGCATCCTTCCTTGACATTGAGAAACACCCAGGAACTCTTTTCACACCAACAGAAAATGAGTGTCCCTTTAAAAAACACAGGCATTTTTGCTGAGGATTTTTAAAGAAATGCATCTTTTTAATTGTTATTTCTAGACATATTAAAAAAGAACATTTTAAATTTTAAATTATTTTTTTCACGTATATTTTTAATGAAAGTAATTTATAGATTTTTTACCTTTGAATCAAGATATAATTTGTTGCTATATTTGTATGTTTTATTAGTTTTCTTAATTTTTATGATTGTTAAAACATTTTAACTGACTTTTTCGGACGATTTATAATAAAATTCACCCTTTTTCTGGTTATTTCTCACCCTCAGTTATTTGTGTTTATTTATTTTCCCAAAATATATTTATTTATTGCAAATACTCATATTTCTTCTGTACATATAATTGTTTTTATATAATGTGATTTATTGATTTGTATCCCTTTTTCTGTCCATATAATGTAAGGGTATGTTTCACTCTCATGTGTTGATTTATTTCTGTGTATATGTATTTATTTGATGCATATAAAACACACATTTTCCTGTACATTTATATATATTTTTATATAATGTAAACTATTGATTAATCTATAATGTCTCCCTGGGACTCACTGTGCTCCTTGCCCTGCGCGCTGGCTTTGGGGGTGACGGGCATCATGGCCTGTCGGACGGCTTTCTCCCACCCGGACGCCATCTGCGCCGTGTTGGGATGCTTCTCTCCCAGATTCTCCCCCACGTAGTACACCATGTTCCCCGTGATCACCTCGAAGCAGTGAGGGTTCCCGCCCGGAGGCAAGTTCCCAAAGTCCTTCGCACACTCCACCTGCAGGATCTCAGACAGAGGGATCTCCTGCGGGGTAGAAGACAGAGGAAGTCAAAAACATGGAGATTCAAGCGCCATAAGAGACAGAAGTAATCAAACATGTTGGACGAACTTCCACTTTCAGCTTGGAAACCAAAGACTCAACTAATAAGACAGCTCCTCTCTTCACATTCTGCTAAATTGTACTTTTTATAACCATTTTAAGTGTAATTTTAAGCAATAAAGGCGCAACATATTGTTTGTAAATGATCTTTAACAACTTTCTCACCAAGTACTTTGCAGCACTTAGTGCCCAGTACTTAGTTCCCCCATGGCACTAAGTACCGATCGCGTTCACACCGGAATAAGTTCCCTGAGGGAAGATTAAACAAATGAAGCCGCTGACGTCACTTCTTCTTCTTCTGCTTTGGGTTTACTGGCAGGCCGCAAACAACTTCACGGCGTATACTGCCACCCGAAGTCCCCAGCCGGAAGTCCCTGGAGTTAGGGACTTGCTTCTACTTCCGAGTAAATCGCCAGAACGCCGACACCTCCTCATCTCCACCGCTCCCATGTTTTCTTTTGTGTTGCCATAAGTTATTCTCTCTCCGTTGGTGCGCTGGGTGAATGCTAATGCTAATCATGCTAATACCAGCAAATACAATGGCTTTTTATTTTTTCAGAGTTTTACGAGCCGTGGTTTGCAATTCGCCAAGGCCAATCGAAATTGGTACTTTTTCTCCCCAGGATAGTCCCACCTCTAAGCAGGCACTAAACATGGGGGTACAAATTCTCATGAACTCTTTTTGGTGTGAATGCAAAATCCCAGGAACTATCGGAACTAAACGGGAAAAGTGCTCAGGTGTGAAAGCGCCGATTGACAGCGGGATCTCCTGCCGGGAAGAAAAAACGTATTTCCACTTTCAGCTTGGAAACCCAAACCTCTGGACTGATAAAACATCACCTCTCTTCACATGCTGGTCAATTACACTCGTTGAACCATTTTAAGTCACTTAAAGGTCAAAGGTCTGAGAACGACATTATTTCAGCTCCATCTTAACCCCTCTCCTGTTTCTGCTGAACTGAGAGACTCTCTTTGAACTTGAAGCTTCCCTTCCTTCCTTTCCTAACATTAAAAACCCTCCAACCCCTCCAAGGAAACCCCAACGCTGCCAGATCAAACACACAAGAAGAGGAATATCTCCTCTTCCTCCTCTTCCTCCTCTTCCTCCTCTTCCTCCCCTTCCTCCTCCTCCTCTTCCTCCTCTTCCTCCCCTTCCTCCCCTTCCTCCTCTTCCTCCCCTTTCTCCCCTTCCTCCTCTTCCTCCCCTTCCTCCTCTTCCTCCTCTTCCTCCTCTTCCTCCCCTTCCTCCTCTTCCTCCCCTTCCTCCTCTTCCTCCCCTTTCTCTCCTTCCTCCCCTTCCTCCTCCTCCCCTTCCTCCTCTTCCTCCTCTTCCTCCCCTTCCTCCCCTTCCTCCTCTTCCTCCCCTTCCTCCTCTTCCTCCCCTTTCTCTCCTTCCTCCCCTTTCTCCTCCTCTTCCTCCCCTTCCTCCTCTTCCTCCTCTTCCTCCCCTTCCTCCTCTTCCTCCCCTTCCTCCCCTTTCTCTCCTTCCTCCCCTTTCTCCTCCTCTTCCTCCCCTTCCTCCTCTTCCTCCTCTTCCTCCTCTTCCTCCTCTTCCTCCCCTTCCTCCCCTTCCTCCTTTTCCTCCTCTTCTTCCCCTTCCTTCCCTTCCTCCTCTTCCTCCCCTTCCTTCCCTTCCTTCCCTTCCTCCTCTTCCTCCCCTTCCTCCCCTTCCTCCCCTTCCTTCTCTTCCTCCCCTTCCTCCTCTTCCCCCCCTTCCTCCCCTTCCTCCTCTTCCTCCTCTTCCCCCCCTTACTCCCCTTCCTCCTCTTCCCCCCCTTACTCCCCTTCCTCCTCTTCCTCCTCTTCCTCCTCTTCCCCCCCTTACTCCCCTTCCTCCTCTTCCTCCCCGTCCTCCCCTTCCTCCTCTTCCTCCCCTTCCTCCTTTTCCTCCTCTTCTTCCCCTTCCTTCCCTTCCTCCTCTTCCTTCCCTTCCTTCCCTTCCTTCCCTTCCTCCCCTTCCTCCCCTTCCTCCTCTTCCTCCCCTTCCTCCTCTTCCCCCCCTTCCTCCCCTTCCTCCTCTTCCTCCTCTTCCCCCCCTTACTCCCCTTCCCCCCCTTCCTCCTCTTCCTCCCCTTCCTCCCCTTCCTCCTCTTCCTCCTCTTCCTCCCCTTCCTCCTCTTCCTCCCCCTTCCTCCCCTTCCTCCTCTTCCTCCTCTTCCTCCCCTTCCTCCTCTTCCCCCCCTTCCTCCTCTTCCTCCTCTTCCCCCCCTTACTCCCCTTCCTCCTCTTCCTCCCCTTCCTCCTCTTCCTCCTCTTCGACCACACACTCAGGGTTGTTCTCCGATCAAAAGGCAGGACGTGGGTCAGTGGAGAGAGAGAGTCTCTTTGAGGTGAAGGTCAACGGATCAAAAGGGAGCGACATCAAACGAGCTGACCTCAAATCACTCGCTCATATTTCCATGAAACACATTCTCCTTCTAGGAAGTCCCAAAATAAAACCTGGAAAGTTTTTGTGTTTGACCTCGTGTTGGCTTCCTGAGCTCACATCACATGAGTCTTATTTTGTCCGCTGATTTAGGTAGGTAGGGTACATTCTGACACACACACACACACACACACACACACACACACACACACACACACACACACACACACACACACACACACACACACACACACACACACACACACACACACACACACACACACACACACACACACACACACACACACACACACACACACACACACACACACACACACACACACACACACACACACGCTGAAATCGGACCTGGATCTCCTACCTTGTAATACTTGGCTCCACTTTCGTTCTGAAACAGAGTCAGAGTCTTGCTGTCCAGCCTCCAGTAATGCCTCTTCCTCTGAACACACACACACACACACACACACACGATATATTATTTATACATTATAGAGTTTATTTAAATATGTGTACACTGTAAGACTGTAGGATTAGACAGAGCATTTTTTAGTGCATGTAAATGGTCTGCAAAGGCTAAAATCCCAAAGTTCTGGAACCTAGTGACATCACTACGAGCTTCTATTGGCCAGCGCTCCAACACATTGTGTGTGATAGGCTAAGGGGCGGGACATCTCTAAGCTGTTGACCAATCACAACAGAATTGACCAGTTTTCAGCCGAACCTGAAAATGAACATAATAGGGCCTTTTTTTGTTGTTGTTAGTGTTAGCTTTAAAGTAACACTAACTCAAATACTGTACTTAGGTTCAGTTTTGAGGCACGTTATGATGTTTGTATGTATATTTGTATTCTATCTGGAGCCTGTGTCACTAAATCCAGTTTCCCCACTCATTTAAAAATGATCTGTGTGTTTATATTGTGTATATGTCTTGTGTGTATTTATGTTGTGTGTTTCCTCACCAGGTTGTCGTGGCTGGTGAAGTGAACCATCCAGCCCTCCTTCACCATCGTGGAGCTTTTCCTCTTGGTGTGTTTGATCGACTGAACCAATCGCATCAGAGGGATGTTGGTGCTGGTGGACGGACTGCAGGGAACACACACACACACACACACACACACACACACACACACACACACACACACACACACACACACACACACACACACACACACACACACACACACACACACACACACACACACACACACACACACACACACACACACACACACACACACACACACACACACACACACAGACATCAGACATCATACAGAGGCCCATTTCCAAACCACACCCTACCTACCTACACCCAGGTATGATCCTAAGTTAGAGAATTGAGGTAACCATGAAGTTGTTAACATCTGTATGACGATATTAAATGTCTATCTTGTTGTGCAGTTTAATGAGGGGTAGTGTGTAGGGGGCGGTTTGGAATTGGGCCTATATCAAAGCATCTTTTAGGCCTTAATGGGCAATAAAAAGGTATATCAATATATACAAACATCAGGTTAGAAGCTTCCAAGTTTCCCCTCTACACTTACAACCATTATCCAATTGACGTATTATTACTCTGACAACCAGATGCACATGAGTAGCGCAGAGCATCATGGGTAATCCAGGGTTCTTGTACCTGAAGGCTCTGATGGTCTCGTCGTCTTTCTCTCCGTCGGTGCAGTTTCCCTCGATGAAGAACAGTTTGTCGTCCGTCTCGTCGAGGCTGTGTTCGCTGTTAGCATCACTGTTAGCATCGCTGTTAGCATCGCTGTTGTCCACCTCCATCGTCGCCTCCGAGTCCAGACTGAGACTCGCTGGCTCTGAAAGAAACACACGAGAAATATGTTTGGTGGGTTTGCACATACAAGGAATATGCATTGGTGTTTATTCGGGCACACCTAAACGCAGTAGGACAAATTAAAGATGGAAAAAGCCGAGGAAATATTACAAAAAAAGTGGAAAATTACAAATATTTATTAAATAAAAAAATTAAAAGTGTTTAAAAAGACCATTAATTTACAAAAAAAAGCCATAAATAGATGATAAATTACTGGGAAAGAAAGATCAGTATATATACATTAACTATTCAGTTTTAAATATATTATAAAATGAGTAAAAATGTGGAAAAGACACAAAAATATAAAAAATAAAAAATAAAAAAGTATATATGTATATTATAACATTTTTAAAATAATAAAATAAGTTTTTAATTAATATCATATTCAGTAGATCTCACCTCCGTTGAAGTCCACCTCCCCGAGGCAGTCTCGAGGAACTTTAGCCGCACATCTCTTATGGCAGTTAAATTTACAATCTGCAGCAGAAGAGAAACAGAGAATTAAAAACAGAAACGATGGTGTATCTGTACTCGATGTACTAATCAATTAATCAATCAATAAAATAAAACTTTATTAGAATTAGAATTTGGGTTTTGTGACAGTTATTCCATTAAAGACTTCAACAAAATAAAAGTTTTTTTGTAGTAAATATACATTTCATGGTATCACTTAATCAATCAACCAATCAATACAATACCAGTCTGTTCCCCTGTCATGTTATAGCTCGTAATCACAACATACATGATGTAATTAATAAAAAGGGTAAAAGTACCATGTCTCTCTTCACCTGTCACGTGATCACTTCACAAATTAATTAATAAATAAATACATTTAAAACGTTTTTTTTAATGAAATAATATAGCGAACGGATTAGCAAGAAATACATAAATACAGTTAAATGAATGTATCTAGAGAAAGCCAGATTAACTTGATACATATTGTTCCTCCTGAGTGTCACCTTTGCACTGCATGCCCTGCCTGAAGAGCCCCTTCAGCAGCCTCTTGCAGAGCTGGCAGATGGTGGGCCGGGTGTAGGTGTGCACGGAGAAGGTGTGCGGCACTTTGACCCGGCCCAGAACCATCTTCTCCATCCAGATGGGACGCCCGCTCAGCAGGGAGTCCCGCTTCACTGCGCCCAGCAGGGGGCGCTGGAGAGAAGATGTTCAATCAATCAATCAATCAATCAATCAATGCTTATTTATATAGCCCAATATCACAAACGTTACATTATACGTCTCAGTGGACTTCACAGTTTGTACAGAATATCGATACGATCCCCTCTGTCCTCGGACCCTCACATCGGACAAGGACACACTTCAGAGAAAAGTAAACAAACTACATTTTATTATTACAGTATACTTGTTATCAGAGGTGGGAGAAGTACTAAAAGTAGAAGTACTCAGATATTGTACTTGAGTAAAAGTAGAAGTACTCAGATATTGTACTTGAGTAAAAGTAGAAGTACTCAGATCTGGTGCTTGAGTAAAGGTAGAAGTACTCAGGTCTTGTAGTTGAGTAAAAGTAGAAGTACTCAGATCTTGTAGTTGAGTAAAAGTAGAAGTACTCAGGTCTTGTAGTTGAGTAAAAGTAGAAGTACTCAGATCTTGTTCTTGAGTAAAAGTAGAAGTACTCAGGTCTTGTAGTTGAGTAAAAGTAGAAGTACTCAGATCTTGTGCTTGAGTAAAGGTAGAAGTACTCAGATCTTGTGCTTGAGTAAAGGTAGAAGTACTCAGGTCTTGTAGTTGAGTAAAAGTAGAAGTACTCAGATCTTGTAGTTGAGTAAAAGTAGAAGTACTCAGGTCTTGTACTTGAGTAAAAGTAGAAGTACTCAGATCTTGTGCTTGAGTAAAGGTAGAAGTACTCAGGTCTTGTAGTTGAGTAAAAGTAGAAGTACTCAGATCTTGTAGTTGAGTAAAAGTAGAAGTACTCAGGTCTTGTAGTTGAGTAAAAGTAGAAGTACTCAGGTCTTGTAGTTGAGTAAAAGTAGAAGTACTCAGGTCTTGTACTTGAGTAAAAGTAGAAGTACTCAGGTCTTGAAGTTGAGTAAAAGTAGAAGTACTCAGATCTTGTACTTGAGTAAAAGTAGAAGTACTCAGATCTTGTACTTGAGTAAAAGTAGAAGTACTCAGATCTTGTACTTGAGTAAAAGTAGAAGTACTCAGATCTTGTACTTGAGTAAAAGTAGAAGTACTCAGATCTTGTACTTGAGTAAAAGTAGAAGTACTCAGATCTTGTACTTGAGTAAAAGTAGAAGTACTCAGATCTTGTACTTGAGTAAAAGTAGAAGTACTCAGATCTTGTGCTTGAGTAAATAATCAAGTAAAGTACAAGTTCCTCAACATTGTACTTAAGTACAGTACTTGAGTAAATGTACTTCCTTCACACCTCTGCTTGTAATTGATACATGTCAGCAATGTATGAACAACACATCCGGGTTGTTGTGACTTGGTGATGATGGAATGATATATTGTGCCGCCCTTTATTCCTTTAATATAACATCACCCTTCTAAGGCCTTTTATAGAGAGTAACTGAAATGAATTCAGGCAGAGTCCCTGATGTCTTTCTTCCCCTGGTTACGTGTGTTCCTCCCTGCTTTAAAGCGGCCAGAGGGGAGTAAAGGGAGGTGGAGCAGCAGAGAGTAACGTGGAGCACAGATGAAATCTCCTCTCTGCAGAACAATGGCCGTCCTTGTGCGGCGAGCAGCTTACAGGCGAGGTAAGAGCAGGAAGCATGTGACACAATGGGCCTGAACGAGTCCAGAGCAGCAAGAAACCCACGGGGGGTTCGTCAGGAACTGTGTGACGTGACCTGATGAGGACGTTGTTTCTGTTTACATGCATGAAATGACTTCATCCTGATGAACTGCAGCATGTCAACAAGCTGATTGACTTAAACACACACACACACACACACACACACACACACACACACACACACACACACACACACACACACACACACACACACACACACACACACACACACACACACACACACACACACACACACACACACACACACACACACACACACACACACACACACACACACACACACACACACACACACACACACACACACTCTGGTCATTTGTTATTTAGAATTAAATAATTATTATAGTCCTCATTATTTTTATTATTTACGTATTTTATATTATGTTTAACTTCATTACTATTTAAAATATGTTTAACTATTATTATTATTATTTTATTATTAATGTATTTTTTTATTTTTTTATTATTATTTATGTATTTTAGACTAAACCAATAAACACAAATAAATCAAAAATTAGATGCGATTTTGCATTCATGAGAATAAGAATCTTTCCTCTTTGTGTTTAGATGGTTCAGAGAGTGTGTGTGTGTGTGTGTGTGTGTGTGTGTGTGTGTGTGTGTGTGTGTGTGTGTGTGTGTGTGTGTGTGTGTGTGTGCGTGATGTAGCTGATAAAAGTGTGTCTGTTAGTGTGAAGCTCTGATTGTGACTCACTCTGTTCGCTGGTTTGAACGGGATGGAAAATCCACTGGATTGCCTCCAGCTATCAGAGTGTGTGTGTGTGTGTCTGTGTGCGTGTGCGTGCGTGTGTGTGTGTGTGTGTGTGTGTGTGTGTGTGTGTAAAAGAGAGAGAGCCAAAGAGGGGGGGTGACTACTGGAAATGGCTAATTGGTTGGTTGCACAACGTCATGCTGCTAGTTTGGAAAGTGTGTGTGCATGCATGTGTTTATGTGTGTGTGCGTGTGTGTGTGTGTGTGTGTGTGTGTGTGTGTGTGTGTGTGTGTGTGTGTGTGTGTGTGTGTGTGTGTGTGTGTGTTAGTCATTTACACATGTGTCTCTCTCTAAACTGATTCTTGTCTAACAGCTCATCAACATGCTTCTGTTTGAGTCTAAACTCTAAAACCTCTTTCCTATACTGCACTCCCAGCATGCATCTGGGCGAGAGGCAGGGTATATTCTGACACACACACACACACACACACACACACACACACACACACACACACACACACACACACACACACACACACACACACACACACACACACACACACACACACACACACACACACACACACACACACACACACACACACACACACACACACACACACACACACACACACACACACACACACCAATGAGTTTCCAGTTCACCTGACCTGCACTTGTTTGGACTCTGAGAGGAAACACAGACTGGAAACCCTCGGCAGAGAAGAAGAGTAACCGAGTACATTTACTCCAGTACTGTGTATAAGTACTGTGTATAAGTACTGTGTATAAGTACTGTGTAATAATACTGTGTATAAGTACTGTGTATTAATACTTTTTTCATCTTAATAATTTGTAATCCTTTAAAACAAATTAAGAGAAAGTACAATTAGCCGTTCCTCAGTCAATTAAAATATTTAGATGTCATTAATAATAATAATCTAAAAGTGTAACACACAGAAATGAAATCACACACACTCATAGTTATTACTACTTTTGACGCTTTTTCAGACATTAAAGACTTAAGTCAAAGATTTCTTAATTTAAATCCTAACTTTTTTATGAGGCAAAGCAAGAAAGACGTTTTTAACTCAAAGTATCTGCAGTTGTGAAAGGAAGATTATGATCCATAAGGATTGGCCAGATTGTGATAATGATGGTTATTTGTTCAGCCCTGTTTTCACTGCAACATTTCTCCAAATAAACTCCTAAAGCTACAGTTATTTTGATTTTGAAAATGTTGAAATAATGGCCACAAATAGAGTTATTTTACCTCCTGAAATATAGATTAATAAAATATTTCTGAGACATGAAATACGCTGTCTGTATTCACCGTAAACCCGATTGAACCTGATGGTTTCTGCAGAGTTTTGAAATACTGGAGTTCACAGAGGCATTGATTTCCTTAAACAAACACACACTCTGTTCATTTGCTCTTTAACTCGACAAGAAATCTATCATCGTTATTAATATCATCATTTTGGTATTTTTCATTATATTAATTTTCATTACTATTTACAATATGTTTGAACTTTTATGATTATTTAATATTATTATACCTAAAATATGAATGTATTATTTTGATTATTTTCTAATATACTTGTCGTATTTTTTTGTTATTATTAATTATTATTATAATTTTTTTAATTATTATAATTTTTTTATGAACACTTTTTTATATTTGTATTGTAAATAATCGGTAAAAGACTAAGCAAAGAAACAAAATTAAAATAAATCATGAAGGATCCCACCCTCCTGCGGTCTGTATTCACTGTGAACCTGATTGAAGCGTTGTGAAATACAGGATTTTTCCGAGGCATTGAACTCACCTCTTCCTGAGGAGTGGCGGGTAACTCGTTGGACGGGGGGCGAGCGACGGACAGGACGCTTCCCGGCAGCGACACGTTGGACAAACGTCTCTTCTTCGCCCCGCTGCAGTTGTTGGGGATCTTGAACGCACATCTCTTATGGTAGTTCAGGCCACACCCTGTAGGGAGGAAACAGTGTTTTAACATCATTTAATCATCCTGTTGTTTGGGCAAAAGCATTTCATGTATTCATTGCTATACCACAGAAACACTCGCTGCACACGACTTCCTGTCGTTAAGTTTAATTGACAGGAAGCTTGTGTGAATTGTTGTAAATACCCTGGCACCTGTTTCACTGTATTTATATTAAGACTTCTGTATTTCAGGTGGTGTAAGTCTGTTTCCTGTCATTCATTTTGTGTTTACATAATGTGGGCTCGCTGATTAGCTAATCATAGAATCTCTGTTTTATAATCACCAGGTGTGACACTGCTAAGCTAAAGGTGGCTAATGTTGGGCTATAAAGGAACTACAGCACGGTCACATGACTTCACGTCACCACCGCTAAGCTAAAGGTGGCTAATGTTGGGCTATAAAGGAACTACAGCACGGTCACATGACTTCACGTCACCACCGCTAAGCTAAAGGTGGCTAATGTTGGGCTATAAAGGAACTACAGCACGGTCACATGACTTCACGTCACCACCGCTAAGCTAAAGGTGGCTAATGTTGGGCTATAAAGGAACTACAGCACGGTCACATGACTTCACGTCACCACCGCTAAGCTAAAGGTGGCTAATGTTGGGCTATAAAGGAACTACAGCACGGTCACATGACTTCACGTCACCACCGCTAAGCTAAAGGAGGCTAATGTTGGGCTATAAAGGAACTACAGCACGGTCACATGACATCACGTCACCACCGCTAAGCTAAAGGAGGCTAATGTTGGGCTATAAAGGAACTACAGAACGGTCACATGACTTCACGTCACCACCGCTAAGCTAAAGGAGGCTAATGTTGGGCTATAAAGGAACTACAGCACGGTCACATGACTTCACGTCACCACCGCTAAGCTAAAGGAGGCTAATGTTGGGCGATAAAGGAACTATAGCACGGTCACATGACTTCATGTCACCACCGCTAAGCTAAAGGAGACTAATGTTGGGTTATAAAGGAACTACAGCACGGTCACATGACTTCATGTCACCACAGCTAAGCTAAAGGAGGCTAATGTTGGCCGTGAAGACGTTTAGTCGTCTAATTTAGATCGTTTTTTTAGCGCTATCTTCTGGTAAATAATAAAACCGTGTTACCTTCACACTTGAGGCCCTGCCTGACGAGTCCCCACAGCATTTCTCCACAGTCGTCACAGAAAGCCGGAGCTTTGTAGGAGTGAACGTAGAGAGCGTGAGGTCGGATCTGGAAATCCTCCGCTGTGGCAAGAGCTGAAATAATAAAAACACAATACAGTCAAACAACAACAACAACAACAGACAACATGGGACGTTTCCCATCCTGAAACTGGTTTGGATCTTCTGTAAAAATCCTTGATTGCTCGTCAGTAAAGCTTCTGTTATTGTGAAATGAGTTCTGCTTTGGTTAAATACAAATCATAACAACCTCTACTGATAACATTCATTTGAAAAGAGCCGTGTTTAGAGGAAATCATGATCTTAATCTTTTGGTAAAACTCAGTTAAAGTTCCTTTTTGAGGGCATTTAAGAGCTTTTTTAAGCAAATGTTTTGTTTTGTGACGTTAATGTCAGATGCATTTTGTAAATAAGGTTGTTTTAAAGATGTCACAGTAAAAAAAAATGTATAAAGATGTTTTCCTTTTTTTTAAATCCTGTTTTAAGAAATGTTCACATAAATTAAAAATAGTTTTCCCTTGAACGGTAACTCCTAACGTCCGTCACATGGCGTAGATATTTCAGACGGTTACAGAGTAATGGCGCCACAGCCTCATCAAGATAAACGTATTGACCCTCAAACGAGATGACCTCCTGATAACGTGCGTCCTGTTTGAGCCTGTTTGACAAGATAATGATCAATTAACTTAATTAACTTAAAAACTGTGAGTCTCTGAAGTTTCCCCCTCGTTCAACTTGTTCTGCAAACTCTATAATCAGATACAAAGAATGCATTAGCTGCATTACATACAAACATACAAGATATATGAAGGTATTAAATATATAAAAACATGTAATTTAAGATAAAAACAAAAGGAAATAATAAAAAAAGATTAGAAGTTGTTATTTAAAAACGTATTGAAATGCTTTATTTGTCAGGCTGTCAGACTCAAAGACAAAAACATTCAATGCATGTTATATTCAGGTTAGCGTTGAGCGATGCCTTCACTGTCCCGCTAACGTGGGAGAAAGAAACACTCTGATCTCTGCAGGCTTTTGCAGCAGCAGGAAGCGGTCGGGGTTTCATTTACAGTCTCTGGTTTGAACCTTCACACCTCTCCGGAAACAAAGAGCTTCATATTTATGGTGTGTTTGGAGAAAGATCTGAGGAGAGCTAACCGCTAACACTTAGCACGAGGAGGAGGAGGAGGAGGAGGAGGAGGAGGAGGAGGAGGAGGAGGAAGCTGAGAAATAAACGGGGGTTTTAAATTGTTAATTAAAAATATAAAAAAGTCAATACAAGTTGCTCAATGTTAAGGCTATTACATTTTTAGATATAAGTTATTTTAACTTAGTTTTTAAGGAGCTATATTTATAAATATGATTATAATTTGTATTATTTATTTTTTTCTCTTGTACATGTTAATCGTCCTATAGCTTAAGGAAAGTAAAAAGTAAGACTTTATGCTGAGTTAGACAATGCGGTGAAACTTTGCAATAACAAACAGTGCGAGGGATACAAAGGTGCACGATCAAGGAGGATACGTCTGCGGTGTTTGGCTTTGCGGCGCTTTTAGTAAACGCTGGCGGTTTCATCAAGTTGTTGAATTTGCATGTGTTTCAGAACATTTGTGTTTTTATATTTGCATTGTTTCTGAAGCTGCAGTGTTTCTCCTAATGGAAATGTTTTGGGCGCTTGCAGCTGGCAGTCACCGTACGTTTGGGGGTTTAGAACACCTCTTTGTTGGTTGCTGATGCAAAACTACTGGACGAGACAAGCATCCACATCTAAAGCTGTACGTTAAAGATCTTTGGGCTCTGGACGGTTTGTTGGACGAAGAGAAACATGAAACACGTCACTTCAGGCTCTGGGGGCTTCTGGTTCAAGGGTCATATTTAAAGGATGCTTGTTTGGCTTTAAAGCTCCCATGTCATGCTTCTCTGGTTATTACCCGTCCCCTTGTGTGCTATGAAGGTTGTTCTGCATGTGAACGGTCTGCAGAGTCAAAACCCTCAAAGTACACCCTGTAGGGAGTAAAACTCTAACACAGAGAAGACCTGTCTGTGCTGCCCCAGAACGCCTCGTTGGAGATCTCTCTTTTTCCATTGTTTACTTCTTGGGTATAGTGACGTAACGTAACGGCTCCGCGGATTGGTCCGTTACGTTTGGACCAATCCGCGGACTTCCTCACACACACACACTCGGCGGGACGTTGCGAGGCTCTGTGCTGCGAGGAGCGGGACACTGTGAGCTGCTCTCTGGTGAGGGGTCGGCGAGACAGCGAGAACTCAGCCTGAGCACACACACAAACTCCCAGCCAGGCTGCGGGTGTGTGTGTGTGTGTGTGTTCGGGCTGGGTTTTGCTGTGTCTCGCTGTCTCGCAGACGGCCACTGGGCTCACAGGGAGGGGGGGGGCAGGAGCTCCAACAAGCCGTGTAGGACAGAGAGTGAATACACATACTATACAGAGATGCTGTATGAGAAACCAATGTGAGTTTGGAACATTGAACAAAGTAAATCTATTCTAGTAAACCTCAACAATGGAACTATGATCAGTAGAGATGGCCATGACATGGGAGCTTTGAGAAAGGCTAATTGGAAAGGAAATCCATGAACTATTTCACGGGCACTTATTCCACGATCTGCCCGACGAAGAGGCATTTGGTAAACATATTTTTTAAACACTAATATTTTGAAATGTTATAACGCAAAGTCAGCGAGCATTTATTAATGACATCTTTCAGCATTTACTCCCAAGTCTTAATCTGACAAAGGCCACAAGACGCTGAGACACTAGAACACTGACTTGGTTCATGGAGGACAATCTACATCTACTCTTTGAAATAAAAGACGAGCTAAACCTGCAGTTAATTCCTTCTTTTGGTAAACCTCTAAACTCTGAAGCACGGTTGTTGTTGTTATTATTGTTGTTGTTGTTGTTGCTCACCCGACAGCACCACCTCCACCAGGTCTCCTTCGTGGATCTCCTCCGCTGAGCTCAGTCTCTGAAGAATGTTCTCCGAGGTCAGGTCGTGACGGAAGAGAAGGATCTTATCGAACATCCCAAAAAACCCACATTCAGGGAACTGAGGAAGAGGAGGAGGAGGAAGAGGAGGAGGAGGAAGAAGAACAGTTTGACATGTTGATTGAATGCAAGCAATTGTTTGAATGTTGATCTTGTGCTTTAGATATTAAAGTGTGATTTGTAACATCACGTAGGTTTTGTTCTCTGCTATGTTTGGTTATTATTCAATTATGACACACCATCATTTCACCATTTAAATTGTTCCTAAAATAAACCATTACCTCATCTTTTCATCAGATGTGTAAAGAAACACTTTCGAGACAGAACTCTGCAGTTTCTCTTCAATCAGTTTTCAGGTGTTTCAGTAAAATAAACATTATTCAAACCCAAGATCAACGACTGAAATAACATTTATGCCAAGTTAGAAAAAAAAAAGCTTTTTATTGTTCTCATACTGCATCACCTCTTTTCACCCTCTGTCTGAAACCAGAGCCCAGTCTGCTCTGATTGGTTAGCTGGACGGCTCTGCTTCTTGCCCAAACAAGTTGTTGTTTTTTTACAACATGAGTCATGGGTTTTATTTGGAAGGAGGATTTCCTCACAGTTCTGCAGAAAATGAATAACAAAGAGACGTGTGTGTGTGTGTGTGTGTGTGTGTGTGTGTGTGTGTGTGTGTGTGTGTGTGTGTGTGTGTGTGTGAGCACTGGTGTGTAGCCATGTGGATAATGATGCCCGGTGTCAGTGACAGGACATCAGATATTATTCATGATGTACAGTCCCTGTGTGTGTGTGTGTGTTTTTGTCTACTTTTCTAAAAGTTTCTGAGTGTGTGTATGTGTGAGTGTTTTGTGTTTGTGTGTGTGTGTGTGTGTGTGTGTGTGTGTGTGTGTGTGTGTGTGCAGCCTCATCACCTGTTGCTCAGGTTTCCTGCTGCATGCTAACTGCACGCTGCTAACATCCTGCTAACACAGGAAGCTGCTTCACCTGCATGCGTGTGTGCAGGCTGCAGAGAAATCCAGAACACACACACACACACACACACACACACACACACACACACACACACACACACACACACACACACACACACACACACACACACACACACACACACACACACACACACACACACACACACACACACACACACACACACACACACACACACACACACACACACACTTTTAAAAACGTAGACAAACACACACACATGCATGCACTCTCACTGATACGCTCACACACAAAAAAAGGGCCGGGACTCGATTAAAAAGATTAGTCTAATTAATTACAGGCTTTGTAATTAATTAATCGAAAATAATCGCATTTTTAATCACATATAAATATTTGACCTGAGAACAGTGAGAAGCAATTTTTTTCACATGGATTTTAGTATACCATTGAATAATGACTGAATACATAAGCTTAAGCAACAAAACATTGTTTATTTTTTTCAAGGTGGAACACTGGCCATAAAGTGTAGCAATAGCATATTTAGGAATATAGTACATTTCAGAGATTCAGGTAGCCTATAGGTAGGTAGACCTTCTGTAAACTATAACACTTTGTTTTTGAAGTAAAACACAATACTTTCAAGTACATTCAGAACATTGGAAACCCTGACTATTAGAAAACATCTCTCTGTTGCTTCCATAACAGACTTTGTTGATTTACCAACAGTTGATTTAAAAAATCTAATACATTTCAGTCCAACTCTCTCAATAACCTTGGCCAAAACAATAAACAGTTCAACATAAAGTGCCAGTTGCACCAACAACGTAATAAATAGTTCAACATAAAGTGTACCATTTATAATAAAATAAAAAAGTGCCAGTGATTGACCTCAATCCCTCCTATTCTTCCAATATCCTGATGACAAATAAAATCTCTCTGTTGCATAGGCCACTGTTTGATCAACGCGAATTGGGTGTGGGTCCTTGTACTCCGAGTCGGGCTAACGTCCACGCTAGCTTCCACGCTAGCTGCTATATGTTTTGCATTGAGGTGATACTTGAGGCTTGATGTGCTGCGGTGATACGCAAATTCCTTTTTGCATAATTTGCAAACAACCGTGCTCTTATCGACGCTTCCATCCGTCCGTTTTTTAAAACAAAATGTCCCATCCACGGGGCCAACCAAAGCGGTCTCATCAGCTTCTTCGTTCATGTTTGACTATTGTTCACTGTGGTTTGTTGTTGTCTGAAGTCATGAACGTTAGTTGGTGCTCCACTATAATCGGTACGCCTGAAACTCATCCAGTGAGAAACGTTCCGCGGTGCAAATATAAATGCGATTGAAATGCGTTTTTTTACCGCGTTAATTTTTGTGTTAAAGTTAAAGTCCCGGCCCTAAAAAAAACACACATTTGAATCTACTACTAAAACAATGATGCATTGTTGGACCATGTTGGCCTACTCTGTCCAGAAAGTTGAGTAATATTGTTCTAATTGTGTTCCCCTTTCTGATGGTTCTGCACTAAGAGTCTCTCTGAGTTTCTGTCTGGTCCTTTTTCTTCTTAAATGTTGAGTCACGTTGTATTTTCCCTTCTCTTTCCTGGCGTTTCACAACTTTCTCTCTGGCCCTCCATTGTGTTCATTCTGAGACGCTTTCTAGTCTTTCTGTTCCTGTAATCTTTTGGCTTCTCTTCGCCTCGTTCATATTTCTAACATCTTCTCATATATCCTTTGTGTGACACACTTGAAAGAAGCTGTTACAGATTAAATATGATCCCATCTTTATCCCCCGCACGGTGACCAACTCTCCCTCTGTGACGGAGCAGAAAACCTCTGGATGACGCAAGAGATCAGCTGCTCTTTCTGTGAGGTGAGCAGAAACAGAAGCATAATGGACAGAGTGTGTGTTTAATACACACTGATCCCCTCTATGGTTAATCCCCCACTAACCAGGCTTAACCTCCACACACACACACACACACACACACACACACACACACACACACACACACACACACACACACACACACACACACACACACACACACACACACACACACACACACACACACACACACACACACACACACACACACACACACACACACACACACCAAACTGAAGCCACATTTCTTTACGACCCCAAACCTACCGTCAGGGTCAAACAGGTCGAAACCTCCAGGCCTGGCCGTGACCTCTGACCCCCGAGGAGACTGTGTGTGTGTGTGTGTGTGTCTAACTTTAGGGTGTGTTTTTATCAAGCTGTGGGAAGGGAGATATCCGTCACCTCTAATCTGTGCAGCACTCAGACCATCGGAGAGTAAGTGTTCACGGAAACCAATAATCCTGATTCTGAAGGGAGTACAGTACACACACACACACACACACACACACACACACACACACACACACACACACACACACACACACACACACACACACACACACACACACACACACACACACACACACACACACACACACACACACACACACACACACACACACACACACACACACACACTTCTTGGGTTTATATAAGTATACATTTTTTATTTCATTCATTACGTTAAAAATGTTTCAGTGTTTTTCTATTTATTATTACATGCTTTACTCTCAAATAACAATTTTAATCCAAGACACAGCACAGTCCCTTCTATTCTTGTATTTCATCTCTATTTTAGTTTCTTTTAAATATCATTTAATTGGCTTTATTTACTTTTTAAAATATATTTAGATGCATTTTTTTAATGTTTATTTCCCCCACGTCTTAATGCCTTTCATCGGTTTTGTTACGCACCATGCCTTGCCTCTAGAAAACTCGTGTTTTGCACTTCAGGTTAACATTTTGTTGTTTTCCATTCTTAAAATAAGGTTAAATCTGATCTATCATTTCCTAAAGTATCAGACGGTGACCTTTTCTGTTTTTACAGACGAACACACGGGAGCTTATCGTTCCATATTTCCGCCGACAGGTTATAAAACATCTGAACAAACAGATGACGAATAATCTGAGAGCCTTTCAGCTGCAGTAAAACTCTTCAACACACACACACACACACACACACACACACACACACACACACACACACACACACACACACACACACACACACACACACACACACACACACACACACACACACACACACACACACACACACACACACACACACACACACACACACACACACACACACACACACACACACACACACACACACGATGATGGGAAACATGGAGGTAAACAGACGTCTGATTTGTATCCGCTCTCCGTCACCTCGCAGGAAACAACAGGAAGTGGCGAGGGGGGGGGTTTCATTCATACTGCTGTTAGAAAAGGATACTGGTAAAACACACACACACACACACACACACACACACACACACACACACACACACACACACACACACACACACACACACACACACACACACACACACACACACACACACACACACACACACACACACACACACACACACACACACACACACACACACACACACACACTATATTATATGTATTTTGACACACACCATGTATGTATTTTTTCCTCTGAGGTTAAGTATGGTTAAGTAAGCTTCTTTGCATTTGACAATAAAGCCTTTCAAATCTTGAATCTCAACGTACGCATACTGAGTACATTGCTTTTAATGCTTGGAGTACATTTGGATATTACTTCTAAGTAGTACTTTAAGACCATACTATTTATAATTTCACTAGAGTGACGGATCTGAGTGCCTCGTCCAACACTGCTCACAGATTAAGCCATTAATGTGTGTACCTAGAAAAGCACTATAAAAATGAAATGTGTTAATATTATTCTGCTTTCTAGGGTTTTCCCTTTCCTCTAGTCTAAAACGTATAACTCACGAGAGTCTAGTGTGTTATATATGTTTTTGTGCATGTAAATGGTCTCCAGAGGCTAAAATCCCTGCGTTCCTCTCCCACACGCTGCTCATTTTCAGTATAGTATTTCTGTGTCTCTACTTTAAAGAGTCCTCTCCTGCTGATGTTCAGGTGTATATCAGTATGTAGTGTCTCTACTTTAAAGAGTCCTCTCCTGCTGATGTTCAGGTGTATATCAGTATGTAGTGTCTCTACTTTAAAGAGTCCTCTCCTGCTGATGTCCAGTTGTATATCAGTAAGTAGTGTCTCTACTTTAAAGAGTCCTCTCCTGCTGATGTTCAGGTGTATATCAGTATGTAGTGTCTCTACTTTAAAGAGTCCTCTCCTGCTGATGTTCAGGTGTATATCAGTATGTAGTGACTCTACTTTAAAGAGTGCTCTCCTGCTGATGTTCAGGTGTATATCAGTATGTAGTGTCTCTACTTTAAAGAGTCCTCTCCTGCTGATGTCCAGTTGTATATCAGTAAGTAGTGTCTCTACTTTAAAGAGTCCTCTCCTGCTGATGTTCAGGTGTATATCAGTATGTAGTGTCTCTACTTTAAAGAGTCCTCTCCTGCTGATGTCCAGGTGTATATCAGTATGTAGTGTCTCTACTTTAAAGAGTCCTCTCCTGCTGATGTTCAGGTGTATATCAGTATGTAGTGTCTCTACTTTAAAGAGTCCTCTCCTGCTGATGTTCAGGTGTATATCAGTATGTAGTGTCTCTACTTTAAAGAGTCCGCTTAGAGAAGTCCCGCCCCTTAGCCTATCACGTACAATGTGTTGGAGCGCTAGCCAATAGCAGATAGTGATTTTAGCTCTGCAGGCCATTTACACTAAAACCTAGAAAACCAAAAAGCATAACAGGGCCTCTTTAAAGATCTCACCCAACCCGAGAAATTTGAGGCAAATGAGCGTCAGATTTCCAGGTGAGATTCGACCCATCAGACCGTTTCAGATCAGGTTATATTATTTAATGGAAGCTTCCTGTCTCTAATCAGATCCATAGGTACAGGGGGGTTTTATCATTTTACTCAACATTTAAATCTAATATTGTGTAGTGGATAAATCTACTTGTCATCTAAGCTTATGAACAAAAGGAATGATCATTTATAATCAAAATAATATTGTTTTCCTTCATTTCTTGACCCAAACTTATTTTGATCAACTAAATAAATTGACTTTTTCAACTTTATTTCTGAGTTTTTCGACAGTGAGAGGTTTTCTTTCATTCTGTTTATTTTAGACAGTGGTGGACACAACTGGAACTTCTGTAGACACACACAAACTGTCAGTTCAAAGGTACGCTCTCATTCAGTGCAACGGCCAGGGCATTCGATCAAGGCAACAAGTCCTCCAACTAATACGACCAAATAGGTTGATTGTTTTCCGACCCAAATACGACCCACAGCAGCGTTTTCAATCAACGTCTTCCCCCTATTCATTTCTAGCAGCGAAGAAGAAGAAGAAGAAGAAGAAGAAATAGTTCGTCATAAACTGCTGCTAGAAATGAATAGACGGGAGCATGTTGTTTCTTACACGACCACTAGAGGTGCTACACTTTAAAACGCTGCTGTGGGTTGTATTTAGGTCGGAAAACAATCAATACCTTGGTTGAAGGATATTCTACCCGGAGACCCAGAACAAGATCTGATTGGACGCTTTCTTTTCTAACACAAAACCACTGAAATGCGTAGAGCCTGGTCCGAGAAGGACAAACAAATCAACGTAACACTGTGATATTACAGATCAACTACACCATTCTCATTTATTCATTTTATTTAAATTTTATTAAATTGATTTTTGGTTTGTTTGATCTGAGTGTTCCAGGGCATTCTCTGAACACCTTGAAGGCCCTGACGGTTCGCCACTGATTTCGGGGCTATTTTAAGTTATTGATCTCAGGTCTATGTGTGTTTCTCTCACACTGTAATATATATAATATATGTAATATGATATGTAGTATTTAAATTTGTGAATATTAAAGCTGCACTAATTGATTTTTGATCCACTTGAGGAACTCCACTTCAGTCAGAATTGAAATCAGAAACACTGAGGAGTGTCATTACACAATCCTGTGTGTGTGTGTGTGTGTGTGTGTGTGTGTGTGTGTGTGTGTGTGTGTGTGTGTGTGTGTATGTGTGTGTGTGTGTGTGTGTGTGTGTGTGTGTGTGTGCAGCAGGGGGGTCAATGTGGCGACCTACAGGGGAGGGGAACTTCCTCACACTCACACACACACACACCGCAGACAAACCTCACATCTCGCTGTGGACACAAAAGCAGGAAGGAGAAAATGACAGTGATGATGTCATTTTGTAGGCAAACTGGAAACCGGTGACACCTTGACCTCCTGCTGGGAGTCCTGCTATAAACCACTAAAGAAATAAGAGATATCCTCAGAAACATCCCTGAGTCATAAAAGTCCAAGTAGGTGAATAAGTTCAACTGATAAACTTCAGTTTTGAACTCTCGTTTGACTCCACACACACACAGCTGTGAAACAGGAAGTGAAGATCGTTGACGCAGCAACGCTAACCAAAGAAGTGACATTTCCTCTGAAAATAAAACCAAACGTTTCCTCAGCAAGCGATAAAAGAGCCAACCAGGGAAAGTAGGGGTTAACGAAAACATCTAAACAACCACGGACTACATGACCAACCCCAAAAAAAATAAAGAAATGAATGCGGCGACGAACAAATCCATCAGTGAACGTTTAGAAAGTGAAGTCAGGAGTTCGAAATAAAGGAGAGAACCGTCGCGTTCGCCTCGTTGTGGTCATGCTCTGCAAAACTGGCAACCTGTTTGCTGCAAAGGAAGCAGAGTGTGTGTGTGTGTGTGTGTGTGTGTGTGTGTGTGTGTGTGTGTGTGTGTGTGTGTGTGTGTGTGTGTGTGTGTGAGTGTGTGTGTGGGTTCAGTAAACACAGGTGTCTCTTTTTGGTAAAAACCAGTAGATGTTGAGAGATAAAGTGAAGATGAATTGTTCTGACGTGAGAGACGAGAATCTGCCCTGACGTTACCCTGAGAAAAAGTTCATATGAACTCAGCGTCCAATCAGATTACAGAATAACGACATCCATGTATATAGGTTAATGTGTGCAAATATAAACGCAACATTTTTGTTTTTGCTCCCATTTTTCATGAGATGAACTCAAAGATCTAAAACATTTTCTTTATACACAAAATAACCATTTCTCTCAAATATTGTTCACAAATCTGAAAAGATCTGTGATAGTGAGCACTTCTCCTTTGCCGAGATAATCCATCCCACCTCACAGGTGTGGCATATCAAGATGCTGATTAGACAGCATGATTATTGCACAGGTGTGCCTTAGGCTGGCCACAATAAAAGGCCACTCTGAAACGTGCAGTTTTGCTTTATTGGGGGGGTCTGGGGGGGGTCCGAAAACCAGTCAGTATCTGGTGTGAGGGTTAGGGTTAGGGTTAGGGTTAGGGTGATGTTGTGAATCGAGTGGCCCATGGTGGTGGTGGGGTTATGGTATGGGCAGGCGTATGTTATGGACGACGAACACAGGCCACTCGATTCACAACATTACCCTAACCCTAACCCTAACCCTAACCCTAACCCTCACACCAGATACTGACTGGTTTTCGGACCCCCCCAGACCCCCCCAATAAAGCAAAAGTGCACGTTTCAGAGTGGCCTTTTATTGTGGCCAGCCTAATTCTCGTCTATTTTGGCAAGAAATTGTAGGAATGTTTGTGTTTGTGGGATAAAAATAGCATTTCCCCAATCAACCAGAGATCAGACGCTTCAATTAAAATACCCTCGCGGCTTCCTTCCTTTGTTTCCATCGAGTCACTCGACACATTATCTTTCAATATATTTGTGTTGCTCACAGCTGTGAGTTGTGGAGTGTTGATGCTGTGCTATTCCCGTTTAATCAAAACACACACATTCAAAGAAAAGATACCATTACAACTGATATGGTCTTTCTTTTACTCTGTGTCGGCTAATATAAGTTAACGGTTAAACATTGAGCTTTGACAGACAGGTCGCCCATCTCTGTAGAGGCTGGTGCCATGGGAAATGGAGTCTTTTCAACTTCCTTGACTACAGAGGTCCGGATTAGGTTATAATATCTGGCCTTTTTTACAAAAACAACAGTTTCTTCCCCTCAGCTACCGGCCTCAGCACATTAATGTACACAATATCTATTTAAAAAAAAATTATATTTCAATGTAAATACTGCTATATTTGACTATCTATTTTAATGTTATTATAGTTTTTTTAATTTTCTATGTTTTTGATTTTTGTTTTACCTTTACGTACGTATCAACCTACCTACATGTTTAGATCATTGTTGCATAAAGTAGTGGATTAAAAGTACATATAATATATATATCTGTATCTAGTGGCCGTTTTTTGCTTCGTAGAGATTTTCTTGGTGAGTTAATTTTGATTTGATGAGCACCCTGACGGTACGTCCACACAGCAGCTGAAAAAAAATCTTCCAACGCTTCCAACGCTTCTCCCCGGTCCATTGACTTTGAATGGGGGTGACGTCACTTGCCTCGCTTTTCGCCGAACTGCATTGTGGGGAAGCAAAGCGAAGATTTCCAGGATTTTCAGGATTCAAAAGTTGAGCAATGTTCAACTTTTGAAGCTGAGCAGGAAGCGTCAGCCAATCAAATCCCGTTTATGCAAATCTGACAGTACAAGCGCTAGCCAATCAAACCGCGTGTAAGCTGGGAGAGCCAGACCGCAGTTCATTTCCTCATATTCCAAACGAGAAATTACGGAAGCAATTCACCCGGTTCTTTATGACCAGAACTATTTACCGGGATACAAACCGGAGGAACCAGGCATGGAGGAACCAACTGGTGTGTTTTCGCCTGTTTGGGGAGTTTATATATTTATATATATTGCTCGCATAAAATCCCCGGGGTTTGTGCCTTTCTTATTTTTGGCGGTAACCCTGAGTGACAATATTTGGACTTTTTTTTTTACAAAAACAACAGACTAACACGTACCTTTTTATCCACGATGGAGCAGACTAGCTCTCGCACGGCGCTCAGCGATTGGTCGGCGGGGTCAAAGGTCACGCTTTCTCTCGTGAGTCCGATCTGAAGCAGGAAGGAAACGCCGTGGATGGACGAGCCTCGGGAGACGGAGGGACTGCGAGCTGATTGGCTGCTGTTAGAGTGCTGTGTGCAGAGGGTAGTGGGAGGACTGGGAGAGGGCGAGGGTGTGGGGGGGGCGGCGGGATGAGGGAAGGATGCTAACGGCGGCGCTAACGGCGGCGGAGGAGGGAAGTTATCCGTCGACATTTTTTTGTGTGTCTCTTCTGCTATCTGTGACGACATCCAGGCGGGAGGAAGGAGTCGCAGGTGAACGACATCCAACAAAATAGGTGATGTTTTTTGTTCGTCGAGAGAGATTTTAGTTCACATTTCCCACAGATAGAATCCTGAAAGAAGCATCTCTGAGGTGGAAAGAAAGCAGGAAATCCATGGAGTTCAAGCTTAAAGTTTGAGATCCTCAGGGCTCCTGCTGGGAGACACTGCCGTTTCTCTTCACTGGAAGCATCTGTTGGGGATAAAAGACAGAAGAGTTAATAGTTATCAATCGTAATGTTATCGGCTAGTGCACGACACAATGAAAAATATCTGAAAAAATACACTATGGTGTTGCCACGGAGACATGGCACCTTTATGATGTCAGTCTATACACTGACAGAGGCCCTATTACTGTACGTTTTGAGGGGAATTATCTCTCCTGCAGGGGCTCTATAGGTTTTAGTGCATGTAAATGGTCTGCAAAGGCTAAAATAACAAAGTTCCGGAACACGGTGACCTCACTACGGAACACTCACGCTCCTATTGGCTAGCGCTCCAACACATTGTACGTGATAGGCTAAGGGGCGGGACATCTCTAAGCGGTTGACCAATCACAACAGAGCCTGCCAGCAAGCCAATCAGAGCAGACTGGGCTCTGGTTTCAGACAGAGGGTGAAAAGAGGTGCTGCAGCACAGGCAGTATGAGAAAAATAAAGAGCTTTTTGAGCATTGAAGCATGAAGACATGTCCCGGTGGAGACACTAAATATTAGGGACGCTCCGATGGATATCGGCCGATACTCACTCTCTGCCGATCGATCGCTGCTCTCTAAAAATGCCGATCGCTAGAGCCGATCGCATGACGCAAAATACATAACACTTTTCTCTGTGCGCGGCAAAACAAGCTCGCCACAATGGCCTCACCGGTCTGGCAGTATTTTAAGTTGTCCGAAAAAATAGTAAAATAGTAAAAAATAGTAAAAATGACAGTAAAATGACAGTATAAAATAGCAGTATAAAATAGCAGTATAAAATAGCAGTATAAAATAGCAGTATAAAATAGCAGTATAAAATAGCAGTATAAAATAGCAGTATAAAATTGCGGCTCCGCCCGCTGTGACGGACCGGTGAGCGGAGCAGAACACACACTAATGGCGCATTTCCACTACAGCGCGGAGCTCGCTTTAAGCGTGCAGGCCCCGCCCCGTTTTGGGTTGCGCTTCCACTTGGCGTAGTTGCGACTAGCGGGTACTATTTCACAGTTTTTCTGGCCCCTTAAAATCGAGGTTCTTAGCGGGCCAACAACCAGGCTGAGTCGGGCTGAGTACGCTAAACTAGAGAGAGAATCGCTGGCAAGGGGGCTACAACTACAACAAGATGAACATATTTGACCGTGATTTAATTGTAATACACGTTTCAAAATGATGCCGAAGTAACAACATACTGATACCGGTTAGTAAAAACCATGAATTAATGCTTTGACAAGTCTGCAGACAGACGGCAGGCGAAACACCTTTTAAAATGCGTGTTTTCTAATAGAGATTTGGCTAAGCTAACGCAGTATATGCTCCGACCGTCCACACTCACAACAACGGCCTACAGACATAAATAAACCAGCGACTGTATTCGCCATGACACAGACAGTCTGTGGTTTGTACTTGTTTAACTTCTGTCTAGTTTCTGAACAGATATGAGGAGCTGTGAGCTCTGAGGGCTAACAGCTAACGGCTGATGTTGGTTTTCTGTGGTTCTCATTGAAGATGAGTCACGGCTCCGCCTACACTGCGTTACTATAGTTACTGCCCCAGCTACTAAACTGTAATGGAAACGAAGCATAAAGTGAGCCTGGCCTAACAAGGCCTAGCCATACCAAGCGAGCCCTGCGGTGGAAATGCGCCATAAGAGTTAGACCTAACACACTTAGCTATTTGATCTACCTCTGGAACAAGCTAAACTAGTTATACATATATTTATTCTTCACTGTCGGGTCACTCATTACTGGATCAGTGAGCTGCATGAGACGATACTGACCGGCTGTCAGGAGAGGGAGAGAGAGGGAGAGAGGGGGAGAGAGAGAGAGAGAGAGAGCGAGAGAGAGACAGAGAGAGAGAGAGAGGGAGAGAGGAAAAGAGAGTGCTTCCGCTCATCTCTGTTGGTTGTTGTTTGTGGAAGCTCCAGAGAATGAGCCCCAAAAAGACCCAGGTCTCAGGCTCGAAAATGACATTCCCAGAACCAATGACCATATCTTCCCTTCTAAAAGGGTTAAATTAATAATCTTTTTTCTCAAAGCAATGATAAACCTGTGAGTTGGATGTAGAAGTGTCAGAATCAATATAGATGTTTTTATTTTAAAGTAAATTTAGATTGAACACAGTAAAAAAAAAAAAATTATTGTGTCCGTCCAAAAAAAAAAAAAAATTATAGTGAAAACCACCCTTGCATGATGGGATGGTAGACTAAAAGCTTGAGGAATCCAAACTACAATATATAATAAGTACCCTGTATCAAGATTGATGCAAAACAAGTGAAATTTCTACTTTTTAGAGAGATTTAGCAAAAAAAAACACTTCTGGGGTCATTTCGGTGGACTTTCCATAACTCTGGCCCCCCTTGCTCGATTTTGCTGATTGACATCTCTTTCTAACCGTTATAGCCAATGGAATCGAGGGGAAATCCCATATAGTCCTTATTTGGTAATGTGTGTGTGTGAGACTGACGCATAGCCAAAACCGGAAGCTGCGATAACTGGTGGCTACCATTGGCAGCTAACTTTTACTCTCCAATTTTTACATAAAAATGGAATTATGGATTATAAATTAAAAAAATATTCCACAGAAACATTATCAACCTATGGATTAACCGATTCAGCCGCGTTTTTTCTCGTTTTAATGCCATTGAACAAGTATTTTTGATCAGATTGACAGCTACGGTGAGAAGATCTCCTGTAAAAGCTCTGTAAAGGTACGTGTTGTGATGTCTGTGTTTGCTTCCCCTGTCAAGAGTTCGGATCACTCAGAGATGATATATACTATATACCTAAATAATCTGTGGAACCTCAGCTTTAATCGGATATCTTGTATGTGCAGCTACGATAAGTAATAACTAAGGGTATCTTTAATCTTGAGTTCTGTGCCAAAGTGCGTTAGCATTTTTCGCTCAGGGGTCATTTAGATGCTTCTTATGAGACTTGTGTTTTGTTTTGGTAAAAATGGTTTGTATCGTCAGTTAGCTGAGATTAGTCCCGTTAATCTGGTATAACACATTAATAGGTTCTTAAATATTAAGATCCCCTGAGTCAGAGTGTCGTGAAGAAGAAAAAAAGGACCCGCCGAGGGGGTCCTTGGGGCTTAACAGGACTGAGTTTTAAACATCTCTTTAAATGGGAGATCCCCATAGGCCCCGCCCACGCGATCGGATCGGTATCGGCCGATACTGATTCCGGCGATCGGAGCATCCCTACTAAATATGAACCTGAGAATGAGCAGCATAGCGCCCCTTTATTTGTATAGATAGATATATAGATTAAGAAGTTATTTGTTACATTTATGAAGCCTGAGCAACTTAAAGTATAAACAAGTACTCATTGTGCAGAAAAAGGTGCCTTTATGTGTGTTTAATTATATTTATGTGACATTTTCTGGATAGTATTGTAGCATCAAGAAGCATTTAACTTATTTAACTAATTTGACTCTTGTGACATGTAGAGTCAGTCCACTAGTTAAATGTTTACAGATGCATTTTGATAAAAGCAGCTAAAGGTATTATATCAATGTAGTACAAAGTAGCATAAAATGGAAATATTCAATTAAAGTACAAGTACCTCAAAATGTTAAGTAGTGTACATGTACTTAGTTAATTCCCACTTCTGAATGCGACTTTTTAACCTCGAAATTCTGTATAGAGTTCAAATGTCTCCATGTTGCTCAATTGTGTTTGCTGCAAGGGAAACAGCAGAACAGATGCAACACACAAACATAATTATAACAATAATTTAATTTATTTTACACATCTGTAGACAGTGGTGGAAAGTACATTTACTCAAGTATTGTAATTAAGTACACATTTGAGGTACTCTACTTGTATACTTCACTCCACTACTATTTCTTTGGTAAGATTTATTTTGTAGTAACTTTATCAATTCAGTTTTTGACAGACAACACTAAGGGAAAGCTTTTAAAACATGATTATTTGGTATAGATTAAACCATCCAACATCATATTGAAGGAACTAAAACCATGAGGAGGGACTGAGAGAAAATGTATATGAATTCAGATCGTTTTAAAAAAAAAATTATTTCACAATATTTCCAAAATATTGTTTGCGTTTTTTCTGAAATTAGTACTTTTACTCCTGATACTTATAGTACACTTTTCCTAATACTTTTACTTACATTCTTGATGCAGTACTTTTACTTGAAAAGTAGTATTTTTGACACGGTTTTAGTACTTTAACTCAAGAATCCGAGTACTTTTCTCTATGTCTGTCGGTCATATCTGAGTGAGCACATCTGGATTTTAAATCCTAAGCAGATGTGGGTAACAGTATAAAGTGCAAATAGAAAGTTTGTTTTTAAGGCACTTACAAGGTTTAATACAAGAGAAGTTAAAGGCCGTTACCTCTGAGAACAGGGCGGCTTTTCCGTTTCCATCTGCGGGCAAACCGAGGAGAAATGCTCGGTAAAGTAATCCAGCTGGCTGAAAGGCTAAAATGAAACCAACAAAACCCAGATAAAGTACGCTGCTGTGTTCGCTACATCCGGTCTGCGAATGTGGAGAAAAGCAGGTTGAATTATAATAAGATTTTCTCTGGTTGTGTCGCTTCTATCCAAACTTTTCCCCCGGAAAAACCGAGAGATCCTGACCGAGCAGGAGCAGCTTCAGGCGGATCTGATGATCGGAGAGAGACGGGGAGCATACAGAAGAACCAGGAGGAGGTCTCACTCTGATGGAGATTCTGGAGACTGAGTTTTTTAAACAAAACCAAACAAGCGAGAGTGAAAAGGTCAAGGACAACATTTCATTATTAACAGAGGTGGGAAGTAACTGCTTTACTCAAGTACTCAAGCGCAATTTTATTACATTTTATTTATATAATTAAATCGATTTTTCGTTTGTTTTATCTGAGTGTTCCAGGGTATTCTCTGAATACCTTGAAGGCCCTGACGGTTCGCCACTGGATTAAATACATGTAGTGGAGTAGAAGTACAATGTAGCAGCAAATGGGAATACTCAGGAAAAGTAAAGTATCTCAAAATTGCGCTTGAGTACTTGAGTAAGATACTTTACTTTTCCTGAGTATTCCCATTTGCTGCTACCTCGTACTACTCCACTACATGTATTTAATCCCTTTAGTTACTTCACAGATGTGGATGAATGATGTGAAATATAATCAAGTGTTAAATCAGACTTTAGTTCCACCTGGAGTAAATCCACAAGCTACCCTGCAGTATACAAAGTCATTCAAACTAGCTGCACCTTTACCAGCTTTGAGAACACTTTCATGATCAATCATTATAAAACATATCATATCTATTATTCTGAAATGGACCAATCTGCACAACGACTACTTTTACTGTCTTTCACTATATTTTGATGAGAATACTTTTCTACTTTTACTTGAGGAACATTTTGAATTCAGGACTTTTACTGTAACAGAGTATTCCTACACTCTGGTACTTCTACTTTTACTCAAGTACCAGATCTGAGTACTTCTACTTTTACTCAAGTACAAGATCTGAGTACTTCTACTTTTACTCAAGTATAAGATCTGAGTACTTCTACTTCTACTCAAGTACAAGATCTGAGTACTTCTACTTTTACTCAAGTACAAAATCTGAGTACTTTTACTTTTACTCAAGTACAAGATCTGAGTACTTCTACTTTTACTCAAGTACAAGATCTTAGTACTTCTACTTTTACTCAAGTACAAGATCTACAGTCTAATATTAATCTGTGTTAATCTGACTCTTGTTATACCTCAGAGTGATTCATCCTTCATTGGCTGCAGCTCATAGAAGATCTTTACCACGTCTCTGCCGCTGAATGTAATGATGACTCTGTGACGCCATCTGCTGGTAGAAATACTGCATTACACAACAGTGTGTAACGAGGCCACTACCACACTGTGTAGAGAACATACCCTGTTATAAGCAGTGGCGTAACCACGAATTATTGTGTGGGTGGGCCTGGAGAAATGTAGGTGGGCCAGGGGGAGACTCATTAACCCTTTGGAGTCGACCTTAACGCCGGCGTGATCAGATCACATGACCTGTTCAAGCCGGTGCCGCATAAAAACAACAGTCTGGACAACATTGTCATGTGTTTTTGTCGAAAGTACTGGCTTGAAACTATATCCCAGTCTTTGTTTCATGCAAAAAGACCCAGTAAACACGGAGATACGATGATATAAAGTTAATACATTTCAAAATTATGAAAAAAGGAAGCACATATTTGAATATCTTCACCGTATTTGATCATTTTGCGAAACGGAAAATACTGGAAACTGTAGATCCTGCTCAACAGGATGTATATGTGTATTTTTGTCGAAAGTACTGGCTTGAAACTATATGCCAGTCTTTGTTTCATGCAAAAAGACCCAATAAACAAGGAGAAACGATGATATAAAGTTAATACAAATATATTTCAAAAGTATGAAAAATGGAAGCACATATTTGAATATCTTCGCCATATTTGATCATTTTACGAAACAGAAAATACTGGAAACTGTAGATTCTGCTCAACAGGATGTATTTACCAGGGAGGGGGTGAGGTAATCAGGTAAACGGAGTGATACGAAGCGAGACGAAAAGAGACGAAGAGGGACGGCGGGAACCAAAGAGAGGCGGCGGGAAATGGAGAGAGACGAAGATATACGAAGACAGGCGGCGGGAGACGAAGAGAGACGGCGGGAGACTGCGATTGAAGTAAAGTGACAGACAAACATTGAGAATTTAGAGATAGTTAGATAGATTCAACTATGATGAAGAGAACTCTGAACGTGAGCTATGAGCTTGTTTTCTGACATGGAGGAGGAGGAGGAGCCTGTGATGTTGCCCTCTGTGTCGTAGTTGACAGAAACTGCTTTGAAGCGTGGCACAGATAAAGACAGAAAAAACATATTTTTGTACATAATGTGTATATATATATATTTGTATTATATTTATAATAACACTTTTGCCTTATCAGAATGAAATCCTGTACATTATTTAAGCTTTTAAATGTTTGCATGGGGTATGAGCTGAAACTTCATTCATGATTTTATTTATTTTGTAATGCACTAATTAAACATAAGCAGAAGCCTAAACTAGCAGTGAAAACAAAAACCTAAGCACGGCGGCCTCAGAATGTAAAACTGACATCCACATGGCTTAGCTCGGCGGCCAGAGGTTGTTTATCCTGGACAGTCACACAGTGGGCACACACTGAGAGTGTTTTCATATTCAGCAAATGTGTACACGCTTCACTGCAGACCTCAAGAAGAAATAAGACTTTCATTTACTCACGGCAAAACTTACTTTACTTACTAATTTACTAACGATAAAAATAAAATGCACTCTCTATTCCATTGTCATGAAGGTGGAATCTAACTATATCCAGAATAAGTTTGATTGGATCCAAGTTAGAAACATGTTTATTTCTGCTGTAAAGTTGGGCATTTTAACATGGAGGTCTATGGGAATTGCTCCCTTCTGCATCCATCCCCTGTCGGCCACTAGAGGAACTGCAGTTTGTGGCACTTCCTTCTGGGCTTGTCAGGAACGTAAAAATCGCAATGACACGCTGATTGGCTGTGGGTGGGCCACCCGGACCCACCCACAGCTACGCCAACGCCACTGGTTATAAGTATAAGGAAGGCATTTCAAATGTTACTTAAATGTAAAAAAAAACGTTTAATATATATACATATTATTAACATATTATCACTCCTGCATTAAAGTAAAATAATAATTTCAATGTTCTTTTTTGGTGGAGTTATAAATAATTTTAACTAATTATTAAAATGGTTTTATAGAAATGTGTTGATTTGTATCAATAATACAAAATAAATAATAAAAATAATAAAATGATATTATTTTGTAATACTACTACTACTACTACTACTACTACTAATAATAATAAAAATAAAAATAATAAAATACTAATAAAAACATATTTTAAAAATTCTACAATAATATTAAAATAAACTAATAATAATAATAATTCACAAAGTGCACTATGTGGTGGAAGGAGAATTTAAACACTTCAGGGCTTCAGTGAGGCAAACAAAATCAAGGTGTTTAATAAAAATAATACAAAAATAGAAAACAATACTATGACACGAAAATAATATTAAGAATATTAATAAGATAACGATATTTGTGCAGCTTTAATAAACACCTTTCATAAACACATATCAATATCATATATTATTATATATTAGTACAGTGCCTGAGTGAATGGATATAAATCACAATAAAGTGAAATATATAAGAGTCACTTGGTGTTTGTTTTGATTTTCAGATTCTAAAAGCGTTCATGTTGTTGTTGTTGTTGTTGTTGTTGTGAAAGCGTCCTCAGGCTCTGCAGCGCCCCCTGCTGCCCGGCTGTAATGAGCGACCTCCTGAAGCAACAGGAAGTTACAAAGTTTCCACTTCCTGTACGTTGGCGCCGCGAGAGCCGGGTCGTTCAGAATCTGATCCAGAGTCTGCAGCTCACTCTGTTTGGCCTGAAGGACGCAGAGAAGTAGAAATATCATTCGTGGAAAGTACATTTACAACGGTGAGATGTTGACGTATATTTACTTTACTTAAAGGTCCCCTATTCTCCTCTTCTTCCTCAATATATCACAGGTCTCAGATATATACAGAGCCTGTCTCTGATTGGCTGAAACACCAAACAGATCACTGCAGCATTACCCATAATCCCCTCTGTTTCAGCCCTGTTTCCAAAGGGCTGATCACTGTTCAGAGTCTCTTTCCACAGAGGGGGGGACACATGTTGATGTAGAAGAGACATGAAGAAGAGGGGACACATGTTGATGTAGAAGAGACATGAAGAAGAGGGGACACATGTTGATGTAGAAGAGACATGAAGAAGAGGGGACACATGTTGATATAGAAGAGACATGGAGAAGAGGGGACACATGTTGATGTAGAAGAGACATGAAGAAGAGGGGACACATGTTGATGTAGAAGAGACATGAAGAAGAGGGGACACATGTTGATGTAGAAGAGACATGAAGAAGAGGGGACACATGTTGATGTAGAAGAGACATGGAGAAGAGGGGACACATGTTGATGTAGAAGAGACATGAAGAAGAGGGGACACATGTTGATGTAGAAGAGACATGAAGAAGAGGGGACACATGTTGATGTAGAAGAGACATGGAGAAGAGGGGACACATGTTGATGTAGAAGAGACATGAAGAAGAGGGGACACATGTTGATGTAGAAGAGACATGGAGAAGAGGGGACACATGTTGATGTAGAAGAGACATGGAGAAGAGGGGACACATGTTGATGTAGAAGAGACATGGAGAAGAGGGGACACATGTTGATGCAGAAGAGACATGAAGAAGAGGGGACACATGTTGATGTAGAAGAGACATGGAGAAGAGGGGACACATGTTGATGTAGAAGAGACATGAAGAAGAGGGGACACATGTTGATGTAGAAGAGACATGAAGAAGAGGGGACACATGTTGATGTAGAAGAGACATGGAGAAGAGGGGACACATGTTGATGTAGAAGAGACATGAAGAAGAGGGGACACATGTTGATGTAGAAGAGACATGAAGAAGAGGGGACACATGTTGATGTAGAAGAGACATGAAGAAGAGGGGACACATGTTGATGTAGAAGAGACATGAAGAAGAGGGGACACATGTTGATGTAGAAGAGACATGAAGAAGAGGGGACACATGTTGATGTAGAAGAGACATGAAGAAGAGGGGACACATGTTGATGTAGAAGAGACATGAAGAAGAGGGGACACATGTTGATATAGAAGAGACATGAAGAAGAGGGGACACATGTTGATGTAGAAGAGACATGAAGAAGAGGGGACACATGTTGATGTAGAAGAGACATGAGGAAGAGGGGACACATGTTGCTGTAGAGGAGACTTGAGGAAGTGGAATAAGGGACCTTCAAAGAGTGCTTCCCCGCTGCAGTGTTTCTCACCTTCATCGTGCTGCTGAGGATCCTCAGGAGGTGGAGCTCTTCGTTGATCTTGTCGTCGGGACAGCGGTGGATGAACGAGGCTCTGAAGTCTTTCTGAGACTGACCAATGGGAGAGAGGCGTGCGGCCTGCAGGCGCCGGTAGAGCAACTCCATCTCGTCAGGACGAGGATCTGAAAACAGACCAGGAAGACTGACTTATTATTTTAATTAAGGATTGAGGTCGATCATTTGTTTATATATCATTTGAGAGTCAATCATATTCTTCTTTATTGATTTGATACTGCTTGAGTTGTACAGCATCATAATTCTCTTGTTTGATATAATTATTTTTATTTTTTATTAATGTTTTACACGTTAAATAAATAAATAAATCAAATCAAATCAAGAGTAGACAAGTAGATTGTTGCTTTTATTTGCTTTCAGTGGTCTATTGTTTTTATTTTATGGCTGTTTTTTTTACATTTTTTAATTTTTTATTTGTATCTTTTATTTTAAATGTATTTATTTTATGTTTTGTGAGCTTATCTTTCTGTACAGCACTTTGGTCTGAAAGTTTTTAAAGTGCTATATAAATAAAGTTGGATTGGATTGGGTTATTTTCTTTTCATTAGTGATGGAAGAAGTGTTCAGATGTTTCAGTGAAAGCACTTATACTAAACTGAGAGAAGACTTTAGCGTAGTGTTTCTCAAACCTTTTCATACCAAGGTCCACCTAACTCCACAAACATTTGTAAGCTCACTTCATTGCGGAGATATTCCCGCGAGAGTGTGGAAGACTTTAATAAAAAAATTTATTTCAAATGTGAAATTTTACCAATATACTCACGGACCACTAGGGGGCGCTCACGGACCACACTTTGAGAAGCACTGCTTTTATAACGTTATAAAAGTTAAAGTATGGAATGTATAATAACAATAATAATAATAATAATAATAATAATAATAATAATAATAATAATAATAAATATAAATAATTATAATTACAAAATATATAGAATAATAATAAATAATTATAATAGCCCAAAAATAAAAAAAATAACAATTACAAGAATAACAAATGTAATAATCATATTGAAAAACGAATTAAACTAATATTACTAATAAATACAAAAACTAGTAATAATAAAAAAAAACTACTCCTACCAATAATAGCTAATAAATGCCTCGAATAAAAAATAGGAAATTAAATGTAAACAATTATTTATAACTATTAGAAATATTATTGTATAATTTTTGTATTATTATTATTTAATGTCCAACTTCTATTCTTCTTATTTCTTTTTTAATGATCTGCTTTTCATCGCGATTATGATGGCATGTATGGAGCGAGTTAAAACAAACTTGAATTACAAAAAATAAAAAAAGTTCAACATTTGTATCACTCAGCTCCTGAAACACTGGAGGTGTATTTTAACAACAACAAAACAACAACACCTGTAAACAAACAAATGTGTGTTTACCTGTGACGGCTTCTCCTCCTTCTTCTTCTTCTTCTCTCTCTTCTGGGACGTGCAGTAGAGGGGCAGACGCTCCTCCTCGGCCCCCCCCCACTCTTCTTCTTCCCTTTCTGCTCAGAGGTCCCTCCTCCTCCTCACTACAGGGGGGGGGAGGGAGAGCCTCAGAGGGAGGCGGGACATCTTCTCCCTGAGAGGAGGACACACGGTGGGTTTTAATATAAAATGTAAATGTCTGCAGGAATTAAAAATAAATGTTTATGATTCTCACGTTGTCAGATTCTGCTGCTTCCTGCACCGAGGTCAGAGAACAGGAAGTGGACAAGCACTCCTCGTTATCGTCCTGATCGCTGCCCTCACTGTAGCACTCTGCACCGCACACACACACACACACAGTTATATTCCTGTATTCATTCATGATACATGTGATATTTCCTGTATGTCTGACCTTCAGTGTCGATCAGCTCACTCGGCTCAGCTGCTTCTGACAGTTTACTGATCCACCTGAACACACACACACACACACACACACACACACACACACACACACACACACACACACACACACACACACACACACACACACACACACACACACACACACACACACACACACACACACACACACACACACACACACACACACACACACACACACACACACCTTTTAGGACTTTCACTTAATTCATTTCCCTTTCTCTTCTCACCTAATTTCCTCTCCTTCTATCTAGTTTCCTATCCTATTCTCTAGTTTCCTCTCCTTCTCTCTTGTTTCCTCTCCTATTGTCTAGTTTCCCTTATTTTCTCTCACTCCGTTTCTTCACTGTTTTCTACTCACCTCACTTCCTTCCCTTTACTCTCCTCTCCTCTCCTCTCCTCTCATGTCCTCCACTTGTTTCCTTCGTCTGTCTGTTATCACTGACAGCATCACTAAAGCTAAAGCTCGTACAGTAAGCACCATGACGGTGAAGTTCATTCTAATAATAAAATGTTTTTACAGAAATGACTGGGCATCTTCTCGCTGCACAAAACAAGAAGTGGATAAAAGCTGAGAGATGATACGAGGAAGAAGAGGAAGAAGAGGAAGAAGAGGAAGTGCTCAAAACGATCTTCAGTGCAGAGATAACAGAGATAAGGAACCACACAACTGTTCATGTGATCGACATCAACGTGCTGTGGAGGTTCGGATCCTCAGAGGGGATTCACACTCATTTTGATCACCTCACTTCTCCTCTAGCGCCACACACAACACACAACCTCTGATACTTATGCAAATCAACCTAGAGAGAGAGAGAGAGAGAGAGAGAGATAGAGAGAGAGAGAGAGAGAGATAGAGAGATAAATAGAGATATATATAGATAGATAGATAGATAGAGAGATATATATATATATATAGAGAGAGAGAGAGATAGAGACAGAGAGACAGAGAGATAGATAGATAGAGAGCGATAGATAGATAGAGAGAGAGAAATAGAGAGAGAGAGATAGAGAGAGAGAGACAGATAGATAGAGAGAGAGAGATGGAGATAGACAGAAAGAGAGATAGATAGATAGATAGAGAGACAGAGAGAGAGAGATAGATAGATAGATAGACAGAGAGATAGATAGACAGAGAGAGAGAGAGAGATAGATAGACAGAGAGATAGAGAGAGAAAGAGAGATAAATAGACGGAGAGACAGAGAGAGAAAGATAGATAGACAGAGAGAGAGAGAGAGAGAGAGACAGAGGAGAGGATTTCTCATTTCTCTAAACGCCTGCAGCTTCCCCTCCTCTCTCCTCGGTTCCCCTCCTCCTCCTCCGCTCGCATCTCCTGTGGACGGGACTAAGACACGAGGATAGGAGTCGAGGATAGGAGTCTAGGATAGGAGTCGAGGAGGGGAAATTAGAGAATTGAGAAGCCTTCAGTTTGTTTACTGTGACGGCCTCTCCTTCAAAAATGAATGTTAGAATAGATATTTGTTGGAAGAATTCAAAGTAATGGCTCTGGACAAATGCTGCAGAGTCAAGGAAATAAAGTAAACCAGAGTCAGAGACTCTCGGCCGGCCGTCTCTCTTAAGGGGGAGGAGCTTGGGTATTGCTGCTATCTCTCTTAAGGGGGAGGAGCTTGGGTATTGCTGCTATCTCTCTTAAGGGGGAGGAGCTTGGGTATTGCTGCTATCTCTCTTAAGGGGGAGGAGCTTGGGTTTTGCTGCTATCTCTCTTAAGGGGGAGGAGCTTGGGTATTGCTGCTATCTCTCTTAAGGGGGAGGAGCTTGGGTTTTGCTGCTATCTCTCTTAAGGGGGAGGAGCTTGGGTATTGCTGCTATCTCTCTTAAGGGGGAGGAGCTTGGGTATTGCTGCTATCTCTCTTAAGGGGGAGGAGCTTGGGTTTTGCTGCTATCTCTCTTAAGGGGGAGGAGCTTGGCTTTTGCTGCTATCTCTCTTAAGGGGGAGGAGCTTGGGTTTTGATTCTATCTCTCTTAAGCGGGAGGAGCTTGGGTTTTGCTACTATCTCTCTTAAGGGGGAGGAGCTTGGGTTTTGCTGCTATCTCTCTTAAGGGGGAGGAGCTTGGGTATTGCTGCTATCTCTCTTAAGGGGGAGGAGCTTGGGCGCATTGCTGTTGCCAGTCTATGACAGAGCACAACCCGCCATGAGGTAGTTTACTGTTCAGGGACGAAGGTTCTCTGGCGCACGTTCTTTCCTATGGACGAGAGCTCTGGTTAGATTCAGGGTCCATATTTGTTTAGTCTCACTGATAAAGAATGTTGATTATTAAACTCTGAACTAGTTAAAACCTCGAGCTGCAGAAGGAGTTCTTCAGAATTGGTTTGGCAACCACCGTGTCAACTCGTGACACACCACCTGTTTTGTCAATTCTCCGGTCGTAACTCCAAATAAACCGTCAGTGTTTGCCCTCAAAGCTCCGGCTCTCCTCGTGTCTCTCTGAGTCCTGTTTCCAATTGCTTCAGAAGCTTCCCCCACATCTTGCACTATTTTATCAGTTGTATTTGTTCTATGTCCTATACCGTATATTACATTACATTACATTACATTACATTACATTGCATTTAGCTGACGCTTTTATCCAAAGCGACTTACAATAAGTGCGTTCGACCAGGAAGATACAACCTTTAAGAAAACAGAATCATATAAGTTCATCAGGTTTCATAGAGCCAAACATTTCAAGTGCTACTCAACTGGCATTTAGAAAGCCAGTCCTTTATTAGTTTATAAGTGCTTTGTTAGTAATTCTATCGCTCGAAGTGGAGTCTAAAGAGATGAGTTTTCAGTTTGCGTCGGAAGATGTGTAAGCTATCTGCTGTCCTGATTTCAATGGGGAGCTCATTCCACCATTTTGGAGCCAGGATAGCAAACCCACGTGTTTTTGCTGACGGGAACTTGGGTCCCCCTCGCAGTGCGGGTGCAGCGAGCTGTTTGGCTGATGCAGAGCGGAGTGCACGTGCTGGGGTGTACGGTTTAACCATGTCCTGGATGTAGGAAGGGCCAGATCCATTCACAGCATGGTACGCAAGTACCATGCTGTGAATGGATATATAGTATATATTCATGTTGCTCTGTTGGAGGAGCCTGGACTTCAGTTGTTCATTGACAGATCTAAACTGTACGTAATGTGGACAATAAAGCCTTGAATCTTGAATCTAGATTCTTGAATACTCACTTGTTCATGTCTGTGAAGCTCTCTGCAGCGATGAAGATGGTCACAACCAGAGGATGGCTGGCTGTTATGGAACTGAAACACAACACTGTGCGGTTAATAATACAGATACTTCTAAATCTAATACTTCGTTAGTCGACAGGTGAGTTTCACACAGAGAAACAAACATGGCGTACTGTTTCTTCTTGCACTGTTGGGCCTTTTGGATGGTGAAGCCTGGCAGGCAGATGAACCCTTCGGCTTTCTCCGCCTCAAGAGATAAGAAGATAAGATAAGAAGTACTTTATTGATCCAAATTTGAGGGGAGGAGAGGAGGAACACCTCAGAGACTCAAAGACACTCAGGTCAAGTAGGAAGCAACTCAAAATGACCACAAAGAAGCTACAAAGACCAAAGGTACTGCACAGGAACTACAAAGAGACTCAAATATGGATAAAAAGGACAATATTTGCGTCTAAACCGAAGAAAATATGACAGAAAGAAGCTTTTCTAGTTTCTGTTTCTCACCATCTTGTTGGAGTACCAGTAGAGCGAGCTCTTCTTCAGGACGAACCAGTATCTCTTCCACCTGGCTCCCAGGAAGCTGCGCGCCTCCTTCCTGCGGAGCAGCCAGCCCTGACAGTCCGTCAGACCCAGGTCTCTCACGGAGACACGCCGCCGGCTCATTGCTGAAGGACAAACATCACAACATTATTTATATACAACACAACACAGAGGGGCTTTATTGGCTGATGACATTTTAAATGCCAAAGCATTCCGCACAAGGGGTTAAAACAGAACAACACAAAAAGAAACACTACACACACATGTCAGCAATACATGTGGAACAACAGCAAAACAATACATGTGGAACAACAGCAAAACAATACATGTGGAACAACAGCAAAACAATACATGTGGAACAACAGCAAAACAATACATGTGGAACAACAGCAAAACAATACATGTTGAACAACAGCAAAACAATACATGTGGAACAACAGCAAAACAATACATGTTGAACAACAGCAAAACAATACATGTGGAACAACAGCAAAACAATACATGTGGAACAACAGCAAAACAATACATGTGGAACAACAGCAAAACAATACATGTTGAACAACAGCAAAACAATACATGTGGAACAACAGCAAAACAATACATGTGGAACAACAGCAAAACAATACATGTGGAACAACAGCAAAACAATACATGTTGAACAACAGCAAAACAATACATGTGGAACAACAGCAAAACAATACATGTTGAACAACAGCAAAACAATACATGTGGAACAACAGCAAAACAATACATGTTGAACAACAGCAAAACAATACATGTGGAACAACAGCAAAACAATACATGTTGAACAACAGCAAAACAATACATGTGGAACAACAGCAAAACAATACATGTTGAACAACAGCAAAACAATACATGTGGAACAACAGCAAAACAATACATGTTGAACAACAGCAAAACAATACATGTGGAACAACAGCAAAACAATACATGTTGAACAACAGCAAAACAATACATGTGGAACAACAGCAAAACAATACATGTTGAACAACAGCAAAACAATACATGTGGAACAACAGCAAAACAATACATGTGGAACAACAGCAAAACAATACATGTGGAACAACAGCAAAACAATACATGTTGAACAACAGCAAAACAATACATGTGGAACAACAGCAAAACAATACATGTGGAACAACAGCAAAACAATACATGTGGAACAACAGCAAAACAATACATGTGGAACAACAGCAAAACAATGCATGTGGAACAACAGCAAAACAATGCATGTGGAACAACAGCAAAACAATACATGTGGAACAACAGCAAAACAATACATGTGGAACAACAGCAAAACACTAAACAAACTGTATGCCAACAACGTGCAAATAAAAAGTGAAGGAAAGGAAATGAGAGCAAAGGAGAGGAAACGAGGTGAGGAGAGAAAGGGAAAGGAAATGAGCAAAAGGAGAGGAAACAAGTGAAGGAAACAAGGGCCCTTTCTCATTTCATCAAATCCCCCTCTTCGACTCCTCGGTCCTCCGGTAGTGACCCGGAAATGAATTTCAGCGCGCCATGTTGAAGGACATCTCATTTCTCTAAATGCACTTCGAGGATCGAGGATCGAGCATCGAGGAGGCTCTCTGGAGGAGCTCTAACCGAGGAGACACTGATGGGTCCTCCACGGTCCTCCACGGCTCCTTTGTGGATGCATTTCAGGGAACAGAGATGTTTCAAAGAGTCGTGACGCACGGCCGGACTTATCTCAGCCAATGACAGCTCTGCATGCATCCCCTGGATATTATTTTATTAACTGCTTTCATCGCAACGCAATTTTTACAGAGAGAACAGCTGTGAGGTCCGTGCAGAAAGCAGAGCAGTGTGTATAATATATATCACTCAGTATAACAGGCCTACTCTCTTTATTTGCTTTAGTTTAGTTGATATCTACAAACAAAGAGTCCATATGTTTCTAAGACCATTAAGTGGGGGTATATCCAGTCTCTGATAGTGTTACGTTATTATGAGAGTGCTCTGTTTGATTCTGAAATTGTATATATATATATATATATATATATATATATATATATATATATATATATATATATATATATATATATATATATATATACATATAGCTAAGGGGGTTGTCGACCCTCCGCTTCGCGTCGGGCCGAACCACGCCCCTTAGCTGTGATATAATGAGCATATACCACGGCCTGTCGTGAGCTATTGCTTAATTATACCGCACTGTGAATGAATCAAAGTAAATATATAAGTCATCATGAACACATCTGTTCATCAGACAGAGTGCTGCTGTACCTCCTGTCATCATTAATGGACGTCTCTTTAAAATGACCGCTGAGAAGAGAGGAGTTCTCATTTCTCTAACCGCCTGCTGCTTCCCCTCCTCTCTCCTCGGTTCCCCTCCTCAGTCCTCCGCTCGCATCTCCTGTGGGCAGGACTAAGTCTCGAGGATAGGAGTCGAGGAGGGTGTGTGTTCTCGTGTGTGTGTGTGTGTGTGTGTGTGTGTGTGTGTGTGTGTTAACTCACTGCTCCTGAGGGTGGCAGGTAAAAACGCAGCTATATATAATATCCTGCTTTATATTTTGTTACTGTACTTTTTTTCAGCTTTGTGTAGCTTATGTATGTAAGATTAAATTACATACATAATATTCACAACATCTTCTTCTTACTTGCTTGTCTATCGGTGTCTAACTATGTTTGTGGCTTTGTTTATCCACGTATATATTTAAACATATGTGTGCAAAAAAAATGCAAAAAATCCTAATTTCTTTGCAGTAAACAACGTCCCAGTTGAGCTTGATGATCATTCCTTCATTGTAGTGATATGGAATTGTGCTTTCAGACTAAATACCACAAAACCCCCTAAAAAGACCGTCTTACCTGCAGCAGTGTGTCGTCTCTGCAGCTCAGCAGAGGAGGAAGCTGCCTGTGAGAATGTCTACATTGAACACATCCCCCCCCCCACCACACACACACACACACACACACACACACACACACACACACACACACACACACACACACACACACACACACACACACACACACACACACACACACACACACACACACACACACACACACACACACACACACACACACACACACACACACACACACACACACACACACACACACACACACACACACACACACACACACACACACACACACACACACACACACACACACACACACTTCCTGTTTCATACAATCAACATGACCCTTCAGTTTCTTAGAGTCACACTTCCTGTTTGTGGTCTCTAGAAAACAAAACATTTCATTGTCAGACGTTTGGTTTGAGCTTCTTTCTGCAGCATGGTCTTTTAATCACGTGAGAATTAAGATTACTCAACGCAAAGACATAAGAAAAGTGTTCTTGAATGTATAAATGAGGGGGCACATTTGAGGGTTTTCTGACATTCTGCAATCTAAAAGACCAGTTTCTCATAATTTCAAGTTTGACCTTAGTTTGAGAGGGGAATAATTCATATGAGAACAGTTCAATCAGTTTGTCTGACTAATGGAGATACAGTAATGCATTCATGAAATAAGTTCAATGAATGTTCAATAATGTCCTCTAGGTGGTGCCATCACTCCTATCTTTTGAAAAGGATTCAGACTTGAATGAATGTAATTAAAAAAGGTACGATAAGCTACTTTAAAAACATAATTTCTAGCTTTTTACCAAAAAACAATTGACATACTGTGGGTGAACATTACAGCCAAACAAATACAGCTTCTGCTCCTTAGTTATATACTGATAAGACCTTGTACACCTTCACTTATAAAGATCTGAATTGAGGATGCAGCTGTCTCGGTTTTTGCAGGTTGGGGTTTTCAGAATCAAATAAAGTTGACTTCTTTTGGATTTACGTAAAGCCAGACTTGTTTACATGTGACAACAGAGCTTCACATCCAAACAAAACACAAGCACAACAATTCAAATGAATTATTTCAGGACAAAAGACTTGTTGGTGATGAAACAAAGGTAACCACTTCTCATA